>NC_086452.1:44266641-44582474 GCF_028390025.1 Pseudophryne corroboree
CAGTTCACACTTTCAACAGTCCTGTCCCCGATGCAAAAAAGCTTAAACCAGGTGCAAAGACACTTGTGCACCTTCCGAAGAAGTATCTGGACTTTGCCTTTGTGTAAACTCCCAGCTGCAGCCCAGTTTTGCTCCTTCAGTCGCAAGTGGACATGTGACATAGTTGCGCATAACTGTGCTTCACGTGTAATTGCGCCCGCTTCCGGAGCAAAAATGAACCACATATGCTTAGCAATGGACTCTCTGACCTAACATAAGCACTGCTCAAAGTACCAGGTACATTGGGGCTCCCAGGGGACATGCATCCGTGTCATACTTGCCTACCTGACCCTCTCCATGAGGGAGAAAATGCTCTGCTCCTGGACTTTCCTGGTAATGTATGATTGCCATCACCTGTGGTGAGCTAGGTAATTGATAAGAAAGGAGTTTCACCACCGGTGATGGCAATCATACATTACCAGGAAAGTCCAGGAACAGAGTATTTTCTCCCTCATGGAGAGGCTCAGGTAGGCAAGTATGCTTTCCGGATTTAATAAAATGCCCTTATGGGTTATGGCGTTAAATATGTTCATTAATCTTGCACTACCCATAGCACCCAAACATCGGCTAAATACAAGTTTAGGATAAATGCAGGAAAGGGCTCAGACACTGCAAATTACACGCTGCATGCTGTCATTTTGAATTGAAAGAGGTATCCCAGGAAGAAACCTTTGACAGCGGGGATCACCCCTCGGAATGCAGCGGCATTTGGCAATCGTTGCTGATTACTTTGCTCCGCAGATTATTCTGCATTATGCATACATCCCAACATGACTCTTTCCGGGAGGGACACAATGTTCTGCTCCTGGACTTCCCTCTTAATTTATGATTATGTTTTGAACAGGTAAATGGATAAGAAAGGTGTTTCACCACAGGTGAGGGCAATCATAAATTAAGAGGGAAGTCCAGGAGCAGAGCATTGTGTCCCTCCTGGAGAGGGTCATGTTGTGAGGTATGATTATGTGTGCCCCATCCTGATCCTCCGCTGACACAGGCCCCTGAAAAACATCCAACTCCCCATTCTTCTCCCTTTACTCCCACTGTTTGCTGGTGAACTTTTTAACTTTCCAGCTCTTGTCTGAAGGCATTGTGCTTTCCCTAATCCGCATGAAGCTCGGCCCACATTGCCTTGAAAAGTGTGATGTTTACAGTGCTGGAGGAGGTTTCAGATGTCAGCCAGTTGCTGAGAGGAACCATAACAATAGTGCAGCCACTTGAGTCACAGTTCCCAGGAAGCATGACTGCGTTTGACCATATGTGGGCACAGAGCTGGGGAAGCTGCTGCACAATGCAGGAAGATGGGTGTGATCCTGGATGGCTCAAGCTTGCCCCAACTAGCTGGGTGTTTACCTGCTCCAACTTCTCTCTCTTTTTTTTTTTTTTGCAAGGATTAGTGATATTTGGCTGTAACCACTGAGCAGTCTGAAGTTCAAAATGTACTTTGGCCTCATTATATCCAAAAACAACATGTTTTTTTTTTTTTTTTGCAGACATAGCTTAGTAATATTTGCTGTGCAGTTTTTTTAATCCGTGATTGGTACATCGATCATTTGCAGCAAAGTTCCACATGTACAAAATAAATATATTTGTTTGGCGCTAAAATGACCCACGTTAGGAAGCTTTCTTAAAAGCTGCAGCGCATGCGGCGAGGAAGGCGAATCCGAGACTTTTGCAAACGGAAGACTAGAAAAATAGTTCCGCAGAGCTTGAGATACTCTGAATTCCATATCGCAAAGACCCAGCTGCAAACCAAAAAAAAGGGTTTCCTGATTTGACCAGAACGGTTTATAAAAAGTTTGTTCTTGAAGATAAAATGGTGGGTAGCATGATTGGCACAGTGGTCAGCATTACTGTCTTGCAGCCCTGAGGTCTTGCGATCAATTCCTGACCAATACACGATCTGTGTGGAGTTTGTATGTGCTCACTGCATTTGCATAAGTTTACTCCCACGCTTCACAAACATACAGATAGGGCAATTAGCTTATAATAAAAATTGAATGTGTGCGCTATATAAATAACAAATAATAAAATAATTGTTTTAACAAAAATCCAAAATGGCAAAATAAAACATTCTTAACGACTTTCCATTAAAATGCAATTTTAAATAAATTCCTATTTAAGCCAATCATAAAAGATTTTTATACAGTTTTATTGAAAAAGGAACTATTAGCCTAATATGGCAGATCACTGATGTGATCTCCCTATTCTCAAAAAAACCAACCTCGACCCTTGATCACTCACTAGCTACCGCCCCATCTCTCTTCTCCCCTTCGCCTCCAAACTACTTGAACGACTGGTCTACAGCCGCCTCACAAGCTACCTCTCTGACCACTCCATCCTTGACCCACTACAATCTGGCTGTCGCCCACTCCACTCCACCGAGACTGCCCTGGTGAAAGTCACCAATGACCTGCTTTAGGCCAAATCCAAGGGCCACTTCTCTTTGCTCATCCTTCTGGACCTCTCTGCTGCCTTTGACACCGTGGATCACCCTCTCCTCCTCTGCACACTCCAAAATGTTGGCCTCTCTAGCACCGTCCTTGACTGGTTTACCTCATACCTCACTAACCGCTTCTTCTCTGTGTCTGCCTCTGGAACCACCTCACACCCTTCCATCCTTCCTGTTGGTGTCCCTCAGGGTTCTGTCCTAGGCCCCCTTCTGTTCTCCCTTTACACCTCTTCCCTGGGTGCGCTCATTAACTGCTTTGGCCTGTTAAACCTGTATGTCATTAGTTACATCTTCAACTGATATTCAAAATTGACTCCTGTCTCTCCTTCTCGTCAACAGGTAATTATTGCAGACCATTGCTACTTTATTAGTAAAGATCTATTTGGTAATTATTGCAGACCATTGCTACTTTATTAGAAAAGATCTATTTGGAAAACAGAAGGCAAACAAACTAACTAACAAGATAACAGAAGGACTGCATTACAACCAAAAAACTCTGGAACTTTATGTGGCCTCTCCTCGCCTCAAACATGAGAACACCAAGACCAGGCTTACCACCTCTCTGGCTGAGAACATCAAGTCTGCCCCTGGGCCTAACCATCAAGATGAACAGGGAACTGTGGGGGCACAGCACCAGGACCAGGCTCAGCAGGGACATCCCCAATGCTTCTGAGTATGCCACCCACATTCTCATACCCACCCGTACTAAGATCTGATCAAAATAATGTTATCCTACTTCTGCCACTAGTTAGTTACCTGCTATTGTAGTTTTTTTTTCTTCCTTCCTCTCTTCCTCCACTGATTGCACACCTTTCCATTGCGCCCTACATGCAGTGTACATCATACTACTACATAAGCATCAGTTTTCCCATATATGAACTTGGCCCTTGTATGGCTCACCTCCCACAGTGTAACCTTCAAAGTGCGCCCAACATGGCTGCCCCATATGGTACACTTGTGGATGGGATAAAAAAATACATAGGCCTGATGGTTTTGATGGAACCCTACTCTGAACTGTAGGACTCTGAAATCACCCCCATTTTGTGTCATCTCTTCTAGGGGTGGACTATTCCACCCTGGGTAATCCTACGCTGAGCGCCCAAGATGGCTGCCGCACCTGGTACCTTGTGAGGGTGGAATACACAACCCTTGGAAGTTTTTACCCAAAATACCTGCACCAATCCTGCATTATGCTTTCTGTGTGCTTAAGGTTTTCTTTTATGTCTGTGTGGCTTATCCATTGTTGCATTACTCAAATCCTCTGTATCATGTGCATTGTTTTTGATATCTGTAAAGCGCCTTGAGTCCTGTTGGAGAAAGAGCACTATATAAATAAAATTATTATTATTATTATAATACCACCTCTATGCTGATGACACACAACTCTACCTCTCCTCTCCTGATCTGTCCCCCTCTGTCCTCTCTCAGGTCTCCAGCTGCCTCTCTGCCATCTCCTCCTGGATGTCTGAGGGCTCTCTGAAGCTCAACATGGACAAAACTGAACTCATTATCTTTCCCCCAGCCAGAGCAACACCCCCTACCAATATCTCTATCACTGTTGACAACACTATCATCTCCCCCGTTCCCCAACTCCATTGCCTGGGCGTCACTCTTGACTCCTCCCTCTCCTTTGCACCCTACATCCAAGCTCTGGCGCAATCTTGTCGGTTCCAGCTACGCAACATTGCTCGTATCAGGCCATTTCTCTCCCAGAGTGCAACTAAACTTATCTTCCACTCACTGGCCATCTCACGACTCGACTACTGCAATGTTCTCCTCACTGGTCTCACTTGCTCCCACCTCGCACCCCTCCAATCTGTCCTGAACTCCGCAGCTAGGCTCATCTTCCTCTCCCGCCGCACCACATCTGCCACTCTCCTTCAACAAAATCTACACTGGCTCCCATTCCCCTACAGAATCCTCTTCAAACTACTCACCCTCATATACAAGGCCATCTCTAATTCCACTGCTCCCTACATCTCCAACCTCCTCTCCCTTCATACTCTCTCCCGTCCACTACGGTCGGCTGATGACCGTCGCCTCTCCTCTGCCCTGGTCACTGCTTCCCATGCACGAGTTCAGGATTTTGCCCGTGCTGCACCCCTTCAGTGGAACCCGCTCCCCCGCTCCATTGGACTCTCCCCGACCTTGCAAAGCTTCAAACGGGCACTGAAAACGCACCTATTCATCAAAGCGAACCCCTCCAATGCATAACCTAGTCCTTAGACTGATCCTCCATCCCCCTGCCCCATGCCTTGAACATCTCTGCTTTGCTTGCATACTGCCATCAGGCTTCCTCCTGCTTGCTTGCACCTCATGTCATCTGTCTGTCGCCCCTCCCCACTAGATTGTTAGCTCTTCAGAGCAGGGCCCTCTTTCCTATTGTTCTCTAAGCCCTCTTCTCAACACATTTCAGTCAGCGACCATCTTTACCTGCTTCTTCTCCTACTGGTAAAGGTTTCTCTCTATCTATGGCCACCAGCCCCAAGTAGTACAATGATTACTCCCTTGCTACTTACATCTAAGCTGTATTATGTTTTGAGAATTGTGGTGCTCTTTGTTACCTGCATTCCATTTTTGTTACTTAATTACTGTTATGCTAAGTTTTGTCTCCCTGTACTGTCCTTTGTACGGCGCTGCGAAACACTTGTGGCTCCCTATAAATAAAATGTAATAATAATAATAATCACATTGGAAACTGAGATCTAAACATTCTAAACCAAATAAAGAAAATTTGACATGAGCTGAAGAGCTCACAATCAAAGTATTTAAGCTACAGTTTAACGGCGATGTTGTTTAATTATTTCAGGAAAAGGCTACGGGTTTTTCTTGGAAATTCAGTATAATTTTGCTATAAGGTCAGGGATAAGCTCTGGCTGCTCTAAGTGGTCTCTGCCAAAGTTATAAGTGTCGTTCGGCCCCCTGTAACTTATCACTCAACTCAAATTTCTGTTCCTGTATCTGCCGTGGTGAAAATCCATTTTACAATGGTTGTTTTTTGTTATTGAAGCTGTATTCTAAGCCTGTTTTTAGGGATTATACTGAACAATCCTGTTTTTAACTGAGCTTTTATCCTTACTGGAGACAGGACATGACATTAGGGTATGGCTGGGTCGTGGGGTTATGCTACAGCAATCATAGTCAATCACTAGAGAATGCATGTTTAAGTGATGTGAGAGCAATCAGCTTTAATTAGCGGCACCATTTTTGTGTAACGAATCAGGCTATGGTGGTCATTCCGAGTTGATCGCTCGCTAGCAGTTTTTAGCAGCCGTGCAAACGCATTGTCGCCGCTCACTGGGGAGTGTATTTTTGCTTTGCAGAAGTGCGAACGCCTGTGCAGCAGAGCGCCTGCAAAAACATTTTGTGCAAAACAAGACCAGTCCTGAACTTACTTTTCGTGTGCGTTGATTCTAATGTTGGAGGGTTGGCTTTTGACGTCACACACCCGCCCAGCGTTCGCCCAGCCACGCCTGCGTTTTCCCTGGCACGCCTGCGCTTTTCCAAACACTCCCTGAAAACGGTCAGTTGACACCCAGTAACGCCCCTTTCCTGTCAATATTCTTGCGGCCGCCAGTGCGAATGAAAACATCGCTAGAATCTGTGCAAAACCACAAAAGCCTTTGTACCCGTACATCGCGCGTCCGCGTTGCGGTGCATACGCATGCGCAGAAATGCCTATTTTTAGTCTGACCGCTGTGCTGCGAACAACGGCAGCTAGCGATCAACTTGGAATGACCCGCTAAGTCTCTTCTTTACCCAAAGTCTGCTTACCAGAAAGACGGACGTGGCCACTGGTTACAGTACTATGAGAAAAGATAGCCGCATGAGCTCACAATCTACAGCGGTAATGTTTGAACTTACAGTGTGCTATGTGCTACGTTATGGTTAGCTGCTGTATATTACATTTGCCCTGTTACTCTGTTATTTTGTGACGTGTTTATATTGTTCTCCTTGTACAGCGCTGCAGACACTTTGCGACGCCCTATAAATAATACACAAATACAAAGATATACGTGTGGAATTTTCACACAAGATTCAAATATTCTTGAAAGCTTGCATTCTAAATATGCGACATTAGTCAGAAGTAGCAATACAGGTGTACAGCTGAGTGTGCGCTATTGCTGTCCGTTTTACAGTCATGCCAAATGGGCCTTCTCAGCACGCAGGTCCCGTGGGGCTTGGCACCGAGCGGCTTTTTCGCTTAAATATGCCTTTAAGTTGCTTCCAGAGACTGCACTGATTAATGTGATGTGTGACACTTGTACATCTGTCTGCGAATGAGTCAGCTATGCAGCAGCGGCGGCTTTTTATCACGCCAAGTTACGTTGTGCTTCCGTGACTTATTTAGAACTAATTCCTGTGCGGTTAAAGTCACCCAGCATCTCTGCAGCATAACCCGAATTGTAGCCTAATCCTAACCCTAATTGCAGCCTTTCCCTGAGACCTAATTGTAGCCTAACCAGGTTGGGTATGGGTGACCAGCGGTTGGGAGACCACCGGTCACCATACCGACGCAGGGATCCCGGAGTTTAGGTTGCTAACCCTAATTGCAGACTAACCCTAATTGCAGCCTAATCCTTACCCTAATTGCAGCCAATCCCTAACCCTAATTGTAGCCTAACCCTAACTGTAACCTAACCCTAACTGCATGTGTTGACATTATGGGGGGTATTCAATTGTTTGGAAAATCAGTTGGGTGTCTGTTTTTCCCCCTATCTATTAGACAGGAAAAAACAGGTAACCAACTGACTTTCCAAGCAATTGAATCCCCCCCTATGACTGTTGATATTCACAATGTCAACATTTTGAACATGCCGACATTATGCCGGTGTCAACATTGTAGGTGTCAACATGTTATCTATTGACATTCTAAAGATTAAAAAAATCAGAATATGTCGATATGATGGTGTCGACAATTTAATTGCCGTCATTATGACTTCGATCCCCGCCGCATGCACGGCTCGGTAATAAGGCCAAAGTCCTTAATACTGTGAAAATGTCCCATTACAATTTGGGACTTGTTGCTTTGGATAACGAGACCCCTATAAAGGTGGCTAGAGAGGCTGACTGCTGTGCCCACCAAATACATTACTGACCAATAGTATCTCTTAGTTATCTCCTCATTTATATTTTAGGTTTTACAGCTCTTTAAGAAGTTGCTTAATACTATTGCCAAAACTTTTATACTAGTCTGTCAGAGTAGGGATGGCCATCGACCATTGATGAATCATAATCATTGATGGTTTATAGCCGATGTAAAATACTTTTGCCATCGATGGATGGAGAACTATAAGATGCCTCCATCGATGGCATAGCCAAATTTCCCCTGCCCCCCCCCCCCAAGGTGCCAGGACACGGAGCATAGCTCTGCCCCCCACAAAGCACTGCCCCCAGATTCTGATTGGCCCACGGGCCATCCAATCATAGAAAAGGGATGACTGTCGGTTGGTAAAACCATTGATGGTCATCCATTGCTTAATAGGCTGCCATCGACGGCCACTTAAACTATCACCATCGATGGCAAGCATCCATTGTGACCACACCAATGGCCATGCCTACCTCAGAGTAGATCAAAGATTCCTGTGTATTAAAAGTGGCAAAAGTCCTTATAGGGACCTTATCCGGATCATTTACATGAGGACAGTAAGAAAAGAGACCAGCAGAACTGGATGCAGGCCATTTTATATTTGACTTGCAATTACTTTAATGGGAAACGCCCGGCTGTCCTCGGTCACTAGGACTTGAGAACTGCTTTGGTACTTTAAGTACATAGGTAGAGACACAGCCAAAATCTCTGCTCATATCAGGAAACTCCCACTAAGTGTTCGCTTTGAGCTCAGCGTAGGAACCTCTTGTTTCCCCAGCTGTATTCACAAGGGAACACTTTGCAGATATGGCAATGTGAGATGTATTTTGCTTGGCTGCGGAGCCCTGACAGCAGAAACAGGAAGTGCAGCACGAAAACGGCAGGATTACTTGGAGGACAAGCCTAAAACTAGTATATAATACAAACAGCAAATATAGGGGGGAGCAGATATTCTATCTGTAATGAATACGGAAATGACAGCATAAAGTGCACCTACTCTGCACTAAATGGAGGCAGCAATTTTTGGGGGCAAAATTAATATTGTTGAATTCCCAAGATGAGTCAGGCCTGCAAACACAATGTGCGGGACCTCCTCCCAAAGCAACGCCAGCCTTACCCTAAGGAGCGCTGGTGCCCTTCCGTACCCAATTGGGACTGTAGGGGACGTCATCATGAATAATCATATTGGTTTAGTGTGTGGAACAACTACTCCCAACAAGCGTTGCCAGACATAACTTCTTAGGCTTGCTGAAAACTGTTAACCTATAAGTTCCAGCTTGCCCGCGGCTGCCAAAGCAGGTTGGCGCTTGAGGAACTATAAGCACCAGCATTCCTTCAAAATCAGGTCCAACTGAAACCTGTAGTTTCCCACAGACACTGTAGAAATTTTTAAGTAGAAATATGGCCCCTGATCCCACCTTTAGTCCACTCCTAAATCCTTAGGCATCTTCTTTTTTTCCCCCCGGTATTCAAAATTAATCCAAGATTTAGGGTGGAGGTAGGGAAAGGTACATGCTATCTGTATCTCTGCATTAGTGGTAGCCAGCCGGGGCTATAAGTATGTTACCGGTTACACTTTCAGAGAAGGAAAGAGGGTGGGGGTCTACTAGTGATGAGCGGATTCGGTTTTACCTCTCTCTCTCTCTCTCTCTCTCTCTCTCTCTCTATATATATATATATATTAACACTCACTTTTCCCAGGTAATGAAAAAAAGAGATACCAGCACTCACTTTTGGAGATGAAAAGCGAATATTTAATCTTCATAAAGATTCCATTGCATATAGACCGACAGCTGCAGCCCGACAACTGTTTCAAACAGCACACAGTGGTTTTCTTCCATATGCAATGGAACCTTTATGAAGATTAAACACTCATTGTTCATCTCCAAAAGTGAGTGCTGGTATCTCTTTTTTCATTACCTGGGAAAAGTGAATGTTAATATTAACCCTTTTTTTCCCCTTGTACCAACATTTTTTTTGTTTGTTATATCTTTCACTGAGCGCTGTCGTTTATATATATATATATATATATATATAAAACTTTCATAGACTTTCCTATCAAATTGCATCCACTCTGCACAGTCCACACATATCCTCACATGTCTTCTCCTTCTTCACTTTCCCTTCCTCTCAACCCCAGGTTCATCATTGCTGTGTGACCATATCATACAGCCCACCAAGAACCTTTGCAATCTGGCGGACGACTCTGCAATAGATAGTACCTTTCCTTGTGTATACAGTACATGCCTATTTCCCTATAGATTGTAAGCTTGCGAGCAGGGCCCTCCTACCTCTATGACTGTTTGTTATTACCCAGTTTTGTTATATCATTGTTATTTCCAATTGTAAAGGAATTTGCTGTGCTATGTAAGAAACTGTTGATAAATATATATATATATATATATATATATATATATATATATATATATATATACACACACCTTTTTTTTTTTTTTTTTTTTGTAGATCCAAGGGGTAATTGCAGAGGCCGTGATTTGTTATTTATTGGCACCACCCACTGTGGGTCGGGAGGTATGTTATTATGTCCTGGTCTTGTCTTTATAAACGTTGGTAGGTGTGCCAAAATGTCACTATCTGTTACTAGGTCATTAAACAGCCCAAATCTCAGGCCTTTGAAGTAGAAGTTGCTTCTCTGGAACAGTTACGACCTGCTTTGATCTAGGAGAGGAGAAAAATCAATAGATTAACTATGTATAAAGGGCTTATATACTAATACTGCATTTAGATGTAATTGTTGCATTTAAGCACTGCAACCAATTAGACATTTGTTTCATTGTCTAATTTGTACTACTACAACTAGTAATATAATGAGAATAAGCTTCTTGCTGATTGGCTGCTGTGGCTGAGGACAAATTCTCCACCTTAATACGATGAGCCCTAAGGAACCATATTGTCCTGTGTTATAGACGTCACATGGTCAGTAGCGCCTTACGGTGATACAAACTGATCTAGCCCATCCCTGATACATGGAGCGCAATCTCCTGTGTCCAAATAATCTCTAAGAAACAAATCACCCGCTGTGTAACAACAATAAACATTCATATAAAGTGACCTATCACAATGAGGTAATATTAAGTAACCGTCACCCCTGGTAACGTAAACCCCGTCGTCATCTAGCTATGATAATGGTTCATGATATCAGACAGATGAAGAAGATATGCACGAGGAAAACCATTCCTATGATGAATATCAGATTTCCCAAGCAAATCTAGTAAAACATAATAAGCACATATTATATTTAAAGACATTATAAAGCCTCCTATCAGTAACATAAAGTCGAAACAAGATCACGTGAAAAGAGATTGGAATACAGACAAATTGCATATTCTTCATACATTCCATAGTGTCGAAGTCGAAAATATTATACTCACATGCATCAAGTACAAACACCACACAGAGTGGCCTCCGTGCGGGTGCTTGTTCTGCCGTGTGCTGCGTATATTGGCTCATGAGGCCCTGCGTATTAGCACGTGGTATGAGTAAATACGGTAGCATACGCATTCGCATGGAAAAGCCACAAAGACATAACTGATATTTAATCCACATAGTGCATAATTTGCACATAGCCTACATGCACCACACAAGCAAGTTACATTTACTTTAGAAATGGAACAATAGAGGGATTCAACTTTACAGGATATGAGGGGACAGAATTAGGTCAGAACATAGTGTTTGGTATCCACATGTACAGTAATTCAAGGGCAATATTCCGATCACAGTTTGTAGATAATCGCATGCTTCTGCGCATAGTTATGCGCAGGAATACAATATTCATATCTCACTGTATGTACTACTGTACTCCTGATATTCGGCGGGAACCCAGTGGAAGACATCTGCAAGTACACCTGGACTAAGCATCGCCCACCTGTTCAAACCAACCTATGACCCCTCACATACTGTAAATGACCTGTCCCTTGACCTATGGATGAAGAGATTACAGTTTCCTTTGTTTCATGCTTTGGACTATTGTATAAAAGCCAAGCCTCCTGGCTGGCCTCAGTCTATTCTCTGAAGGTCATCTATCCAGATTGACTGAGGACCGGATCCGGGTGGCGTAGGCGAACAAACGTATGAATCCCTTGGTTGTAGCTTCTTCTCTGTGATAGTTTTATATTTCTGTGTTTACCCCTTTTAAATATTTGTTGCTGCTTTGGACCACAACATAACATATAACTACTGGTGTCGCATTCCATTTCTGTTAAGGGTTTACAGTGTATTCAGCCACACGTGTAGCTACATTGTGCTCACTGCGTGTCGGCATGCTTACGCAAAACCTGCATACATATTCATAATGGTTTAGCGCATACACTTAGCGGACGCAGCGGTCCGAACCACTGTGTAATAAGGTATTGTTTTTTCCTGAAAGTTAAGGGAACTTTCAGTTTTTAACCAATAGCCAATCCTTTACAGTATTTATAGATGTGGGCGTAATCACATTTGTTTGACACAAATTGCGATTTTATTTGGACCTCACATGTACACAAATATTTCTTACGCAACTCAGCCTGGGTAGATTTAGAAGGTTTGGTACATCTCCTCCTATGTGAGCCCTAAAGTGCGCATCCATCCAAGCGCCATCTTTTTATATGAGTTCCCTACCACATCGCCTAGTTAAGGGCGGAAGGCAATCTATGATGCAATACTGATGCCACCGTGCCCGCAGCGTGGCAAGCGCTCGCCCCACCCTGCCGGCATTCTGCGGCCGGGATCCCGGACGCCAGTAACGCAGCTCCAACCCCACCGGAACGTCCAATACATTTTCAACACATTTCTGAGCCCGTGCTTCTCAATGGCTGCTGCGACTGGACTCTGGATGCGCAGTGCGACTGAGACGCTTTAGAAATATATCACTCCGCTGCGTCCGACATCGTCTCCGACTCAGAACCAGGCCCGTCATCTCTAGTAAAAAATAAATTGAATGAAAAAAAAGGAGGACGTGATGTGTACACCTGTAACAACACACCAACCAGAGGCTTGTGCCAAGTCAGCTACTCTGAGATCCTTCAGCCTCATAAATGTCAACAGACTCCAGATAATTGAGGTTCATTCCAGGATCACTTTGTGTTAGATAAATATATACAAGTTTAAAACCCATTTATTAAACAAAGTCCGTTCCTATGGGGAGGGAGTAGGTAAACAGTGTGTGTGATTTCACGCAATACTCATATTGTAGAATAATAGTGTTGGGGCACATTGCAAATAATGGTTCCGGTATGAATGGTCGACCATGTTATGGTCGACAGTCATTAGGTCGACCACTATTGGTCGACATTGACACGGTCGACATTGACACATGGTCGACACATGTAAATTGACGGCACATGAAAGGTCGACATATGAAAAGGTCGACATGAGGTTTTTTACTTTTTTTGGTGTCGTTTTTTGCGTAAAGTGACTGGGAACCCCAATTAGTGCACCGCGTCCCCTCGCATGGCTCGCTTCGCTCGACATGCTTCGGGCATGGTGCCTTCGCTCCGCTCCCGCTTCGCTCGGCACACTTTACCGTTCCAATCGTAGTCCATGTGTATCGTAAAGTATGGAAAAGTTCCCCAAAAGAAAAAAAAGTTAAAAAACTCATGTCGACCTTTTCATGTGTCGACCTTTCATGTGGCGACCATTTTCATGTGTCGACCATGTGTCCATGTCGACCATGTCAATGTCAACCAATAGTGGTCGACCTAATGACTGTCGACCATAACATGGTCGACCATGTGAACGGATACCGCAAATAATATCTAAAGGGCTGATTCAGAGGAGAATTCACAACTGCTTATCCGGACGCAGCAGATCTGAGAACTAACGCTGCAGCCGACGGGATCTGTACAGAGACGCCAGCCGACCGCCGACGGCATCTGAGATCTGCAGCCCGCGTACAAAGACGGTCAAGCGTGCATCGCAACATCAGACCTCTCTAAGCAACCATTGTGTCCGTCACATGCAAGCCGTTGGAGCCTTTTCAACTGCGTACGGAGACGCAATCACAGGCTCAGACGCACCTCAGAAACGGTTGCAACATGCCTGCGTTTTTGTAGCCATCCCCCCTTTACCTCCCCCAAACGCTCACTAACTGTCAATCACTTTGCAAAAAAGTAATTATCTGTGTCCGCTGTGGCTAATCAGTGTGTGCGCAGTGCGACTGTGACATATGCGTAGAACGAAAAAGATTGCTCTACTGCGCAAACTTCTGCATTGCGTCTACCCCTGACTGACGCCCTGAGGCGCTCTGAGTGCAGGAAAATAGGCCCCAGCTCTCTAATCTATGGTTGTTAGAGGGATTTTCTACCATCAGATAACGTTTATTTATTGCCTTGGGCATGTCCTCATGGAGCTTTACAGTCATCCTGGTTCATGCTTCTGTTTAATATACATCATCAGGCAGTGTTGTTTGATTTAATTGCGGCAGTCCTATCCACACTGCAACTTTGTGTCACATTCAGCACCAATCACTGGATATGCCTGTAGATGTAAAGACATGGCTGAAAAGCACAGAGGGAACCCAGAATGAGGAAACAGTGCCCTTAGTAAAAGCTGACAGTATGTATACAATAATAAATGTAAGTGAAGGTGGACAATTGCTGGAATAACGGAAAACACAAACATTTTCCACTATTTTCCACTCATCTGATTCAATCATCCCATTGATCGTTGCTGCAGAGAGGGAGACTACTGAATATTGCTACCTAAAGGTGTCTGGATTTGTACACCTCTATAGCTAATCTGCTAATGATAAATTCAGAAATATAATATTAGTTTTGCGCTAATCATTGTATTTTAACAAATGTAGCGGTTGATTTCATAATGAATATTTCTACATAGATATGTAATGATGCTAATGACGAGTTGGCATAGTGGGTAGTATTGCTACCCTTACAGATCTGAGGTCATGAGTACAATGCAAGGTACTATCTGTGTAGAGTTTGTATGTCCTCGTGTGTTTTCGTGGGTTTCCACTGGGTACTCTGCTTTCCTCCCACACGCAAACAACTTGCTAGCTTGATTGGATTCTGGCATCCTGGTCGGTGCGGGGATGTGGTGTGGTATAGAAGGCAGCACGGAGGTGTGGTGTCTGCGATCGCATCATCACAGCTACGCCCACTGCTATACAATGCTGATTACTGGCATTGTACAGTGGGGGGCGTGGCTGTGATGACGCAATTCAGCGCCAATCATATCATCAGCCGCGGGACCTCACTCATGCCCGCTCTTCTGGTCAGTCGGAGCGCCACCCGATTTTTGGGATCCTCCCACTCGTTTTTGGAGACTAGGCAAATATGGTACAGACACTATTATTATTATTATCCTTTATTTATATGGCGCCACAAGGGATCCGCAGCGCCCAATTACAGAGTACATAAGCAAATAATCAAAACAGGAAAACAGTGACTTACAGTTGATGACAGTATAGGACAAGTACAGGGTAAATAACCATAGCTACATCAGCAGATGACACTGGAATAAGTATCAGGTGGCAGAAGACTGGTGGATTTGGTGCAGTTGAAGATTATTAAAGCAAGAAAAGGATAAGCACATGAGAGAAGAGGGCCCTGCTCGTGAGAGCTTACATTCTAAAGGGGAGGGGCAGACAGACAGGGGTGACACAGATGGGGTAGACCGAGTGTGGGACAGAGGGTAAGGATGAGATTTGGCTGGGTTTGGTGAAGAAGTGGGTCTTAAGAGCCTGTTTGAAGTTCTGTAGAGAGGTGGAGAGTCTGAGGGGGAGAGGTAGAGAATTCCAGAGAAATGGTGCAGCACGTGAAAAATCTTGGAGATAGGAGTGTGAGGAAGTAATCAGTAGGCAGGAGAGTCGGCGTGCATTAGCAGAGCGAAGAGGTCGGGTGGGAGTGTAAAGGGAGACAAGGTCAGAGATGTAGATGGGAGAGGAGTGTGACATATTGATGCCTACTGATTGGTTTATTTACATTCCTTGAGCTATGATTGGCCAGATTCTTCAGTGGTTAATATAAATTGCAAACCTTGGCAAAAAAAACAAGAACTGGAAAACTGCAACTAATGAAGTGGGTGGTCACGTACTGTGTGATATGTATACGCCAATCTCCCATCAGTACATGCTCTAAGTCTGATTGGTTGCTATGGGAAACTTATTCGCATGTCTTCTTTAGAATGTTTCCTAACACTTCTGCGTTGTATTATCTTACCTGTTGCATGATCGTAAGATCTAAATCTATCCCTTTCTCTACAAGCTATACAAATGCGCTTTCACCTTGTGCTGTTGTAAGCTGGTGGGTGTCCCAATCATGTGACCTTTACCAGGGTCCACTCCAACCTATAGGTGGTCCTGGATACGGTCGTTAGGTCGACACAGCTTAGGTCGACACGTCATTAGGTCAACCACTGAAGGCCAACAGGCATTAGGTCGACATGTACTAGGTCGACAGGTCAAAAGGTAAACATGAGTTTTTCCCATTTTTTGGATTTTTTCATACTTAACGATCCACGTGGACTGCGATTGGAACGGTAACCTGTGCCGAGCGCAGCGGTAGTGGAGCGAGGCACCTTGCCCCGAAGTATGGCGAGCAAAGCGAGCCATGCGAGGGGGCACGTGCACTATTTGGGGTTCCCGGTTACTTTACAAAGAAAATGACGCCAAAAAAAAAAAAACATGTCGACCTTTTGACCTGTCAACCTATGACCTACTTCATGTCGACCTAATGCATGTCGGCCTTCCATGGTCGACCTAATGACCGTCGACCTAAGTTGTGTCTACCCAACGACCCATACCCATGCGAGACCTCCAGGCCGTATGTGATTTCCCTTTAAGCTACTAAGCACAGTCTGTTACACAGTCCTAAGCCTCTGAGGGTCCTTTATACCGCGGTGCTGACACGTTCCACTAACATAGCGCACACGCATTCCGCTATAAAAATAACAAGATGTAACTGCAGCAATCAGAGAGAGAGAGAGAAAGAGAGAAATTCACCATCTGCGGGGAAAATTCACGAGACGTCTACGGGTTCCGCTGGAGGAGGAAAGTTCTACAAACATTTTAGTACACTTGCAGGTTTTCACTTATATTAAAGGGAAGTGTATGCCCCCCCCCCCTCCCCACCCGCTTTGATGGCAGTACAATAGGGTCTCACAAGCCCTTAAACAGGTGCGTCGCTGTTAAGTGAGGACAGGGAGGTCTTTGTGCGCGTACACCCAGGGACGACAGATGGAGAACCCATTGTGGTAATAACGCCAGTCCTCTGCACAGATAATCACATTGCAATATACTGGTAATTGTAATTGTAACATGAGAGAACAGTGCGTGCAGTCGCTGACTAATGGCCCATCCAGGGTCACTTTAAAATATTGGAAGAGACAATAGGCCAGAAGTCTTATAGCTGAACCTCGTGGCCATTTTTAACAAGTTAGCAGGATTTAAACAGCCCGGGTTATGTATCCTTTGCAAATCTCTTTTTTCCTCCTCCAGACGCAGGGGGGTCATTTCAAAGCACAAAAAAATATTCAGATCAATTGCATTTGTTTTTACAGACAAGTGCGCGTGTCAGCGATTCAGGATGGTGCCCACTGTTAGGGAGATTGCGCTCCTTCAGATAAGTGGTTAGGAGAAGGTCAGAGGAGTTCCTCGCGGAATGCGGCTTTGGTTCCGTATATTTTGGAACTCACTTCTTTCCACCACTAGACACTCAAGGGAAGATTTAACAAAGCTTGGAGAGAGAGAATGTGGAGAGAGATAAAGTACAAACCAGTCAGCTCCTAACTGCGTACTTGCCTACTTTGATACTACCCATTCCGGGAGAATTCCGGATAGGAGATGCAGGTGGGCGGCGTCAGGGCCGGGCTAAAGGCCCCACCCTTTCACAGGAAAAATTACACAATTAGAGCATATTTGCATAGGGGTGGGGCAAAAATGATCCGATTGCCATAGAAATGCGTCATTAGGCCCCGCCCACTTCTCGCGGTCCGCAGATTGCCTTATTATTCTCACCATTCTGTCTACTTCACTAGGAAGTGGGTGGGATGTGGTAGGGCTGCCCGCTCTTCCAAGGGTGTGGGGACTATGCGAAAAATCGGGTGTCTGCCGCAGGTTCCGGGAGAGTAGGTAAGTATGCCTGGCTTCCCTATGGATTACCGGAGGACGGGATGCCGGCTGTCAATATCCCGACAGCGGCCTCCCACCCGCCAGAATGCCGGCAGCGGGGCGACCAATAAGAGTTCCCTTGCAGACTCGCTGTGCTCGCCGCGCTGCGGGTTTAGTGGCTCGCTGCGCTCGCAACAGGATCTAATCCCACTCTGAGGGTGTCACGGACACCCACGAGTGGAAATAACCCTGTTGCGCTGGGATTCCTGCTAGTGGCATTGCCAGCTGTCAGGATTCCAGCGTCGGTATTCTGACCGCTGGGATTCCAACAGCCGGAAAATTAATTTTTCAAACACAGCCTGTAAAGTGACAGGAGCTGATTGGCTGCTACTTTATCTCTCTCCACTTTTTTTTATGTTTATATATATAAATCTCCCCGAAAGGGCTTTAGTATGAAATACCTACAATCAAAATCCTGACTTTCAAATCCCGACAACAATTGACCAATGGTCGAAATCCCAACAAGGTCAAAATACCGACATTTAAAATGTTGACGGGTCAAAAAGTCGACATACGTTTTTCAGTATTTTTTGGTGTGTATGTTGACATAGGTTGACATGGACACCGCATAAGTGTATCACGTCCCCTCGCATGGCTCTCTGCGTTCGCCATCCTGCGCTCGGCACACTATTTCCCCTCCACATCCACTGGGATGGTAAAGTATGAACAAGTCGGTTTCAATTAAAAAATCATGAAAAACTCATGGTGACTTTTTGACCTGCAAACATTTTAAATGTCGGTATTTTGATCATTGTCGGCATTTAAAATGTCGGTATTTTGACCATGTCGGGATTTTGACGTCGGTCAATGGTTGTCGGGATTTTGATTATAAGTAAATTGACCGCATCCCCCCCGAGGGTACTGCAAATGATTCTGTGACCAATTGCAGACATGAAGTACACTTAGTAGAATACAGTGAGCTAAAAGGAGACTGGCCCTTTAGCGTGCTAGTCATCATCATCAGCAGTGGGGCCCCAAACACTATAATTTCTTATGACCCCATATTGCGGCCATAAGAAATTACCGTATTTTAATTGCCTGTGTCAAAATTCCGTTGCCGGGACAGTGGCTCTCTGCTGCTGCTGTGCCTCTAATGGTGCCATAGCTACTTCATTTTGTGAGGCATAGTTTTGCCTCTAGGCAGGCCCAGGTCCTCAGGCAGCCCAGGACCTGGTAATCATTATATCCACTCTTCAGGGGAAATGTACCAAGCCTTGGAGAGAGATAAAGTTGAGAAGTTTCTTCTAGCTGTCAGTTATGTAGCACCAGCTATGAAATGACCGTTAATTGGTTTCTATGGCAAACTTCTCCATTTTATCTCTCTCCAACATTTGATAACCCTCCCCCTCAGTGTCTCTGGATGCGAGGTCTGCACATAGCTCTGAAGCAACACTTGGTAACGGCCAATGTGCATAATACTGAATACCTGCCACTGTGATCTGGCTGTTTGTATGTGAATCACAGGAAATATTTACAGGAAGCCGTCTTCCCTTCTCGTTCTGTTAAAGACTCGTTGGAATTTCAGTCACAGTAGAAATATGTGTTTTTTTGACACCACTCCTATATTCATAGCTAGAATTCTCTATCATAAATTCTTGGCTGGAATATATAGGATGAGGCTTTGAAGGAACATGTACGTAGCTTCTGGTGAAAAAAATACACAGCTCCTAAATGTCACGGCCACGGAAGTAAGATTACAAATTACATTTTATTTTTCAATATAGTTATATGCTCGTCATACTGGCCCTGAGACCCTCTATCAATACCAACACTCTCTGTCCTATCAGTGAGTACAGCGCAGGAAAAGGGGAGAAAAGAACAAAAAAAAGAGAGCTGAAAGAAAAAATAAAGAGAAGGAATGAAAAAGAGAAGCAGTTACCTGGGGACATGGAGATTTGGGTGGGGGGATGCCTGGTCTGGTGAGTGGTCAGTGGTCATTTGCACTGTCCATGTTACGGGGTGGCCATTGCAGAGTGGGCACCATAGCGCACCATTGCAGCCACTCAGCTGGTTGAGTCTTCTGTGTGTGCCAATTTATCAATGGTCCCCAAAGTGCACAGGAAAGAGGTAACGGGATGTATCCAGCACCAAACAGGAGCGGGTGTAGTATGGAGGGTCGACAAGAGTTAGGTCGACAGTGTTGAAGTCGACCACTATTTGCCGACAGTAAGTAGGTCGACATAGGTTCTAGGTCGACAGAGAGTTTTTTTCACTTTTTTTGGTGTTGTTTTCTTCATAAAGTGACTGGGAACCCCAATTAGTGCCCCGTGTCCCCTCGCATGGCTCGCTTTGCTCGCTGTCCTTAAGCAGGTTACCGTTCCCAATTGTAGTCCACGTGGATCGTAAAGTATGAAAAAGTTCAAAAAAAATAATAATTGAAAAACTCATGTCGACCTATAACATGTCGACATAGAAACCATGTTGACCTACTTACTGTTGACCAATAGTGGTCGACCTAGACATTGTCAACCTAAGTCTTGTCGACCTAGAGACCGGTAATGATTCCTAATTATTTAAAAGAAGTGGGGAGTCTCCATGGTGATGATATTCAGCATATAGAATTTATTATCAAAGAGGCCACGCCATTTTCATCTGCGCAGAGTGACGTGACCCAATACAGACTTCATCAATGATGCCCGTCCATTTCCTAAAGCCAGGGGCATGGAGCGGGAGTGATGCACCGAGCAGAGCTGGATTGTCCATTTGGACAACCTACTGTATGCTTTTTGCAGAGGGCCCAGTGGGCACGGATTGCATTGATTTACTGTGGGTTTTTTTTCTGTTTGGTCAAAAGGAGATGAATCAGGGGACACCAAACCAGTATCTTGCCTAGGGATAACATTGGAATAACAGTGGAATTGCCCATGGAACGTTAACCAGCTTTGTGCACTGCTTGCTGATGAATGGGCCGGTGTAGTGCACGTAGTACATCCGCCATGGGAGCAGGGGTGTGCTGGCACACAGGCCCTTGCACTACAGTCCTATATACAGTGTTACCAGTACGTCCCGATCAGCCTCATGAGGCAACAGATTGACTGCTAATAAAACGGACACCGCAGACTGGCGTCACTCTTGAGCGCTAATTATAAAAATGCACAGGCAGGAAGGGTAGAAGTAGGGGCGTGCTCTGTGGAACGGTGGCAAGGACAGCCCTAGAACAGATCAAGCACTTCTCCTGCACAAAGGCCCACTAAAGTCACTAAACCCCCTGCCTATAAATTATACGGATCGGCCGACAATCCTGTCAGAGAAGACCACCTCCTGGTCCCAACTTAATATCAAAGCAATATACAGCACTATGGTATGAGAATTATCACACCTTCTAAGGTTGGCAAGTGGAGATTCTACTTATCAACTTATGGAATGTACTAGATTAATGATAGCATGAGGTAAATTTACTAAGATGGGAGATCTATTTAAGATAGGATGTTGCTCATAGCAACCAATCAGATTCTACTTCTCATTTATCTAGCACCTTCTAGAACAGTGATTTTCAACCATTTTCAACTCGCGGCACACCAAACCGGATTTTTAAATTGCCAAGGCACACCATCAGTTCCCCATGACCACCACGGGTGAAGGGGGGTGCTGGGGGACACACATTGGCTTCCACAGAAACAAAACACATACTGGCCCCTCAGCAATTTAAACATATTGACCCCACAGTAATTGCAGCACACATTGACCCCACAGGAATTGCAACAAATATTGGCACCCATGGTAATTGTAGCACATATTGGCCCCCCACTGTAATTGCGGCATACATTGGTCCCCATGATAATTGCAGCACAAATTGGCCCCCACGGTAAATGCAGAACACACTGGCCCCCATGGTAATTGCAGCACATATTGGCCCTCACACTAGTTACAGCACACATTGGCCACCCCAGTGACAACAAATAAAGATTTACAGGAACCTACTGTACTTGAGTAGGTTAGTAGATCTGTAGCTGTGGAGGAGGCAGGAGCTGTTTACTGCCTCCCTCCTTCAGCGGTACAGCCAGCGGTGAGGAGCGAGGACACAGGAGCAGCACTGGGCGGGGCAGGTGACGTGGAGAAGTTCTGGGCGGGCAGGTGACGTAGCGTGCCTGTGTAACCTATGAGTCAAGCTGCTGCTCCATACAGGCCAGGCTGCGTCTGGGCTACCCGGAAAAGCACAGCGCCGCCCGGGCCCAACATTATGAATTAAAGTAAGGCAGCAGCAGGGTTATGCAGCGGCAGTGGGCATCTCTGGCGGCACATCTCAGAACTAGTGTGCCGCGGCACAGCGGTTGAAAAACTCTGTTCTAGAAGATAATACCTGGAATCTGATTGGTTGCTGTAGGCCACATCCCTTCTTAAATAGAACTCTTATCTTAGTAAATTTACCCCCTAGAATCTGATTGGTCACTGTGGACACCTCCATTTGGCCTCTTCAGAAGTTTTGATACATCTCCCGCTGAGTGAGGGTGGGGCTTATCATTCATGACTTATATTAAGTGTGTTGTGATAAGTGTGTGGATAACTACATACAGCCGGCGCATAACCAAGCCAAAATCTCTGTGTGAGGAGATCCCACCCCACGCCTGGGGGGGTCTGGGACTGAGGGTCGACAGCACAAAGGTCGACACACCTTAGGTCGACGCCAATTGGTCGACACACCTTAGGTCGACATGGACAAAAGGTCGACATGGACAAAATGTCGACAGGAGCAAGGTCGACATGGAAAAAGGTCGACATGAGTTTTTTATGTTTTTTTGTTGTCGTTTTCTTCGTAGAGTGACCGGGAACCCCAATTAGTGCACCGCGTCCCCTCGCATGGCTCGCTTCGCTCGCCATGCTTCGGGCATGGTGCCTTCGCTCCGCTACCGCTTCGCTCGGCACACTTTACCGTTCCAATCCTAGTCCACGTGGATCGTTAAGTACAGTATGAAAAGGTTCAAAAAAAGAAAAAAATCGTGGAAAACTCATGTCGACCTTTTTCCATGTCGACCTTGTTCCTGTCGACCTTTTGTCCATGTCGACCTAAGGTGTGTCGACCAATTGGCGTCGACCTAAGGTGTGTCGACCTTTGTGCTGTCGACCTGGAGTCCGGATACCCGCCTCGGGAACAGGGGAGCACTGCTGGTTACAGAGACATGAATGGATGATACTGCAACTTGTATACTGTATGTGCTTAAGTATTTTACTGGGGCAAGATAAATAACAGGAACATTTTTTGAAATTAAACATACTTTTTAATTGATCAATGCTCATTAATGATGGTTACAAATATTTGTCAGTCTGGAAAGCCGTTACTCAGTCCTTGCCTGCTTAGATAGAGCGCTGCAGAGCAATACATCTGAAATCTAAGCTGCAGCTTTTCTGTATTAAGGGCCCAATTCAGACCCGATCGTAGCAGCAAATTTGTTAGCGGATGGGCAAAACCATGGGGGTCATTCCGAGTTGTTCGCTCGCAAGCTGATTTTTGCAGATTTGCTCACGCTAAGCCGCCGCCTACTGGGAGTGAATCTTAGCTTCTTAAAATTGCGAACGATGTATTCGCAATATTGCGATTACACACCTCGTAGCAGTTTCTGAGTAGCTTCAGACTTACTCTGCCAGTGCGATCAGTTCAGTGCTTGTCGTTCCTGGTTTGACGTCACAAACACACCCAGCGTTCGCCCAGACACTCCCCCGTTTCTCCAGCCACTCCTGCGTTTTTCCCGGAAACGGTAGCGTTTTTTCCCACACGCCCATAAAACGGCCTGTTTCCGCCCAGTAACACTTACTTCCTGTCAATCACATTACGATCGCCAGAACGATGAAAAAGCCGTGAGTAAAATTCTTAACTGCATAGCAAATTTACTTGGCGCAGTCGCAGTGCGAACATTGCGCATGCGCACTAAGCGGAAAATCGCTGCGATGCGAAGATTTTTACCGAGCGAACAACTCGGAATGACCACCCATGTGCAGTACCGGGGGATGGGGGATATAACGTGTGCAGAGAGAGTAAAGGTTCCCATATACTAGAACGATAATGCCCTATTTCGTCCAATTTCGGCCATTCGCCCCGATATATCGGGTGAAATCGGCCATTTCGGAATTGTTTCCGATCCGATGCGCGTTCCCGTGAGGGTCGGATCGTCTCCCCTAGATCGTTAGTGCTGCACTCGTGATATGTCGGTTCCCGCAGGCATGGCTGGGATCGCATGCAAAATGTACCAAATCGTATGGAATCGTATGGAACCAGTCCCGGGAAGCTCCCGGGAGAGTTCAAGGGAAATCGCCTCCGACTTCAGCCTCAGACATATCGTTTTGGGTGGGTTATATTGTTTCTGTGCAGGGTAAATATTGGCTGCTTTATTTTTACACTGCAATTTAGATTTCAGTTTGAACTCTCTCTGCACATGTTATACATGCCCCACCTGCAGTGCACATGGGTGGTCATTCCGAGTTGTTTGTTCGCTGCTATTTTTAGCAGAATTGCTAACAGGCTAAAATCCGGCAGTTCTGCGCATGCATATGCACAGCAGGGCGCACGCGCTAAGCAATTTTACACAAAACTATGCTATTTTACTCACGGGCGAACAAAGCTTTTCAATCGCTCTGCTGATCGTAGTGTGATTGACAGGAAGTGGGTGTTTCTGGGCGGAAACTGGCCGTTTTAAGGGAGTGTGCTAAAAAACGCAGGCGTGCCAGGTAAAAACGCAGGAGTGGCTGGAGAAACGGGGGAGTGGCTGGCCGAACGCAGGGCGTGTTTGTGACGTCAAACCAGGAACTAAACGGACTGAGGTGATCGCAATCTAGGAGTAGGTCTGGAGCTACTCAGAAACTGCAAGGAAATACTTAATAGCAGAATTGCTAATCTTTCGTTAGCAATTCTGCTATGCTAAGATACACTCCCAGAGGGCGGCGGCTTTGCATTTGCATTTCTGCTGAAAGTAGCTAGCGAGCGAACAACTCGGAATGAGGGCCATGATTTTACCCAACTGCAAACAAATTTGCTACTACGATCAGGTCTGAATTAGGCCCTAAGGTGCATTACACGACCTGTAGGCTAGAGGGCGCTGTTCCGTTAATCTCCTGCTGCTATTATCGTTTGAACCAATGACTGTTTGCGATGGATTTTGGTTACAATACTTGTGTATTTGTTTCTGTAGTATCTGGTGCTGTTTGAATACAGTTGGTAGCTTTTCTTATGACACTGTGACAGCATGCAGTTACTGTATGTTTGTGACTTATTACATGTAAAAGTTTTTTTTGCAAATAAATCAGTATCAATATATTAGTATGTTGTTTGATATACAGGGAGTAGCTGAGGGGTTCACAAACTTCTGTCACTGCTTTAATGAGCGTTACATATGCTGAACAGAAAACATGATCCTGCACTGATGAGCCTATTCAAGGGCTAAAACAGGGATTAATGCAAGTTAGCCAGAATTGCTTCCATATTGCAAGCACAGAACTAAATTTATATATTCGCTGCATGTAGATCTGTACGCATCTCTGCCGTCAGTCCACCCCCAGCCCGAACACTTGTTTTTTATACTTGTCATAATTGGTGCATATGACGCGCGTCAACCGTATACAAGGTGCAAAAGATCAATTTGTACACCGGCGTATTTATGCTTCCCGCGATTCTATCAGCACGCCTGGTGGTCGCCTGGGGAGGCGTGGTGCTTCCAGGTGGCAGGTGCTGGGGACGGAATCAGTATGAAAACCCGGTGGCTGGGATGCTGGTAGCTAGTACCCGATTGCGCCAATCCCGACAGGGGTGAGTTAAGTATCCTAACCTCCCTCCCCTACCCCCTAAACCTCCGTCTGCAGCCTAACCCTAACCTCCCGCAGCCTAAACCTAACCCCCCCTTCCCGCAGTCTAACTCTAACCCTCCCCCCCTTAGTGCCCCCCCAGTGGTACCTAACCGTCCCTAACACCCCTCTCCGCAACCTGACACAAACCCCCCCAGCCTAACTCTAACCCCCCCAGAGTGTGCCTGAATCTAACACCCCTCCCACAGCCTAAACCTAATACTGCCGTTAATACTTACCTTCGGGATTCCGTCGTCTGGATCCTGATCCTTTCGGGATGCCGTTGTCGGTGTTCTGACGGCTATCTGGATTCCGGTGTCGGTATTACGGCTGCCGGGATCCCGAACATATACCGCTGGGGACATGATACCACAAGTGCATCATCATGAATGATCATGACCCTCTCTGTACAAAGCCATGACTCCCAGAGGTGTAAAGCTGGGGTGGGGCCACTAGGATTGCTCCATCAGCGCTACCTGGAGCACTTCACTCAGGAAGCGGACGTCAGCGGAGCCAGTTACTGCCATGTGGAAGTTCTACCTACTCTTCTTAGAATCTAGGACCACCACCCAAGGATCCAGGAGCTTCCTGGACGTTCCAAGAGAGTAGGTAAGTGTGCTTATGGACCTATTTACTATTCTGAAACTCTGAGAAGAATTGTATGTTGCCGCTCGGTACAGTGACATAAATTCTCCTATCACCGCTGTCATATTAGATGGTGGAAGTTATATATGGTGGACGGTCATCATCATTATCTTCAGACTAGTGACATCACTGAGGCACTGAGGTATGAGGCTTCCCTCAGTGTTGACTGAATAAGACTCCATCAGACAAAATAGTGGCCTCCTCTGTATGTAGGTGGATTAGTCCAATTTAACTAAGAACAATGGGGGTCATTCTGAGTTGATTGTAGCTGTGCTGAATTTGGCACAGCTACGATCATCTTCCCAGACATGCGGGGGGACGCCCAGCACAGGGCTAGTCTGCCCCCCATGTCAGTCCGGCCCCCCCACCGCACAAGTACAAAAGCATCGCACAGCGGCGATGCTTTTGTACTTGAAGAGTAACTCCCGGCCAGCGCAGCTCCTGCAGCTAGCCTGGGGAGTTATTCGTCGCTGCCCCGGGTCGCAGCAACAGGCGTGTGATGTCATGCAGCCGCTGCGGCCCGCCCCCCGCATGGTCCGGCCACGCCTGCGTTGCACGGACCACACCCCAAAAACGGCGGCTAAACGCCGCCGTGCCGCCCCCTCCTGCCCAGCAAGCACCTCTGCCTGTCAATCAGGCAGAGGCGATTGCTAGGTAACGACGGCCTTTGGCCGTCTGACATGCGCCGGCGCATGCACAGTTTCGACCCGAGCGCTGCGCTGCGAACAACTGCAGCGTGCGATCGGGTCGGAATGACCCCCTATGAGTATGGGTTTCCATACTGCAAACCACTGCAATTGGCATGAATAAGCGTATGTTATATAAGAGCCCTGACTTTCCGCGTCGGGGAAGTCCTATCTGCATGGCATCGTATCAGCGATGTTGTGCAATGTTGGCAGCTAGATAGGAAGTTACATTTATTTAAATGCATGTACTCTGTCTATGTAGCAATACTTGTGATAAAAATAGACGTGGCAGATTGGTAGCGTGAGATGGCTAATGCGAAACTGACTATGCAGCAAATGTGTAACTAGGATAAAGGATAAAAATAATGATCATTTTAATAACCAGCGAGTGCATCAGATGATAATATAGGTGGTCATTCCGAGTTGTTCGCTAGCTGCATTCGTTCGCAGTGCAGCGATGAGGCAAAAAAAACAGCACTTCTGCGCATGCGGCGCAATGCGCACGCGCGACGTACTATTACAACGAACGATGTAGTTTCACACAAGGTCTTGCGAAGCTTTTCAGTCGCGCTGCTGGCCGCAGAGTGATTGACATGAAGTGGGCGTTTCTGGGTGTCAACTGGCCGTTTTCAGGGAGTGTTCGAAAAAACGCAGGCGTGCCAGCAAAAACGCAGGCGTGGCTGGGTGAACGCAGGGCGTGTTTGTGACGTCAAAACAGGAACTGAACAGTCTGAAGTGATCTCAAGCGCTGAGTAGGTTTTGAGCTACTCTGAAACTACACAAAATAAATTTGTAGCCGCTCTGCGATCCTTTCGTTCGCACTTCTGCTAAGCTAAAATACACTCCCAGTGGGCGGTGGCATAGAGTTTGCACGGCTGCTAAAAACTGCTAGCGAGCGAACAATTCAGAATGACCACCATAGTGTATATAAATCTATGCACATTTCTGGCCCTCCATCTAAACAGCACAAAACAAAAAGAACACGCTTTCTGATAAAAAGAAAAGAATGACTTTTTACTTCATTGTCAATTACAATATCCACTAATCACACATGGTTAGGTATTTCATGTGTTTATTCAACGGCAGGTCAATGTTTCAGGGTGCAGTGACAGAACTACAGAGGGTGTGGCCACTACAAGGGGTGTGGCTACTAAAAGTGGTGTGGTCATGGCAGAGGGTGCAGCCACGGCACTAATGGGGATTTGGCCAGTACAAGGGGTGCAGTCACATTAGGGGGTGCGGTCACATTAGGGGATGTGTCTCTACTACAAGGGGTGCAGCCAATACACGAGGTGCAGCCACTACAGAGGATGCAGCCACTACAGGGGATGTGGCTACTAGTAGGGGTTCAGTCACATTAGGGGGTGTGGCTACTACTAGGGGGTGCAGTCACATTAGGGTGTGTGGTCACAACAGGGGGTGTGGCTACTACAAGGGGAGCAGTCACATTAGGGGTGTGGTTACTACAGGGGGAGCAGCTACTACAAGGGGTGCGGTCGCTATAGGGGGTGTGGCCATTACAGGGGGTTAAGGTCTGGGAGACTTGTGGAATTCAGCAACTGCTCCCAGACTCCTGGCCTGTAACATGACAGTTAGGAGCTGATTGGTTGGTACTTTATCACCGAACTATTTATCACTCTCCCAAGCTTGATAAATGGGAGCCAAACTTACCAATTTTTCACCCCTCCTCCCACCATCCCCAATGCCCCAGCCTTCCCCAGTCCCTTGCTCTATTCTTAAGAGAGCAGAGACCTCTTATGAGAGTGCAGACTGCGCACGCCCAGAATATGCCCTCGCTGTACTCAATTGGGATCTGAGTGTTCTTGTTACCGGTCAAGATGCAGATTAATTAACGTTAGCATGGTGTTCTTTGGGACTTTCATCCCTCCATGAGCGGGAGATGAGACGCTTTCTGATTCACCAGAGCTTGACATTGTCCAAATGTCTGAGAAACGTAGAGTGGAAGGGCTGAGTGCTGTCTGGTCACTGTGCCCCGTGCCTCTGTAAACACAGGATATTCCCTGCGTCCGCACACAATGCTTACAGAGAAAGTGAAAGCCCACCAATCGCAGCTGGGCGGCAGATAACAATTTATTATTTTTAATTTTAAACACAGCTTACGAAGATACGCCTAAAACATCCCAATTAGTCACAGACCGCGTCAGATCCTAAGGAAAGTGTCTTGAAAAGTACAATGGGTGTAACCATGGTTGCAGCATCACACAACATATACAGTAGCATACATTCTATAGTCTGTGCGCGCTGCTACAAAGATACAAAGGAAAGGAAGGGGGTTTTACCTCAAGTGTGTGTGTGTGGGGGGGGGGGGCATCACATTCTACGGTGCTTCCGAAGCGCTAGAGCGCCCCAACCATGCTTCCAAAGTGGTAGCGGTATCTCTTGCACTATCTGTTTACATTACATAATTGTACAGATGTGCGGATTTGGATTTACCGGATTTACTCAGATCTCAAAACGGCATCTTATTGGCTATCCGGCTGTCATGTGTATTGGATATCTAATAAGAAAAATCCGAACTTGCACCAATTTGAACTGAGTATGCCATTTCCATATGTACATGCTTGGGATAGGCATATGAATATCCTTACAAAGAATTAAGGTTCAAAAAGGGTTGCGATTACCTAAAGGATAAAAAAAAATGGGCAGACTAGATGGGCCAAGTGGTTCTTATCTGCCGTCAAATTCTATGTTTCTATGTTACCACTGTGGGAATTGGATTATTTCAGTAGAAAACCAACAGATGTGGGAATGTTTGTATTTAATTACATGCTCAGGAGTGAGCTTGGCGGCCATCTTGGGATAGGGCATGAAGCCTCCATGGATGACAGGAAGACGTACTCCTCTTTCAACACAGCTATTGCAAGATATGCACAAGTGGACACCATTATCAAATCATTGAGTGTGTAAGTTCCATATTCCACATAGATAATGCTGGGAGGACAACAGTGTCTGCTAGTTATGCTGAGGAGGAAAATAATTAAGGAGAACGCGGGGCAAAGAGGATGGTGTGAATTCCGCATGTTCCTATGAAGCAACATTCCTGATTATAGAAACCGTGCACTGAAGTTTTTCCCTGTTTCTTTAATAAAATACCAGAACATGTACCCCTTTAAAGTGGCCACAGAAAGGACCAATGATAAGATGCGTGCTCGGCGTTTGTGACTTCTTATTGGCCCGTCTGGTCACACCGCCATATGCTGTATGGAAAAAAAAAAACAGTGATGTCACACAGAAGAGGAGTAGAACTAGGAAGCACGCACGTTACCCTGCCAAGGAGATGGAGCAGGTCAGGGAATATTTGACGAGTAAAAGGGAAGCTGCCTCAAGGCCAAACTCCTCAGCCAAATGCAGAACAAACGGTTTTGAGAAGTTTGCTTGTTTCTATATACAGATATGAACCGCAATTCACTGATCAGTCACATAATAAATCAATCCACAGTTCACCAAACAGCACTTGAGCATTGTGCCAGAAAATATACATGTTATTGGTTTATTCTCATCTTTTTCTTTCATCTGATGCCCAAGTTACTAATTTTGTATTAACAATTTGGCAACTGCAAATTCAGCATCCTTTTTTTTTTTTCTGGGACTTTTATCTTGTTCCACCGGGAAACAATGGTCTCCAGTCTCCTCTTCCAATGGTGCATGCCAGGATGAATGCAGTCTATGTAAGAAATTTACTGCAGGAATGGAGTTCCTATTAGAACTAGCCACTAGTTGTTGTTGTTGTTGTTTTTTTAACCCCCTTCATGTTCGGAGATAATTTGAACCCTAAGGACTGGAACAAGGTTTGTAGTATGAGCATATTGAATTAAATATCAATGGATGTTATAGGCATTAGGAGAAATATTTCCAGAATTCTTCTATTTATGTAATCCCAGAAAACTAAAGCAGAAAGCTATTCCAGATTCTCTGGTTAATATGTTCTTCTCTAGAGATTTGAGTCTAGATAAAGTCTAGAGCAATTATTTACCACTACCAAATTTTTCCTACCAGGGACAACCCAGAGGAGCCAGGGGAGACCTAGAGGAACCAGAGGTGACCATGAGGAGCCAAGGGAGACCTAGAGGTGTCAGAGGTGACCATGAAGATCTGGGGGAGACCTTGAGGAGCTGGGGAACTTTGAAGAGCCGACTGAGACATTGAGGAGCTGGGAGAACTTTGAAGTGCCATAGTGAGACCTTGGGGAGAGAGAAAGGATACCATGAAGAGCTTGAGGAGATTTTGATGAACCATGATGAGACCTTAATGAGCAAGTGAAGACCTTGATGAGCCAGCGGCGAGCTTGATGAGCTAGAAGAGCTCTTAATAAGACAGCGGAGACCTTGGGAACTATATGGAGCCAGAGGGGACCATGAGGAGCCTGGGGGGACATTCAAAAGCCATGGTGAGAACTTAAGGAGACAAAAGAGACCGTGAGGAGTTGGGGAGACCTTCAGTAGCCATGGAAAAATCTTGTGAAGCCAGGGGAGACCTCGAGGAGCCAGCATTGCGAAGCAGGAAGACACCAGAGGAGCTAATGCAGGAGACTACAACAGAGCAACCTTTTTTCCACCAGCAGTTCCAAAGTAAATTAGATAACGCAGCAGTCACAATGATATATCTTTTCATATAGTCTGTCAGTATTGCTTTCCATGCTGATGATAGGATGCGTGATGGTAATTGCTGTCATTGAGGGCAGGGATACTGGTCTACGTTTGGCCACAGTAGAGTTTAACAGCCATTTTTGCCATAAGTATATAATATAGTGGAATGTTTTCAAGTTTTCAATATGATGCATTCTTCATGATATCTGAATAGAGATACACGATCATTTACAAAGCTGACTTTTAACAATGTTAAGTCAACAACTGGAATTTGTGGATGTTGATGGGTAGAATGGGGCACAGAAGGAATTATTTTGGCAGAGACACATATTTAAATGGACTATTAGAGATACATAATTCAGTGCATTTAAAGGTGGACTAGACTGTACTAATTACCTGAGGTCTTTTCAGAAAAGCAAAATTCACCAACCTAAGGTCATATGAGAGCTATGTTTGAATCGGAAAAAGTCAAAGGAAAAATGTCTGCATGCGCACCTAGGTGGAAAGAAGCCCCAGGTATCAGTGCAATATAATACATGACGCAGACAGCACAGTACATCTATTTGTCATGTAAACTATAGGTCGTCCTGATGAGACCTATGGTATATAGACGATGGAATAATACTAGTTATATGTTAAAGGAAAACTAGTAAGTGACATATAAATGGATGTGATGAGGGAGTAAAAGTCCACATTTAAGGGAGTATCAACCAGCCAGCTTCTAACTGCCATGTTACAGGCTGTGTTTGAATAAAGACAGTTAGGAGCTGATTGGTTGGTACTTTATCTCTCTCCAAACTTTGATAAATATCGCCCTAGGGGCAGATGTATTAACCTGGAGAAGGCATAAGGAAGTGATAAATCAGTGATATGTGCAAGGTGATAAAGGCACCAGCCAATCAGATCCTAACTGTTAATTTACATATTGGAGCTGATTGGCTGGTGCCTTTATCACCTTGCACATATCACTGGTTTATCACTTCCTTATGCCTTCTCCAGGTTAATACATCTGCCCCTTAATTCCTTAAGTTCCCACCAGTGCGCCTGTCTCTACCTCAATCCGACCATAGCATGGCTTCCCTGGAGTAGTTTGTGTGCACACTATTGTGAATATGAAGCTGTCAGTCTGTCTTCACCCTCTGGTCACCCCCGGCTGTGCTGGATGAACGGTATATCGCCTATGAGACAGAACGGTGTAAGACTCTGATTGATTACAGCGTTTATGCATTTTCCATACATACATTTACAGATAAGACATGGTTGTAAGATGGTGTGATATTAGGAGAATGCTCTTTGTGCTGAGCCACAGTTATAGAATTCCCACAATTTATGTCAAAAAGTTTTGAAAGAAATATTTTTTGCTAGAGGCAAAGTTTCCACTGACTGGAACTCTCAGCCCCTCCCCTCCTCATTCCAGCAGGTACCCCCAGGCCCAGAGAGAATATAAATAGAGACTTTCATCATATCGACAACTTTCCAACTGCCATAAGATTAGTGATGGAATGATTCATTTTTTCTTGTGCATGTAGACCTCTGATTTACTTCTTTTTCCATTCTTTGATGAATCCAAAAGGTATTCTGCTGCATAGAGTCAGTGCCGCTATTAGGCCAACCAGAGCACCAATGTGTAGGGGGCACCTAAAGTACGGAAGGAATGACATAACTTCACTTTTCCAGTGGCGCCCCCACCTGGTGCACCAACTGCTGACATGTAGTAGAAGCAGGCAGCTATTATGGCTATCGGGATGCAGTCACTTTACCTCCAATCAAAATCCCGACGGTCGAAATCCCGACAGCAATTGACCAACGGTCAAAATCCCGACAAGGTCAAAATCCCGACGGACAAAATACCGACATTTAAAATACAGACAAGGTCACAATACCGACATGTAAAATGCCGACAGGTAAAATAACGACATGAGTTTTTCATGATTTTTTTCATTGAAACCGACTTGTTCATACTTTACCATCCCAGGGGAATTGAAGGGGGAATATAATAGTGTGCCGAGCGCAGCGAGGCACCGTGCCCGAAGCATGGCGAGCGCAGCGGCACACTTATATGGTGTCCATGTCGACCTATGTCGACATACACACAAAACAACAACGAAAAACGCACGTCGGTATTTTGACCTGTCGGCATTTTACATGTCGGTATTTTGACCTTGTCTGTATTTTAAATGTCGGGATTTTGACCGTGTCAGGATTTTGACCATCGGGATTTTGATTGGAGGTATTTCAAACCGATCCCATGTCTATCACATGAGCCACAAATTGCAAGCCCACGGTTCGAATCCGGGTATATGGTCAAGTTCTACGTTTTAAAGCACACACAGGGGTATATTCAACTGAAGTCGAAAGCTGCTGTCTGTCGGAAAGACGGCAGTTTTCAACTTTTTTAGGTCGGATGGGGTTCCGATCTATTCAATATAACCCTAAATTATTCGACAAGTCGAGGAATTCGACCTGTCGAAAAGCACGTGGATCGGCGGAATAGCTGCCGATCCGCGTGCTTGCCCCCTTTTCGACCATCTCAATCCGACTTTAAAAACAGTCGGATTGAGATGAGGGAGCCGAGAGGAGGGGAGAGGGGAGACGGGGTGGGGGGAGCCGCGTGCAGACGGGGGAGAGCAGCGCTACAGCAGCGGCTATAGCAGCATAGCCACCCGGTTCCTGCAAGTGAGACCTGCTGGAGCCGGGTGGACGCTGCCGTGAGCGGCGGCTGTGACACATCCTCCGGCTACGCTGCTATAGTTGCTGCTGTAGCGCTGCTCTCCCCCGTCTGCCCGCGGCTCCCCCCGTCTCAGCTCCCGCATCTCAATTCAACTTTTTTAAAGTCGAATTAAGATGGCATTGAATAGCCCTTGTCAGATCCATTCCGACAAATGAATGTCGGAATGGATCCGACTTCAATTGAATATACCCCACAGTCATTATCAACATCACCCCACAGTCATTATCAACATCACCCCGCAGTCATTATCAACATCACCCCGCAGTCATTATCAACATCTTCCCACGGGCCAGTCACACGGCCCATCCTGGCCGCAAAGTGTATAAAGGTGAGTGGCATATCTCTGTACGCATCTAGGGGTATATTCAATTGAAGTCAGATTTATTCCGACATTCATTTGTCAGAATGGATCCGACAAGGGCTATTCAATGCCATCTCAAACCGATTTAAAAAAAAGTCGAATTGAGATGCGGGAGCTGAGACGGGGGAGAACCGCGGGCAGACGGGGGAGGGCAGCACTACAGCAGCGGCTATAGCAGCGTAGCCGGAGGATGTATCACAGCCGCCACTCACGGCAGCGTCCACTCGGCTCCAGAAGTTGGATGTATCTTCAGAGGGTTCAATATGATATCCCGGCTGTCGGGATCCCGACAGTCAGAATACCGGCAGTGAGCGCAGTTTGTCCCCTCGCGGACTCGCTGCGCTTGCCACGCTTCGGCCCGGTGGCGACCCTGTGGCGACCTTCAGTCGCCACAAGGTTATATTACCCCTCGGGTGGTGGCATGGACCGACCGCTAGTATTTCACGGGTGTCGAGATTCCAGCGCCGGTATCCTGACAGCCCAGACCCCGACAGCCGGTAAAGTAATTGCCTCGCTCTTCAGATGCACCTCAAAATCCAGACATAAAATGATATATTATGGCGACATTAAGTCTTTATGTTGACGCTAATAAAATGTTGATATGATTAGAATGTCAACAAAACATTTCCGGTTCTCTAATGCTGACATACTGTACCTATCTGGTCCGACGCTGTGTCTTCCAGGTCCAGTGATCAGCTGGTGGTCACTTCCAGCTGTTCCTGTAGCACTTCCAGCAAGGAGTAACACTAACCCATAGAACTCCTAACCCTTCCTCCAGAAGCCTAACCCTAACCCTCCCCCCTCCCGCAGCCTAACCCTATCCCCGTAACAATAACCCTAACCCTCCCCCCTCCCGCAGCCTAGCACTATCCCCGTAACAATAACCCTAACCCTCCCCCCTCCCGCAGCCTAACCCTATCCCCGTAACAATAACCCTAACCCTCCCCCCTCCCGCAGCCTAGCACTATCCCCGTAACAATAACCCTAACCCTCCCCCCTCCCGCAGCCTAACCCTATCCCCGTAACAATAACCCTAACCCTCCAACCTCCCGCAGCCTAACCCTCCACCCTCCCGCAGCCTAACCCTATCCCCGTAACAATAACCCTAACCCTCCCCCCTCCCGCAGCCTAGCACTATCCCCGTAACAATAACCCTCCCCCCTCCCGCAGCCTAACCCTATCCCCGTACCAATAACCCTACCCCCCCCCTCCCGCAGCCTAACCCTATCCCCGTACCAATAACCCTAACCCTCCCCCCTCCCACAGCCTAACCCTATCCCTGTAACAATAACCCTAACCCTCCCCCTCCCGCAGCCTAACCCTCCACCCTCCCGCAGCCTAACCCTATCCCCGTAACAATAACCCTAACCTTCCCCCCTCCCGCAGCCTAACACTATCCCCGTAACAATAACCCTCCCCCCTCCCGCAGCCTAACCCTATCCCCGTACCAATAACCCTAACCCCCCCCCCCCTCCCGCAGCCTAACCCTATCCCCGTACCAATAACCCTAACCCTCCCCCCTCCCACAGCCTAACCCTATCCCTGTAACAATAACCCTAACCCTCCCCCTCCCGCAGCCTAACCCTATCCCCATAACAATAACCCTAACTCTCCCCCCTCCCGCAGCCTAACCCTATCCCTGTAACAATAACCAGGGCCGTTTCTAGACAATTTGGCTCCCAGTGCGAGATTTCAAAATGCGCCCCCCCCCCCATTGCTATAAAAAAAAATAGCGTGCCCCCCCCCCCCATATAGCCAGAAAAAAAGCATGCGCGCGCGCTCCCGACAAGGCTGTGTGGCCTGATTAAAACGGGCGTGGTCTCATTACAGTGGGCGTGGCCTCGTCTGATATCGCACCCACCACAGGGGGAAAAAATAAAAATAAAAAAGTCCCCTTTTTACACATTACACCAGGCAAGTGTCCCCATATTACACAGCGCGGCAGGCAGGTGTCCCCATTTACAAAGTGCGGCAGGCAGGTGTCCCCATTTTACACAGTGTGGCAGGTATCCCCATTTTACACAGTGCGGCAGGTATCCCCATTTTACACAGTGCGGCAGGTATCCCCATTTTACACAGTGCGGCAGGTATCCCCATTTTACACAGTGCGGATAGGTATCCCCATTTTACACAGTGCGGCAGGTATCCCCATTTTACACAGTGCGGCAGGTATCCCCATTTTACACAGTGCGGCAGGTATCCCCATTTTACACAGTGCGGCAGGTATCCCCATTTTATACAGTGCGGCAGGTATCCCCATTTTATACAGTGCGGCAGGTGCCCCCATTTTACACAGTGCGGCAGGTGCCCCCATTTTACACAGTGCGGAAGGTATCCCCATTTTATACAGTGCGGCAGGTATCCCCATTTTATACAGTGCGGCAGGTATCCCCATTTTACACAGTGCGGCAGGTGCCCCCATTTTACACTGTGCGGCAGGTATCCCCATTTTATACAGTGCGGCAGGTATCCCCATTTTAAACAGTGCGGCAGGTATCCCCATTTTACACAGTGCGGCAGGTGCCCCCATTTTACACAGTGCGGCAGGTATCCCCATTTTATACAGTGCGGCAGGTATCCCCATTTTATACAGTGCGGCAGGTATCCCCATTTTATACAGTGCGGCAGGTGCCCCCATTTTTCACAGTGCGGCAGGTGCCCCCATTTTACAAAGTGCGGCAGGTATCCCCATTTTATACAGTGCGGCAGGTATCCCCATTTTAAACAGTGCGGCAGGTATCCCCATTTTACACAGTGCGGCAGGTGCACCCATTTTACACAGTGCGGCAGGTATCCCCATTTTACACAGTGCGACAGATATCCCCATTTTACACAGTGCGGCAGGTGTCAAGTGGGGGGGGAGGGAGAGGGGGAGAGAGAGAGAGAGAGAAAATACTTACAACTTGCCGCTCTTCGGGTCCCGCCGACTCACGTCCCTCGCGCCGGCCGCCTCCTCCTTCGATGGTTATCTCCAGTCCTCTCCTCCCTCTCTCTCCCCCCGCCGAGCGCTCCTGCTCGGGGGGCGGCGCTTCGCGGAATGACGCATTTGCGTCGTGACGTCACGACGCAAACGCGTCATTTCGCGAAGCCCCGCCCCCCAAGCAGGAGCGCTCGGCGGGGGGAGAGAGAGGGAGGAGAGGAGTAGTCACAAAGTGCCGCGGCGGGCGCCCCGTGCGGTTGCACGGCTCGCCCGCCGCTAGAAACGGCACTGACAATAACCCTAACCCTCCCCCCTCCCGCAGCCTAACCCTATCCCCGTAACAATAACCCTAACCCTCTCCCCTCCCGCAGCCTGACCCTATCCCCGTAACAAGAACCCTAACCTCCCCCCTCCCGCAGCCTAACCCTATCCCCATAACAATAACCCTAACCCTCCCCCTCCCGCAGCCTAACCCTATCCCCGTAACAATAACCCTCACCCTCCCGCAGCCTAACCCTATCCCTGTAACAATAACCCTAACCCTCCCCCTCCCGCAGCCTAACCCTCCACCCTCCCGCAGCCTAACCCTATCCCCGTAACAATAACCCTAACCCTCCCCCTCCCGCAGCCTAACACTATCCCCGTAACAATAACCCTCCCCCCTCCCGCAGCCTAACCCTATCCCCGTACCAATAACCCTAACCCCCCCCCCCTCCCACAGCCTAACCCTATCCCAGTAAAAATAACCCTAACCCTCCCCCTCCCGCAGCCTAACCCTATCCCTGTAACAATAACCCTAACCCTCCCCCCTCCCGCAGCCTAACCCTATCCCCGTACCAATAACCCTAACCCTCCCCCCTCCCACAGCCTAACCCTATCCCCATAACAATAACCCTAACTCTCCCCCCTTCCGCAGCCTAACCCTATCCCTGTAACAATAACCCTAACCCTCCCCCTCCCGCAGCCTAACCCTATCCCCATAACAATAACCCTAACTCTCCCCCCTTCCGCAGCCTAACCCTATCCCTGTAACAATAACCCTAACCCTCCCCCCTCCCGCAGCCTAACCCTATCCCCGTAACAATAACCCTAACCCTCTCCCCTCCCGCAGCCTAACCCTATCCCCGTAACAAGAACCCTAACCCTCCCCCCTCCCGCAGCCTAACCCTATCCCCATAACAATAACCCTAACCCTCCCCCTCCCGCAGCCTAAACCTATCCCCGTAACAATAACCCTCACCCTCCCGCAGCCTAACCCTATCCCCGTAACAATAACCCTAACCCTCCCCCCTCCCACAGCCTAACCCTATCCCCGTAACAATAACCCTCACCGTCCCCCCTCCCGCAGCCTAACCCTATCCCCGTAACAATAGCCCTAACCCTCCCCCTCCCGCAGCCTAACCCTATCCCCGTAACAATAACCCTAACTCTCCCCCCTCCCGCAGCCTAACCCTATCCCCATAACAATAACCCTAACCCTCCCCCTCCCGCAGCCTAACCCTATCCCCGTACCAATAACCCTCACCCTCCCGCAGCCTAACCCTATCCCCGTAACAATAACGCTAACCCTCCCCCCTCCCGAAGCCTAACCCTATCCCCGTAACAATAAACCTAACCCTCCCGCAGCCTAACCCTATCCCCGTACCAATAACCCTCCCCCTATCGCAGCCTAACCCTATCCCCGTAACAATAACCCTAACCCTCCCCCCTCCCGCAGCCTAACCCTATCCCCATAACAATAACCCTCCCCCCTCCCGCAGCCTAACCCTATCCCCGTAACAATAACCCTCACCCTCCCGCAGCCTAACCCTATCCCCGTAACAATAACCCTAACCCTCCCCCCTCCCGTAGCCTAACCCTATCCCCGTAACAATAACCCTCACCGTCCCCCCTCCCGCAGCCTAACCCAATCCCTGTAACAATAGCCCTAACCCTCCCCCTCACGCAGCCTAACCCTATCCCCGTAACAATAACCCTCCCCCCTATCGCAGCCTAACCCTATCCCCGTAACAATAACCCTAACCCTCCCCCCTCCCGCAGCCTAACCCTATCCCCATAACAATAACCCTAACCCTCCCCCCTCCCGCAGCCTAACCCTATCCCCGTAACAATAACCCTAACCCTCTCCCTCCCGCAGCCTAACCCTATCCCCGTACCAATAACCCTCCCCCCTCCCGCAGCCTAACCATATCCCTGTAACAATAACCCTAACCCTCCCGCAGCCTAACCCTATCCCCGTAACAATAACCCTAACCCTCCCCCCTCCCGCAGCCTAACCCTATCCCCATAACAATAACCCTCCCCCCTCCCGCAGCCTAACCCTATCCCCGTAACAATAACCCTCACCCTCCCGCAGCCTAACCCTATCCCCGTAACAATAACCCTAACCCTCCCCCCTCCCGTAGCCTAACCCTATCCCCGTAACAATAACCCTCACCGTCCCCCCTCCCGCAGCCTAACCCAATCCCTGTAACAATAGCCCTAACCCTCCCCCTCACGCAGCCTAACCCTATCCCCGTAACAATAACCCTCCCCCCTATCGCAGCCTAACCCTATCCCCGTAACAATAACCCTAACCCTCCCCCCTCCCGCAGCCTAACCCTATCCCCATAACAATAACCCTAACCCTCCCCCCTCCCGCAGCCTAACCCTATCCCCGTAACAATAACCCTAACCCTCTCCCTCCCGCAGCCTAACCCTATCCCCGTACCAATAACCCTCCCCCCTCCCGCAGCCTAACCATATCCCTGTAACAATAACCCTAACCCTCCCGCAGCCTAACCCTATCCCCGTAACAATAACCCTAACCCTCCCCCCTCCCGCAGCCTAACCCTATCCCCGTAACAATAACCCTCCCCCTCCCCCTCCCGCAGCCTAACCCTATCCCCGTAACAATAGCCCTAACCCTCCCCCTCCCGCAGCCTAACCCTATCCCCGTAACAATAACCCTAACCCTCCCCCCTCCCGCAGCCTAACCCTATCCCCATAACAATAACCCTATCCCCGTAACAATAACCCTAACCCTCCCCCTCCCGCAGCCTAACCCTATCCCCGTACCAATAACCCTCACCCTCCCGCAGCCTAACCCTATCCCCGTAACAATAACCCTAACCCTCCTTCCTCCCGCAGCCTAACCCTATCCCCGTAACAATAACCCTAACCCTCCCCCTCCCGCAGCCTAACCCTATCTTCGTAACAATAACCCTCACCCTCCCGCAACCTAACCCTATCCCCGTAACAATAACCCTCACCCTCCCGCAGCCTAACCCTATCCCCGTAACAATAACCCTAACCCTCCCCCCTCCCGTAGCCTAACCCTATCCCCGTAACAATAACCCTCACCGTCCCCACTCCCGCAGCCTAACACAATCCCTGTAACAATAGCCCTAATCCCACCCCCTCACGCAGCCTAACCCTATCCCCGTAACAATAACCCTAACCCTCCCCCCTCTCGCAGCCTAACCCTATCCCCATAACAATAACCCTAACCCTCCCGCAGCCTAACCCTATCCCCGTACCAATAACCCTCACCCTCCCGCAGCCTAACCCTATCCCCGTACCAATAACCCTCACCCTCCCGCAGCCTAACCCTATCCCCGTAACAATAACCCTAACCCTCCCCCCTCCCGCAGCCTAACCCTATCCCCGTAACAATAACCCTCCCCCTCTCGCAGCCTAACCATATCCCCGTAACAATAACCCTAACCCTCCCCCTCCCGCTGCCTAACCCTATCCCCGTAACAATAACCCTAACCCTCCCCCCTCCCGCAGCCTAACCCTATCCCCGTAACAATAACCCTAACCCTCCCACAGCCTAACCCTATCCCTGTACCAATAACCCTAACCCCCCCCCCCCGCAGCCTAACCCTATCCCCGTACCAATAACCCTAACCCTCCCCCCTCCCACAGCCTAACCCTATCCCTGTAACAATAACCCTAACCCTCCCGCAGCCTAACCCTATCCCCATAACAATAACCCTAACTCTCCCCCCTCCCGCAGCCTAACCCTATCCCTGTAACAATAACCCTAACCCTCCCCCCTCCCGCAGCCTAACCCTATCCCCGTAACAATAACCCTAACCCTCTCCCCTCCCGCAGCCTAACCCTATCCCGTAACAAGAACCCTAACCCTCCCCCCTCCCGCAGCCTAACCCTATCCCCATAACAATAACCCTAACCCTCCCGCAGCCTAACCCTATCCCCGTAACAATAACCCTCACCCTCCCGCAGTCTAACCCTATCCCCGTAACAATAACCCTAACCCTCCCCCCTCCCGCAGCCTAACCCTATCCCCGTAACAATAACCCTCACCGTCCCCCCTCCCGCAGCCTAACCCTATCCCCGTAACAATAGCCCTAACCCTCCCCCTCCCGCAGCCTAACCCTATCCCCGTAACAATAACCCTAACTCTCCCCCCTCCCGCAGCCTAACCCTATCTCCATAACAATAACCCTCCCCCTCCCGCAGCCTAACCCTATCCCCGTACCAATAACCCTCCCCCTCCCCCCTCCCGAAGCCTAACCCTATCCCCGTAACAATAACCCTAACCCTCCCCCCTCCCGCAGCCTAACCCTATCCCCGTACCAATAACCCTCCCCCCTATCGCAGCCTAACCCTATCCCCGTAACAATAACCCTAACCCTCCCCCCTCCCGCAGCCTAACCCTATCCCCGTAACAATAACCCTAACCCTGCCCCTCCCGCAGCCTAACCCTATCCCCGTACCAATAACCCTAACCCTCCCCCTCCCGCAGCCTAACCCTATCCCCGTACCAATAACCCTCCCCCTCCCCCCTCCCGCAGCCTAACCCTATCCCCGTAACAATAACCCTAACCCTCCCGCAGCCTAACCCTATCCCCGTAACAATAACACTAACCCTCCCCCCTCCCGCAGCCTAACCCTATCCCCGTAACAATAACCCTAACCCTCCCCCTCCCGCAGCCTAACCCTATCCCCGTAACAATAACCCTAACCCTCCCCCTCCCGCAGCCTAACCCTACCCCCGTAACAATAACCCTAACCCTCCCCCGTCCCGCAGCCTAACTTTATCCCCGTAACAATAACCCTCCCCCTCCCGCAGCCTAACCCAATCCCTGTAACAATAGCCCTAACCCTCCCCCTCACGCAGCCTAACCCTATCCCCGTAACAATAACCCTCCCCCCTATCGCAGCCTAACCCTATCCCCGTAACAATAACCCTAACCCTCCCGCAGCCTAACCCTATCCCCATAACAATAACCCTAACCCTCCCCCCTCCCGCAGCCTAACCCTATCCCCGTAACAATAACCCTAACCCTCTCCCTCCCGCAGCCTAACCCTATCCCCGTACCAATAACCCTCCCCCCTCCCGCAGCCTAACCATATCCCTGTAACAATAACCCTAACCCTATCCCCGTAACAATAACCCTAACCCTCCCCCCTCCCGCAGCCTAACCCTATCCCCGGCCGTCACAATAACCCTACCCCTCCCCCTCCCGCAGCCTAACCCTATCCCCGAAACAATAACCCTAACCCTCCCCCTCCCGCAGCCTAACCCTATCCCCGTAACAATAACCCTAACCCTCCCCCCTCCCGCAGCCTAACCCTATCCCCATAACAATAACCCTAACCCCTAACGCAGCCTAACCCTATCCCCGTAACAATAACCCTAACCCTCCCCCTCCCGCAGCCTAACCCTATCCCCGTACCAATAACCCTCACCCTCCCGCAGCCTAACCCTATCCCCGTACCAATAACCCTAACCCTCCCACAGCCTAACCCTATCCCTGTAACAATAACCCTAACCCTCCCCCTCCCGCAGCCTAACCCTATCCCCATAACAATAACCCTAACTCTCCCCCCTCCCGCAGCCTAACCCTATCCCTGTAACAATAACCCTAACCCTCCCCCCTCCCGCAGCCTAACCCTATCCCCGTAACAATAACCCTAACCCTCTCCCCTCCCGCAGCCTAACCCTATCCCGTAACAAGAACCCTAACCCTCCCCCCTCCCGCAGCCTAACCCTATCCCCATAACAATAACCCTAACCCTCCCCCTCCCGCAGCCTAACCCTATCCCCGTAACAATAACCCTCACCCTCCCGCAGCCTAACCCTATCCCCGTAACAATAACCCTAACCCTCCCCCGTCCCGCAGCCTAACTTTATCCCCGTAACAATAACCCTCCCCCTCCCGCAGCCTAACCCAATCCCTGTAACAATAGCCCTAACCCTCCCCCTCACGCAGCCTAACCCTATCCCCGTAACAATAACCCTCCCCCCTATCGCAGCCTAACCCTATCCCCGTAACAATAACCCTAACCCTCCCGCAGCCTAACCCTATCCCCATAACAATAACCCTAACCCTCCCCCCTCCCGCAGCCTAACCCTATCCCCGTAACAATAACCCTAACCCTCTCCCTCCCGCAGCCTAACCCTATCCCCGTACCAATAACCCTCCCCCCTCCCGCAGCCTAACCATATCCCTGTAACAATAACCCTAACCCTATCCCCGTAACAATAACCCTAACCCTCCCCCCTCCCGCAGCCTAACCCTATCCCCGTAACAATAACCCTACCCCTCCCCCTCCCGCAGCCTAACCCTATCCCCGAAACAATAACCCTAACCCTCCCCCTCCCGCAGCCTAACCCTATCCCCGTAACAATAACCCTAACCCTCCCCCCTCCCGCAGCCTAACCCTATCCCCATAACAATAACCCTAACCCCTAACGCAGCCTAACCCTATCCCCGTAACAATAACCCTAACCCTCCCCCTCCCGCAGCCTAACCCTATCCCCGTACCAATAACCCTCACCCTCCCGCAGCCTAACCCTATCCCCGTACCAATAACCCTAACCCTCCCACAGCCTAACCCTATCCCTGTAACAATAACCCTAACCCTCCCCCTCCCGCAGCCTAACCCTATCCCCATAACAATAACCCTAACTCTCCCCCCTCCCGCAGCCTAACCCTATCCCTGTAACAATAACCCTAACCCTCCCCCCTCCCGCAGCCTAACCCTATCCCCGTAACAATAACCCTAACCCTCTCCCCTCCCGCAGCCTAACCCTATCCCGTAACAAGAACCCTAACCCTCCCCCCTCCCCCCTCCCGCAGCCTAACCCTATCCCCATAACAATAACCCTAACCCTCCCCCTCCCGCAGCCTAACCCTATCCCCGTAACAATAACCCTCACCCTCCCGCAGCCTAACCCTATCCCCGTAACAATAACCCTAACCCTCCCCCCTCCCGCAGCCTAACCCTATCCCCGTAACAATAACCCTCACCGTCCCCCCTCCCGCAACCTAACCCTATCCCCGTAACAATAGCCCTAACCCTCCCCCTCCCGCAGCCTAACCCTATCCCCGTAACAATAACCCTAACTCTCCCCCCTCCCGCAGCCTAACCCTATCTCCATAACAATAACCCTCCCCCTCCCGCAGCCTAACCCTATCCCCGTACCAATAACCCTCACCCTCCCGCAGCCTAACCCTATCCCCGTAACAATAATCCTAACCCTCCCCCCTCCCGAAGCCTAACCCTATCCCCGTAACAATAACCCTAACCCTCCCCCCTCCCGCAGCCTAACCCTATCCCCGTACCAATAACCCTCCCCCCTATCGCAGCCTAACCCTATCCCCGTAACAATAACCCTAACCCTCCCCCCTCCCGCAGCCTAACCCTATCCCCATAACAATAACCCTCCCCCCTCCCGCAGCCTAACCCTATCCCCGTAACAATAACCCTCACCCTCCCGCAGCCTAACCCTATCCCCGTAACAATAACCCTCACCGTCCCCCCTCCCGCAGCCTAACCCAATCCCTGTAACAATAGCCCTATCCCTCCCCCTCACGCAGCCTAACCCTATCCCCGTAACAATAACCCTAACCTTCCCCCCTCCCGCAGCCTAACCCTATCCCCATAACAATAACCCTAACCCTCCCCCCTCCCGCAGCCTAACCCTATCCCCGTAACAATAACCCTAACCCTCTCCCTCCCGCAGCCTAACCCTATCCCCGTACCAATAACCCTCCCCCTCCCGCAGCCTAACCATATCCCTGTAACAATAACCCTAACCCTCCCGCAGCCTAACCCTATCCCCGTAACAATAACCCTAACCCTCCCCCCTCCCGCAGCCTAACCCTATCCCCGTAACAATAACCATACCCCTCCCCCTCCCGCAGCCTAACCCTATCCCCGTAACAATAACCCTAACCCTCCCCCTCCCGCAGCCTAACCCTATCCCCCTAACAATAACCCTAACCCTCCCCCCTCCCGCAGCCTAACCCTATCCCCATAACAATAACCCTAACCCCTAACGCAGCCTAACCCTATCCCCGTAACAATAACCCTAACCCTCCCCCTCCCGCAGCCTAACCCTATCCCCGTACCAATAACCCTCACCCTCCCGCAGCCTAACCCTATCCCCGTAACAATAACCCTAACCCTCCTTCCTCCCGCAGCCTAACCCTATCCCCGTAACAATAACCCTAACCCTCCCCCTCCCGCAGCCTAACCCTATCTTCGTAACAATAACCCGCACCCTCCCGCAGCCTAACCCTATCCCCGTAACAATAACCCTCACCCTCCCGCAGCCTAACCCTATCCCCGTAACAATAACCCTAACCCTCCCCCCTCCCGTAGCCTAACCCTATCCCCGTAACAATAACCCTCACCGTCCCCCCTCCCGCAGCCTAACCCAATCCCTGTAACAATAGCCCTAACCCTCCCCCTCACGCAGCCTAACCCTATCCCCGTAACAATAACCCTAACCCTCCTCCCTCTCGCAGCCTAACCCTATCCCCATAACAATAACCCTAACCCTCCCCCTCCCGCAGCCTAACCCTATCCCCGTACCAATAACCCTCACCCTCCCGCAGCCTAACCCTATCCCCGTACCAATAACCCTCACCCTCCTGCAGCCTAACCCTATCCCCGTAACAATAACCCTAACCCTCCCCCCTCCCGCAGCATAACCCTATCCCCGTAACAATAACCCTCCCCCCTCTCGCAGCCTAACCATATCCCCGTAACAATAACCCTAACCCTCCCCCTCCCGCAGCCTAACCCTATCCCCGTAACAATAACCCTAACCCTCCCCCCTCCCGCAGCCTAACCCTATCCCCGTAACAATAACCCTAACCCTCCCCCCTCCCGCAGCCTAACCCTATCCCCGTAACAATAACCCTAACCCTCCCCCTCCCGCAGCCTAACCCTATCCCCGTACCAATAACCCTAACCCTCCCCTCCCGCAGCCTAACCCTATCCCCGTACCAATAACCCTCCCCCTCCCCCCTCCCGCAGCCTAACCCTATCCCCGTAACAATAACCCTAACCCTCCCGCAGCCTAACCCTATCCCCGTAACAATAACACTAACCCTCCCCCCTCCCGCAGCCTAACCCTATCCCCGTAACAATAACCCTAACCCTCCCCCTCCCGCAGCCTAACCCTATCCCCGTAACAATAACCCTAACCCTCCCCCTCCCGCAGCCTAACCCTACCCCCGTAACAATAACCCTAACCCTCCCCCGTCCCGCAGCCTAACTTTATCCCCGTAACAATAACCCTCCCCCTCCCGCAGCCTAACCCAATCCCTGTAACAATAGCCCTAACCCTCCCCCTCACGCAGCCTAACCCTATCCCCGTAACAATAACCCTCCCCCCTATCGCAGCCTAACCCTATCCCCGTAACAATAACCCTAACCCTCCCGCAGCCTAACCCTATCCCCATAACAATAACCCTAACCCTCCCCCCTCCCGCAGCCTAACCCTATCCCCGTAACAATAACCCTAACCCTCTCCCTCCCGCAGCCTAACCCTATCCCCGTACCAATAACCCTCCCCCCTCCCGCAGCCTAACCATATCCCTGTAACAATAACCCTAACCCTATCCCCGTAACAATAACCCTAACCCTCCCCACTCCCGCAGAACCCTATCCCCGTAACAATAACCCTACCCCTCCCCCTCCCGCAGCCTAACCCTATCCCCGAAACAATAACCCTAACCCTCCCCCTCCCGCAGCCTAACCCTATCCCCGTAACAATAACCCTAACCCTCCCCCCTCCCGCAGCCTAACCCTATCCCCATAACAATAACCCTAACCCCTAACGCAGCCTAACCCTATCCCCGTAACAATAACCCTAACCCTCCCCCTCCCGCAGCCTAACCCTATCCCCGTACCAATAACCCTCACCCTCCCGCAGCCTAACCCTATCCCCGTAACAATAACCCTAACCCTCCTTCCTCCCGCAGCCTAACCCTATCCCCGTAACAATAACCCTAACCCTCCCCCTCCCGCAGCCTAACCCTATCTTCGTAACAATAACCCTCACCCTCCCGCAGCCTAACCCTATCCCCGTAACAATAACCCTCACCCTCCCGCAGCCTAACCCTATCCCCGTAACAATAACCCTAACCCTCCCCCCTCCCGTAGCCTAACCCTATCCCCGTAACAATAACCCTCACCGTCCCCCCTCCCGCAGCCTAACCCAATCCCTGTAACAATAGCCCTAACCCTCCCCCTCACGCAGCCTAACCCTATCCCCGTAACAATAACCCTAACCCTCCCCCCTCTCGCAGCCTAACCCTATCCCCATAACAATAACCCTAACCCTCCCCCTCCCGCAGCCTAACCCTATCCCCGTACCAATAACCCTCACCCCCCCGCAGCCTAACCCTATCCCCGTACCAATAACCCTCACCCTCCCGCAGCCTAACCCTATCCCCGTAACAATAACCCTAACCCTCCCCCCTCCCGCAGCCTAACCCTATCCCCGTAACAATAACCCTCCCCCCTCTCGCAGCCTAACCATATCCCCGTAACAATAACCCTAACCCTCCCCCTCCCGCAGCCTAACCCTATCCTCGTAACAATAACCCTAACCCTCCCCCCTCCCGCAGCCTAACCCTACCCCCGTAACAATAACCCTAACCCTCCCCCGTCCCGCAGCCTAACCCTATCCCCGTAACAATAACCCTCCCCCTCCCGCAGCCTAACCCTGTCCCCGTAACAATAACCCTAACCCTCCCCCTCCCGCAGCCTAACCCTATCCCCGTAACAATAACCCTAACCCTCCCCCTCCCGCAGCCTAACCCTATCCCCTAAACAATAACCCTAACCCTCCCGCAGCCTAACCCTATCCCCGTAACAATAACCCTAACCCTCCCGCAGCCTAACCCTATCCCCATAACAATAACCCTAACCCTCCCCCCTCCCGCAGCCTAACCCTATCCCCGTAACAATAACCCTAACCCTCTCCCTCCCGCAGCCTAACCCTATCCCCGTACCAATAACCCTCCCCCCTCCCGCAGCCTAACCATATCCCTGTAACAATAACCCTAACCCTATCCCCGTAACAATAACCCTAACCCTCCCGCAGAACCCTATCCCCGTAACAATAACCCTACCCCTCCCCCTCCCGCAGCCTAACCCTATCCCCGAAACAATAACCCTAACCCTCCCCCTCCCGCAGCCTAACCCTATCCCCGTAACAATAACCCTAACCCTCCCCCCTCCCGCAGCCTAACCCTATCCCCATAACAATAACCCTAACCCCTAACGCAGCCTAACCCTATCCCCGTAACAATAACCCTAACCCTCCCCCTCCCGCAGCCTAACCCTATCCCCGTACCAATAACCCTCACCCTCCCGCAGCCTAACCCTATCCCCGTAACAATAACCCTAACCCTCCTTCCTCCCGCAGCCTAACCCTATCCCCGTAACAATAACCCTAACCCTCCCCCTCCCGCAGCCTAACCCTATCTTCGTAACAATAACCCTCACCCTCCCGCAGCCTAACCCTATCCCCGTAACAATAACCCTCACCCTCCCGCAGCCTAACCCTATCCCCGTAACAATAACCCTAACCCTCCCCCCTCCCGTAGCCTAACCCTATCCCCGTAACAATAACCCTCACCGTCCCCCCTCCCGCAGCCTAACCCAATCCCTGTAACAATAGCCCTAACCCTCCCCCTCACGCAGCCTAACCCTATCCCCGTAACAATAACCCTAACCCTCCCCCCTCTCGCAGCCTAACCCTATCCCCATAACAATAACCCTAACCCTCCCCCTCCCGCAGCCTAACCCTATCCCCGTACCAATAACCCTCACCCCCCCGCAGCCTAACCCTATCCCCGTACCAATAACCCTCACCCTCCCGCAGCCTAACCCTATCCCCGTAACAATAACCCTAACCCTCCCCCCTCCCGCAGCCTAACCCTATCCCCGTAACAATAACCCTCCCCCCTCTCGCAGCCTAACCATATCCCCGTAACAATAACCCTAACCCTCCCCCTCCCGCAGCCTAACCCTATCCTCGTAACAATAACCCTAACCCTCCCCCCTCCCGCAGCCTAACCCTACCCCCGTAACAATAACCCTAACCCTCCCCCGTCCCGCAGCCTAACCCTATCCCCGTAACAATAACCCTCCCCCTCCCGCAGCCTAACCCTGTCCCCGTAACAATAACCCTAACCCTCCCCCTCCCGCAGCCTAACCCTATCCCCGTAACAATAACCCTAACCCTCCCCCTCCCGCAGCCTAACCCTATCCCCTAAACAATAACCCTAACCCTCCCGCAGCCTAACCCTATCCCCGTAACAATAACCCTAACCCTCCCCCCTCCCGCATCCTAACCCTATCCCCGTAACAATAACCCTCCCCCTTCCGCAGCCTAACCCTGTCCCCGTAACAATAACCCTAACCCTCCCGCAGCCTAACCCTATCCCCGTACCAATAACCCTCACCCTCCTGCAGTCTAACCCTATCCCCGTAACAATAACCCTAACCCTCCCCCTCCCGCAGCCTAACCCTATCCCCGTTACAATAACCCTAACCCTCCCCCTCCCGCAGCCTAACCCTATCCCCGTAACAATAACCCTAACCCTCCCCCTCCCGCAGCCTAACCCTATCCCCGTAACAATAACCCTCACTCTCCAGTTCCAGCAGAATGATAACATTTCACTTATCGACGCTTCATCATTGTGAACATGACTACATTCTTCAACAAAATCTACGTCATAGCTATCTACATTGTGAATGTCGGCACTGTAAGCTCTTCCCTGTGCAGACACGTTACTGCTTGCACGTCCTTGGCTTATGTCTGCATCCAACTCTAGGCAAGGTCCAAAGTCTTTAGAAAGTGCAAAGAACGACGTCTGGATGGCGCCCGCTGACTGATAACGAATGTTCCGGCTCACTGGTTATTACATGTTAGTCATCATTATCTCAGTGCGTCCCGTGCCCTTTGAGCTTTCTTTTTCCATCCACCTTGGTTTTATGAGAAAGACCCCCCATTTCTCAGCCTTTTCTTCATGTCTGTGGTTTCCACTTGGGTGTTTCAACAAAAGGCTGGTGTAGCGCAGGAGACCCCGCTGGTATGGAGAACGTGACGTGACTAAATGTTCCAGGAACAATGGGGTTAACCACAAGCACCTCTCTAGGAAAACCTGTGTGTAATGGAGGTCTCAGTTTCAGCACGAGAAGGTCATTCACACTGAGCGACGCGTATTACTCATGTAATACACAATACTGCTGACATACGTATCAGCTCCTGTATGTGGTATCTACAGCAATGATCAGTTATGTGGCCATTGGCTATAATGGTTCTGGATATTAGAAGTTACCAAGGAGTTCTGTGACCTGTATAATATACTGTCATGGCTGAAAGGGCCTGACTCCGATTTGTAGCGTATTGCACACAGACGCAGGGAGCGGCTAACCAATACCGTACAAATAAAAGGCAAAATGGAGGCGGAGGTGTCTGTAGGAAAGAGACGCTTCCTGCTAGCATCTGCGATCCGGGGGCTGTGTCCAAAGGTCCAGCATCGGAACACCATCGCAGCACTCGGGCAAGTCTGCATAAGCTGAAGCCTAGTCAGACTGGCCGTCGGAACCAGTCATCCAGTTCAGGGCCGGTTCTAGACCTTGTGGTGCCCAGGGCAAAAGTTTCCTTATGACGTCTCTCCTATAGCGCTGCACAGAAAGGTCCTCTCCGCAAAGGGAAACTAGACGCTACCTCACTGCGCGTCTAGTTTCCCTTCATGGAGAGAACCTTTCCCTAACCACCGCCGCCACCATCCTAGTTAGTAGCGGCTCTTGCCACGGTGGCAGCGCCCCCGGAACAGCGGCGCCCCGGGCAAAAGTCCTGCTTGCCCGTGGCAAGAGCCGCTACTGATCCAGTTGCAGGAAGTGACCCTGAACAAGGCACTCTTACAAAGCGGGGGTGGCCATTTTGTAAAACGGACCCAGTTTCTGCCCACAAAATGCTGCCGCACGTCAGCTGTGAGCGATCCCGTGGGACCCGTTCTCCATGTGGGCAGAACTGGTCATGTGCCTGTGCAGACTAGAGATGAGCGGGTTCGGATTTACCCGAATCTTCTTATTGGCTCACGGACGTCATGTGTTTTGGTTAGCCAATAAGAAAAATCCAGAAAAAAAGAACTTGCGATAATTCTGGCGTTAAGAACCGAGTAAATCCGAACCCGCTCATCTCTAGGGCAGACTCACAAATATTGGATTAGTACATAGACCATCAAGTTTACGTACTAATCTGAATCAGGCCTACAATACGGTCACGGCACGACTAATCTGATTATAATTTACAGCGGGGGATACATTATACTATATATAATTAAAATTGTCAATTTTTCTCGTTTAGGTTTCTGGATTAGTATTGGGGACTGTAGTGATACAGATCATGGGCCTGGTTGTGAGTCGGACGCTGCAGTGTCCCTGTGGGCATCTCTTGCCGGTATTGCGTCTGCGACTTAATGCAAATACTGCTGCAAGCCCCTCCCTGGTGTACAGCTGCGCGTCTGAATGTGTAAGGGCCGAGACGACCAGTATATGACAATAAGAGAGGTCTAAAAGATTCTAATAAATGCGTTACCGGTGCTATGTCCTAATAGCTTTATTTTAGGGCCATTAAATTCGCCAAGACTGTTCTTTGTCAATCATCCTAAACTGGTTATCTGTCATTAGTGTCATTAGTGGTTATATGTCATTATTGGTTATCTGTCATTAGTGTCATTAGTGGTTATATGTCATTATTGGTTATATGTCCATAGTGTCATTAGTGGTTATATGTCATTATTGGTTATATGTCCATAGTGTCATTAGTGGTTATATGTCATTATTGGTTATATGTCCATAGTGTCATTAGTGGTTATATGTCATTATTGGTTATATGTCCATAGTGTCACTAGTGGTTATATGTCATTATTGGTTATATGTCCATAGTGTCATTAGTGGTTATATGTCATTATTGGTTATATGTCCATAGTGTCATTAGTGGTTATATGTCATTATTGGTTATATGTCCATAGTGTCATTAGTGGTTATATGTCATTATTGGTTATATGTCCATAGTGTCATTAGTGGTTATATGTCATTATTGGTTATATGTCCATAGTGTCATTAGTGGTTATATGTCCTTATTGGTTATATGTCCATAGTGTCATTAGTGGTTATTTGTCATAATTGGTTATATGTCCATAGTGTCATTAGTGGTTATATGCCATTATTGGTTATATGTCCATAGTGTCACTAGTGGTTATATGTCATTATTGGTTATATGTCCATAGTGTCACTAGTGGTTATATGTCACTAGTGTCATCTTTTCTAGAAATTATTGATTTTTTGTGGTTTATGTGCTGTATTTGTTCCCTAGATCCAGAGATGGGTGCATCCCTTGTGGTCCCATTACGCTCTTGGCCCCTAGGTTTCTTGTTCTGCAAGTTGCTCTTCCTGGGTTGCTTCTAGAAGTACTATATGAATGAAGCTGGGACAATGACCAGTTCACAGTGTCGGACTGGGGCATGTAGGGCCCACCGGGGGAATACAGTGGTAGGGGCCTACGTTTAGGGGTGTGCCCAGCCGCCACATTGGTTTGCCTAACCATTTTGCATGGGTTGGTCCCCTAGATAAATATATACAGTAAATTCTGCAGTGCATGCATGATAATGTACTAGATTAGTAACAGCACAGTCTGGAACCTGATCCTTAGAGGAGGGGGTGGGGCCCCAGGCAGTAGGGCCCATCGGTGGTTTCCCCTGTACCCCTGTGGGCCAGTCCAACCCTGACAGTTCACTCTACTGAGCGGTGTTGCAGGGGTACCACTCAGGGCCTAATTCAGACCTGATAGCTGGGCAGCGATTTTTGCACTGCTGCGATCAGATAGTCGCCGCCCATAGGGGAGTGTATTTTAGCTGTGCAAGTGTGCGATCCCATGTGTAGTAGAGCTGTATGAACAGATCTTGTGCAGTCTCTGCGCAGCCCAGGACTTACTCAGCCGTTGCGATCACTTCAGCCTGGCAGGTCCCGGTATTGACGTCAGACACCCACCCTGCAAATGCTTGGTCACGCCTGCGTTTTTCCAACCACTCCCTGAAAATGGTCAGGTGACACCCACAAACGCCCTCTTCCTGTCAATCTCCTTGCGATCGCCTGTGCGATCGCTTTTTTTTTCACCATCCCATCGCTGCCCGGCTATCCCCGTCGCTGCGGACCGACGCACCTGCGCAGTGGGGAGCATACACATGCACAGTTCAGACCTGATCGCAGGCTGTATGAAAACGCAGCTTAGCGATCAGGTCTGAATTACCCCCATGTGCACTGCAGGGGGGGCAGATGTAACATGTGCAGAGAGAGTTCGATTTGGGTGGGGTGTGTTCAAACTGAAATCTAAACTGCAGTGTAAAAATAAAGCAGCCAGTATTTATCCTGCACAGAAACAATATAACCCACCCAAATCTAAAGGGCCGTACTGACGGGGAAATGTCCCCAGAGATGCGTGCTGAGCGGTCTAGCACAGCGCGATGTGCTGAGTGGGGGTGGGGGGAGGCAGACACGGGGGGGCCGCTCATTTCACCCAACGGTGAAATGAGCGACCTGCTATATTGTGCCTGCATGCAGGCCAATCTATCACCGGCGATAGCGATGCGCGGGACCACGCATCGCTGTCGCCGGCACCCCTACACACGGAGCGATGTTTAGCTAATTTCTAAGCAATCTAGTCAGATTGCGCAGAAATTAGCTGAACATCGCTCCGTGTGTTCCCCCCTTTACACTCTCTGCACATGTTACATCTACCACACCTGCAGTGCACATGGGGCCTAATTCAGACCTGATCATAGCTGTACAAAATTTTGCACGGCTACGGCCAGCCACCCTGACATGCGGGGGGACGCCCAGCACAGGGCTAGTCCGCCACGCATGTCTGGCCCTCCCCCTGCCGCACGGGTGCGATAGCATTGCACGGCGGTGATGCTAGCACACCCGGCGAGTAAGTCCCTACCTGCGCAGCATTGCTGCACCGGTAGATGACTTTTCGCCACGTCACGGGTCACAGCGGCTGCGTGTGACATCACGCAGCCACCGCGGCCCGCCCCCCGCTCGGTCTGGGCATGCCTGCATTGCCCGGACCGCGCCCCCAAAACGGCAGCTGAATGCCGTCGGCCTGCCCCCTCTCCCCCCCTGCGAACACCTCTGCCTGTTAATCAGGCAGAGACGATCGCTGGGCTGAGATGCCGATCGCATCTCTGGCATGCACATGCGCACTGCGGCGATCAGGTCTGAATTAGCCCCTTAATGCTAACTTAATGCCAAATTCCATGCGACCAAATGCAAAACTAGGAGAATATGTCCCTGAACAGCTGACATTGGGGGTCACTCCGACCTGATCGCACGCTGCCATTTTTCACAGAGCAGCGATCAGGTCTCTACTGCACATGTGTATGCACCGCAATGCGCAGGCGCGTCGTACGGGTACAAAGCGGATCATTGCTGAGCGATGGATTTAACGAAGAATCCATTCGCACAGCTGATCGCAAGGAGATTGACAGGAAGAAGGCGTTTGTGGGTGGCAACTGACCGTTTTCTGGGAGTGTTTGGAAAAACGCAGGCGTGTCCAAGCGTTTGCAGGGCGGGTGTCTGATGTCAGTTCCGGGACCGGACAGGCTGAAGTGATCGCAGCGGCTGAGTGAGTTCAGATGCATATAGGAGCTAATCTTTATGCTTGGTTACAAGTGACTGAACATTCTGACCTGGTACACCATTTATTGTAAATATCATTCTTGGATTGGTTTGCGCAGACTTTTCAATAACAGGTGGTGAAAATCATTTGTGACTTCTGTTTCTTTTGACTTCACTCCGTGATTGTGGAACTTTCTATTGAGCTTAGGAACTTTCTACATAACTTCAACTTAAAATATAGGCAACAATCTGCTGAATGAAATGCCTTCAGGTGACACCACTGCCTGACAATAGAGCAGAGGGTGTTCAATAACCCATATAGGCAACAATCCATCAATTTTATGCTCAATTAGAGGTAACAAATACAAAATGCAGTGTTAAGGACCGTTCAGGCAGTTACCCCTATGGGAACAATAGGGATCATTCTGAGTTGATCGCACGTAGCAACCTTTTGCTGCCCGCGCGATCAACTAGACGCCGCCTATTGGGGAGTGTATTATAGCATAGCAGGGCTGCGATCGCTTGTGCAGCCCTGCTATGCTAAAAAAGTTTTGGGCAGAACAAGACCAGCCCTGCAGTTACTTACCCTGTGCAATGGATTCAGCGATGAAGGTCCCGGAATTGACGTCAGACAACCGCTCTCCAAACGCCTAGATACGCCTGCATTCGGATCTCCACGCCTGGGAAACGGTGAGTATCCGCCCCGGAATGCCTCCCCGCTGTCAATCTTCTTCTGGTCGTTGCCCGGAAACGGCTGTCGCTGGGCAACGACGCGTGTGCGCATTGCGGGCGCCGTGCATGCACATTTCCGACCCGTTCGCACCGCAGCGTGCGAACGGGTCGGAATGACCCCTAATAAACCTGCCTCAAATGTACCGATGATAGACAGGTCTTACCCAGTGTATTGAATCATCATAATAATTTTCACCATGGCTTACAATTACTGATTTTTTTTTTGCACCATACAGAAGAAGTTACGTGTGCAATTAATAACCATTTATGGATATTAACGTTAATCGTTCTTCAGTCACATTCATTTTATTGAATTTCAATTAAAAGATAAGTTTTATCGTCTATCATGATAAGAGTGCCCCAACACAGAGTCTTTCTTCTTCTCTTCTGATTACATAAGTTCAGACCTACTCAGAAACTGCACAAAACTTTTTTGTACCGCTCGGCTGCACATGCGATCGCACGCTTGCAAAGCGAAAATACTCTCCCCTGTGGGCGGTGACTATCTGATCGCAGAGCTGCAAAAATTAACTAGCGAGCGATCAACTCGGAATGACCCCCCCCCCCCCCTCTCCCATTGTCTTCAGGATAAATCCTTATTTTGGAGGTTTTGTTATTTCTTTAGAAGAAGTAAGCACTAGTAGATTTTCTGTGCAGAGCCACTGCAAACACACTACACATCCCATGCTTACAGAACTAATGCACATGTGATATTAAGGACATAGGGGGTAATTCCAAGTTGATCGCAGCAGGAAATTTTTTAGCAGTTGGGCAAAACCATGGCCCTCATTCCGAGTTGTTTGCTCGCTAGCTGCTTTTAGCAGCTTTGCACACGCTAAGCCGCCGCGTACTGGGAGTGAATCTTAGCATAGTAAAATTGCGAACGAAAGATTAGCAGATTTGCGAATAGACACTTCTTAGCAGTTTCTGAGTAGCTCCAGACTTACTCGGCAACTGCGATCAGTTCAGTCAGTTTCGTTCCTGGTTTGACGTCACAAACACACCCAGCGTTCGTCCAGACACTCCCCCGTTTCTTCAGACACTCCCGCGTTTTTCCCAGAAACGGCAGCGTTTTTTCACACACACCCATAAAACGTCCAGTTTCCGCCCAGAAACACCCACTTCCTGTCAATCACATTACGATCACCAGAACGAAGAAAAAACCTTCTAATGCCGTGAGTAAAATTCCTAACTGCATAGCAAATTTACTTGGCGCAGTCGCACTGCGGACATTGCGCATGCGCATTAGCGACTAATCGCTCCATTGCGGAAAAAAAATAACGAGCGAACAACTCGGAATGACCACCCATGTGCACTGCAGGGGAGGCAGATATAACATGTGCAGAGAGAGATAGATTTGGGTGTGGTGAGTTCAATCTGCAATCTAAATTGCAGTGTAAAAATAAAGCAGCCAGTATTTACCCTGCACAGAAACAAAATAACCCAACCAAATCTAACTCTCTCTGCAAATGTTATATCTGCCTCCCCTGCAGTGCACATGGTTTTGCCCAACTGCTAAAAAAATTCCTGCTGCGATCAACTTGGAATTACCCCCATAGTGTTTTATTCATTCACATATACACAGTCGAGTCACGTTATTATGACCACCTCCTAAATGTGACGTCAGCAGCGCGTAGCCCATGAAGTACGTCACGTGACGTGCGCTGGCTTGGTGGGTATATAAGGTGAGCGATAGGCCGTCTGCACACATATCACTCGTTGCTGTCATGGGTAAAAGTGGAGATTTATCCGAGGTGCAGAAAGGGATGCTTATCGGCTTTCGGGCCTAGGGCGGTGGTATTTCTGACACAGCGCAGTGTGTGAAGTGTCCGCGTGCTGCTGCGGTGAAGGTGTATCGTGACTGGACAAATGGCACCACTGCGAATAACCGACGTGGAAACTGCGTAGCACCACGTGCCATTTATGTGAGAGGTGAACGTCGGCTATGAAGGTGCGTGAGGGCCGACCGACATGCTACAGTGGAGCAGCTCAGCGTCACAATGACCCTGGGGGCTACCAGACGTGTGTCTAACATGACAGTTCAGCCCATCTAGCTGCTGTCCGCGCTGCACACGGCGGTTACTCTGGCTATTAGCTGGTGGTCATAATAATTTGACTCCACCGTGTACAAACTAGTAACACACAAATAAAAAGGGTCATTCAAATCCAGCTTTATAATTATTTTTTATATATAGGTGCAGCAAATCCAGAAATATTTCATGTCTTGGGAGGTCAAAGGAACATTTGGAAACGCTACCTGCCCATTGCTGTAATATTCCCAGTTAGATATTAGGCACACAATAACTTGGTTAGAACTTAGTCAATGACATAGGTGTGCGCAGGGGGGGTGCCTGGTGCGCACAGGCACCCCCTAATGTCTGGCAGCCCGATCTCACATACCTGATGCAGCGATAGCGAGCAGGCTAATTACTGTCCCCTCTGCGCTGCACCCTGTCAGGACTGCATTACTGACCGGACGCCTGGGTTAATCAAGGGTGCCACTGCCACCGGCTTTCAATCTCCCGACTCCACCTCCATGTACAAAGACAGCGTGATGTGACGTGATTACGTCATGCTGCTCGCACACCCAACCGTCACACCCGCCACATGCCCACCTCTCTCCTTCTATGCTATGCCAACGCCAGCCACTGATGAGGAGCAGCATGTAGCCAGCGTTCCTTTCAGGAAGACAAATTCAATACTGGCAGGCGGTCGGCAGCAGTATTGACACGTCACTCGTTTTTCCTGCAGCAGCAGTACTAGTCTGCGACTGTCAGTGAGTGACTGACTTGTAAGTAAGCTGCTGCAGCTTGCAGGGGAAAGAGAGGGGGAGCCAGACCAGGCTGAGGAGGAGCAGTGTAATTGCAGTGAGTGCCATCAGGGGTGTTTGTTTGGTGCACACCACAACATCTGACAATGTATTTGCTTTATTAGGATTGGTCCAAGGGTGGATATTTTATATTGCATTGACCGTCAATAGATGGTGCTAGACACGCCCAAAAGGCTGTGCTATACACACCCCTCCGACGGTGCACCCCCTAATAAAATGTGCTGCGCACGCCTATGGTCAATGATATATTTTGTTGTGATCCAATTCTTATAAGGAAAGGAGGGAAATTTATCCTCTGCCATGTGTCATAATAACAAACAAATCACAAGTTTCTCTCCTGCCACACCCGAAACGTTCATTCGAGCTGCTCCAGCCTACATTTGTGCTAATATATTATTACAGTACAGTACAGTCAGGGTTACATGACGCCACAGTGCCATCTTGTGGAAAAAGTTCAAACTACCCTGGTAGAGAGTGTTTTTTGCACTGAAAATCTGTTACAGATAATGGTGGTCATTCCGAGCTGTTCGCTCGCTAGCAGTTTTTAGCAGCCGTGCAAACGCTATGCCGCCTCCCACTGGGAGTGTATTTTAGCTTAGAGGAAGTGCGAGCGAAAGGATCGCAGAGCGGCGGCACAGTTATTTTGTGCAGTTTTAGAGCAGCTCTAAACCTACTCAGCGCTTGCGATCGCTTCAGACTGTTCAGTTCCTGTTTTGACGTCACAAACACGCCCTGCGTCGCCCAGCTACGCCTGCGTTTTTCCTGGCACGCCTGCGTTTTTTCGAACACTCCATGAGAACGGTCAGTTGCCACCCAGAAACGCCCACTTCATGTCAATCACTCTGCGGCCAGCAGTGCGACTGAAAAGCTTCGCTAGACCCTGTGTGAAACTACATCGTTCGTTGTAATAGTACGTCGCGCGTGCGCATTGCGCAGCATACGCATGCGCAGAAGTGCCGTTTTGTTGCCTCATCGCTGCACAGCGAACAAATGCAGCTAGCGATCAACTCGGAATGACCACCAATCTCCACTCATCATCTGTGTACATGTCTTATTTACATTGATTCATGAGATATTGACAAGCTTTCTCTATAAAGCGCCCATAGAAATTACTTGAGATGTCCGACTGCAAGAAATGGCTGATGTCTGATTACTGCCACCCTTCCTGGTAGTGCTTTGCGCAGCTATATACGCTCTGCGGATCTGTGCTGAGGAAGGAAATTCTCTACAACGCTTAAAATAAGAATTTACTTACCGATAATTCTATTTCTCGGAGTCCGTAGTGGATGCTGGGGTTCCTGAAAGGACCATGGGGAATAGCGGCTCCGCAGGAGACAGGGCACAAAAAGTAAAGCTTTATGATCAGGTGGTGTGTACTGGCTTCTCCCCCTATGACCCTCCTCCAAGCCTCAGTTAGGATACTGTGCCCGGACGAGCGTACACAATAAGGAAGGATTTATGAATCCCGGGTAAGACTCATACCAGCCACACCAATCACACCGTACAACCTGTGATCTAAACCCAGTTAACAGTATGATAACAGAGGAGCCTCTGAAAGATGGCTCCCTACAACAATAACCCGATTTAGGTAACAATAACTATGTACAATTATTGCAGATAATCCGCACTTGGGATGGGCGCCCAGCATCCACTACGGACTCCGAGAAATAGAATTATCGGTAAGTAAATTCTTATTTTCTCTATCGTCCTAGTGGATGCTGGGGTTCCTGAAAGGACCATGGGGATTATACCAAAGCTCCCAAACGGGCGGGAGAGTGCGGATGACTCTGCAGCACCGAATGAGAGAACTCCAGGTCCTCCTTAGCCAGGGTATCAAATTTGTAGAATTTTACAAACGTGTTCTCCCCCGACCACGTAGCCGCTCGGCAGAGTTGTAATGCCGAGACCCCTCGGGCAGCCGCCCAAGAAGAACCCACCTTCCTTGTGGAGTGGGCATTTACCGATTTTGGCTGTGGCAGGCCTGCCACAGAATGTGCAAGCTGAATCGTACTACAAATCCAGCGCGCAATAGTCTGCTTAGACGCAGGAACGCCCAACTTGTTGGGAGCATATAGTATAAACAGTGAGTCAGATTTCCTGACTCCAGCTGTCCTTGAAATGTATATTTTTAAAGCTCTGACAACGTCCAACAACTTGGAGTCCTCCAAGTCGCTTGTAGCCGCAGGCACTACAATAGGCTGGTTCAGATGAAATGCTGACACCACCTTAGGGAGAAAATGCGGACGAGTCCGCAGTTCTGCCCTGTCCGAATGGAAAATCAGATATGGGCTTTTGTAAGATAAAGCTGCCAGTTCTGACACTCTCCTGGCCGAAGCCAGGGCTAGTAGCATGGTCACTTTCCATGTGAGATATTTCTTCTGGAAGAAAATCGACAGGGCCGAAATTTGAACCTTAATAGATCCCAATTTGAGACCCATAGACAATCCTGATTGCAGGAAATGTAGGAATCGACCCAGTTGAAATTCCTCCGTCGGAGCACTCCGATCCTCGCACCACGCAACATATTTTCGCCAAATGCGGTGATAATGTTGCGCGGTTACTTCCTTCCTTGCTTTAATCAAGGTAGGAATGACTTCTTCCGGAATGCCTTTTCCCTTTAGGATCCGGCGTTCAACCGCCATGCCGTCAAACGCAGCCGCGGTAAGTCTTGAAACAGACAGGGACCCTGCTGAAGCAGGTCCCTTCTCAGAGGTAGAGGCCACGGATCCTCCGTGATCATCTCTTGAAGTTCCGGGTACCAAGTCCTTCTTGGCCAATCCGGAGCCACTAGTATCGTTCTTACGCCTCTTTGCCGTATAATTCTCAATACTTTTGGTATGAGAGGCAGAGGAGGAAACACATACACCGACTGGTACACCCAAGGCGTTACCAGCGCGTCCACAGCTATTGCCTGCGGATCTCTTGACCTGGCGCAATACCTGTCCAGTTTTTTGTTGAGGCGAGACGCCATCATGTCCACCATTGGTCTTTCCCAACGGGTTACAAGCATGTGGAAAACTTCTGGATGAAGTCCCCACTCTCCCGGGTGAAGGTCGTGTCTGCTGAGGAAGTCTGCTTCCCAGTTGTCCACTCCCGGGATGAACACTGCTGACAGTGCTATCACATGATTCTCCGCCCAGCGAAGAATCCTTGCAGCTTCTGCCATTGCACTCCTGCTTCTTGTGCCGCCCTGTCTGTTTACATGGGCGACTGCCGTGATGTTGTCCGACTGGATCAACACCGGTTTTCCTTGAAGCAGAGGTTCTGCCTGGCTTAGAGCATTGTAGATTGCTCTTAGTTCCAGAATGTTTATGTGAAGAGACGTTTCCAGGCTCGACCACACGCCCTGGAAGTTTCTTCCTTGTGTGACTGCTCCCCAGCCTCTCAGGCTGGCGTCCGTGGTCACCAGGATCCAATCCTGTATGCCGAATCTGCGGCCCTCCAATAGATGAGCCCTCTGCAACCACCACAGAAGAGATACCCTTGTCCTTGGAGACAGGGTTATCCGCTGGTGCATCTGAAGATGCGACCCTGACCATTTGTCCAGCAGATCCCTCTGGAAAACTCTTGCGTGGAATCTGCCGAATGGAATTGCTTCGTAAGAAGCCACCATTTTTCCCAGGACTCTTGTGCATTGATGTACAGACACCTTTCCTGGTTTTAGGAGGTTCCTGACAAGTTCGGATAACTCCTTGGCTTTTTCCTCCGGGAGAAAAACCTTTTTCTGAACCGTGTCCAGAATCATCCCTAAGAACAGCAGACGTGTTGTCGGAATTAACTGGGATTTTGGAATATTCAGAATCCACCCGTGCTGCTTTAGCACTTCTTGAGACAGTGCTAGTCCCATCTCTAGCTGTTCTCTGGACCTTGCCCTTATTAGGAGATCGTCCAAGTATGGGATAATTAATACGCCTTTTCTTCGAAGAAGAATCATCATCTCGGCCATTACCTTGGTAAAGACCCGAGGTGCCGTGGACAATCCAAACGGCAGCGTCTGAAACTGATAGTGACAGTTCTGTACGACGAACCTGAGGTACCCCTGGTGTGAGGGGTAAATTGGAACGTGGAGATACGCATCCTTGATGTCCAAGGATACCATAAAGTCCCCTTCTTCCAGGTTCGCTATCACCGCTCTGAGTGACTCCATCTTGAACTTGAACTTTTTTATGTACAGGTTCAAGGATTTCAGATTTAGAATAGGTCTTACCGAGCCATCCGGCTTCGGTACCACAAATAGAGTGGAATAATACCCCTTTCCTTGTTGTAAAAGGGGTACCTTGACTATCACCTGCTGAGAGTACAGCTTGTGAATGTCTTCCAAGACCGTCACCCTGTCGGAGGGGGACGTTGGTAAAGCAGACTTCAGGAAACGGCGAAGTGGAGACGTCTCTAGTTCCAACCTGTAACCCTGAGATATTATCTGCAGGATCCAGGGATCCACCTGCGAGTGAGCCCACTGCGCGCTGAAATTCTTGAGACGACCCCCCACCGCCCCCGAGTCCGCTTGAGAAGCCCCAGCGTCATGCTGAGGCTTTTGTAGAAGCGGGGGAGGGCTTCTGTTCCTGGGAAGGAGCTGCCTGTTGCAGTCTCTTCCCCTTTCCTCTGCCTCGTGGCAGATATGAATATCCCTTTGCTCTCTTGTTTTTAAAGGAACGAAAGGGCTGCGGCTGAAAAGTCGGTGTCTTTTTCTGTTGGGGAGTGACTTGAGGTTCAAAGGTGGATTTCCCGGCTGTAGCCGTGGCCACCAAATCCGATAGACCAACACCAAATAACTCCTCCCCTTTATACGGAAAAACTTCCATATGCCGTTTTGAGTCCGCATCACCTGACCACTGTCGCGTCCATAAACTTCTTCTGGCCGAAATGGACATAGCACTTACCCGTGATGCCAGTGTGCAAATATCCCTCTGTGCATCACGCATATAAAGAAACGCATCCTTTATTTGCTCTAAAGACAGTAAAACATTGTCCCTATCCAGGGTATCAATATTTTCAATCAGGGACTCTGACCAAGCTACCCCAGCACTGCACATCCAGGCTGTCGCTATAGCTGGTCGTAGTATAACACCTGTATGTGTGTATATACTTTTTTGGATATTTTCCATCCTCCTATCTGCTGGATCTTTAAGTGCGGCCGTCTCAGGAGAGGGTAACGCCACTTGTTTTGATAAGCGTGTGAGCGCCTTGTCCACCCTAGGAGGTGTTTCCCAGCGCGCCCTAACCTCTGGCGGGAAAGGGTATAAAGCCAATAACTTCTTTGAAATTAGCAGTTTTTTATCGGGGGCAACCCACGCTTCATCACACACCTCATTTAATTCATCTGATTCAGGAAAAACTATAGGTAGTTTTTTCACACCCCACATAATACCCTGTTTTGTGGTACCTGTAGTATCAGCAATATGTAACGCCTCCTTCATTGCCAAAATCATATAACGTGTGGCCCTACTGGAAAATACGGTTGATTCGTCACCGTCGCCACTGGAATCAGTGCCTGTGTCTGGGTCCGTGTCGACCGACTGAGGTAACGGGCGTTTTACAGCCCCTGACGGTGTTTGAGGCGCCTGGACAGGTGCTGATTGATTGTCCGGCCGTCTCATGTCGTCAAACGACTGCTTTAGCGTGTTGACACTATCCCGTAATTCCATAAATAAAGCCATCCATTCTGGTGTCGACTCCCTAGGGGGTGACATCCCCATATTTGGCAATTGCTCCGCCTCCACACCAATATCGTCCTCATACATGTCGACACACACGTACCGACACACAGCAGACACACAGGGAATGCTCTTAAAGAAGACAGGACCCCACTAGCCCTTTGGGGAGACAGAGGGAGAGTTTGCCAGCACACACCAAAAGCGCTATATATGACAGGGATAGCCTTATAATAAGTGCTCCCTATATAGCTGCTTTAATATATATAATTTTGCCACAATTTTGCCCCCCCTCTCTTGTTTTACCCTGTTTCTGTAGTGCAGTGCAGGGGAGAGCCTGGGAGCCTTCCTGACCAGCGGAGCTGTGTGAGGAAAATGGCGCTGTGTGCTGAGGAGATAGGCCCCGCCCCTTTTTCGGCGGGCTCGTCTCCCGCTCTTTAACGGATTCTGGCAGGGGTTAAATATCTCCATATAGCCCCCGAGGTATTTTATGCCAAAAAATAGGTTTACATTGCTTCCCAGGGCGCCCCCCCCCCCAGCGCCCTGCACCCTCAGTGACTGCCGTGTGAAGTGTGCTGAGAGCAATGGCGCACAGCTGCAGTGCTGTGCGCTACCTTAAGAAGACTGAGGAGTCTTCTGCCGCCGATTCTGGACCTTCTTCTCTTTTCAGCATCTGCAAGGGGGCCGGCGGCGAGGCTCCGGTGACCATCCAGGCTGTACCTGTGATCGTCCCTCTGGAGCTAATGTCCAGTAGCCAAAGAAGCCAATCCATCCTGCACGCAGGTGAGTTCACTTCTTCTCCCCTAAGTCCCTCGTTGCAGTGATCCTGTTGCCAGCAGGACTCACTGTAAAATAAAAAACCTAAGCTAAACTTTTCTAAGCAGCTCTTTAGGAGAGCCACCTAGATTGCACCCTTCTCGGACGGGCACAAAAACCTAACTGAGGCTTGGAGGAGGGTCATAGGGGGAGGAGCCAGTACACACCACCTGATCATAAAGCTTTACTTTTTGTGCCCTGTCTCCTGCGGAGCCGCTATTCCCCATGGTCCTTTCAGGAACCCCAGCATCCACTAGGACGATAGAGAAACATAAGTTCATTACAAACATGGGTGTTTTCCATGGCTCACCCTGATCTGTCACGTCCCCCAGTCATTCACAATCAGTCTGTGATTTGTACAGAGAGGTGCAATTATTTAATTATTATCTTTAGCATCTATATAATATGCGCTATGGACTGTCCCGTTTTCCATCAAAAGCTCCCATGGCAGCGACGGAGATGGAACAGACCACCAGTGGAGAATCCTGCCATGTAAGCATAATTGAGCGGGGAGAGTGATTGATTAAGAACAGGGCGACAAGTGGTGGTCACCCAGGGGCCCCCACACATAGCTACCACATCAGAGTGGGGGGCACTGTGTCATATGTGAACTGGGATTTCTGTGTGGCAACATGTGAACGAACCCTAACCTTCCCTTCCCCGCTGCCTAAACCTAACCCTCCCCGCTTGGTGCCTAACCCTAACTTCCCCTTCTAAGTGCCTAAACCAAACCCTCCCTCCCCGGTACCTAACCCTAACCTTCCCGTCCCTACGCCGTAACTCTAACCCCCCTTCTACTGCCTAAACCTAACCTCCTCCCCTGCGGCAGGACACGAGCACGTCCCGCTGAGAGGATGATAGGGATTCCCAGCGTCAGTATTTTGATACCGGGATTCCCCCCCTTGTCGGCATGCTGACATCGGGATTGTAGCCGCAAGTCAGCATCCCGGCGTCGGTATTTTGACCGCCGGGTCCCATCCTGCGGTATTGTGGCTGCTTCCCCTACAGAGAGGTCCAGGAGAATTAGAAGTGAGTAATGGCCTACAGACTGAGCAGCGATCAGATCATTCACCACCATAGTCAGGGCTGTCTCTGAGAAGGGAATAAAAGCCTGACGGTCAGGTCTGTCCATGAAGTAGGAAGGAAGACCTCAGACAGTTATACTGGCCAGAGGGGCGAGGGATTTACATCTGGTTATTCTGTGTTTGGAAGAGTATACCCCTTTCGGAAATAAGCCAAAAACCAGGGTTTTTTCCAGTGCACGCACATCAACCCGGGTTCTGCTTATGAAGGTAATATATATCAAGTATATATACAGGCGCTGTGGTGAGTATGCTTTTCCTAGCAGCTGAATAAATAAGGGGTAGTCAAACCCTTCAAATAACAGGAAAGAGAAAAAAAAAAGATATGCAGCGCTACTTGACACAATATGATCAAAAGGTATAAAATTTAATATTAAGAAAATTTTAAAATAACAGTTTTTGAATAAAAAACTTGCAACCTATGATATAATATGTCTCAATATTGACTTCGGGTGGACTTAAGGTCTGTTAATGCTGACACCAATTGTATTAGGCACTCATCAACATATTTATAACCAGCACATATACAGTCATAAAAATGGACCTGATGTATAATAATTCATCCAATTGGATGTGATTACCAAGTCTGTGTTCCGTTTATAGAGGCTCCCGTGGGGTACAAGTCCGTGTGGTAACGGCAACAATTGTTGGGGTCCTGGTTCACAGTTCACTTGGAACTCCGTGTTCCATTGGGTGGGTTCTCCTACGGATGTAGTAGGCAATAGCAGCGTCAGTAGGAGTCCTGGTTCACGGAGTCAACAAAAGAGCAAGGTCCTGGCTGTAGGTGGTGGTATGATGATTGGGCATGTCAGCAAGATGAACTGTGAACCAGAACCCCAACAATTGTTGCCGTTACCACACGGACTTGTACCCCACGGGAGCCTCTATAAACGGAACACAGACTTGGTAATCACATCCAATTGGATGAATTATTATACATCAGGTCCATTTTTATGACTGTATATGTGCTGGTTATAAATATGTTGATGAGTGCCTAATACAATTGGTGTCAGCATTAACAGACCTTAAGTCCACCCGAAGTCAATATTGAGACATATTATATCATAGGTTGCAAGTTTTTTATTCAAAAACTGTTATTTTTAAATTTTCTTAATATTACATTTTATACCTTTTGATCATATTGTGTCAAGTAGCGCTGCATATCTTTTTTCTCTCGGGTTCTGCTTATGTCTGAAAGGGTCTGACCTTGCAACCGACCAGGGTTATTCCAGAGGGTTACGTTCAATATACCAGTGGTCGGTATCCCAGCAGCCGAAATACTGGCACCAGAATTCCGACACCCATCAGAACACCGACGCCGGAATATAGAAAACATCAGGATCCCGACGTCATCCTGACAACCGGGATCCCAAAGGTAAGTATATATTGGAGGTTAGGGTTAGGCTGCGGGGGTGGTGGGAAACTTTAGCTACCATCGGGAGGGCGGGGGGGTTAGTGTTAGGCTGCGGGGGGGGTAGGGAGGATAGGGTTAGGCTGCAGACAGGGGGGGTTGGGCACCACCGGGGGGTGGGGTTAGGTTTAGGCACCAAGTGGAAAGGGTTAGGGTAAGGCTGTGGGGTGTGGATGGTTAGGTTTGGACACTTACCGGGGAGGTTAGGGTTGGGCACTATTGTGGGAGGTTAGGGTTAGGCTGCTTTCACAGAGGGTTAGAATACATAAACCTGTCGGGATCTTAATCTTCGGGATGCCAGCGTCGGTATTCTGACCGCTGGCATCTCGTGTGCGGAGATCTTATACCCAACCCTTTCCCAGGACTTGCAACCCAGGTCGGTGTCATGCCTTCTGTGTGAAAGGTATGACCCCGGTCAGTAGCACGTGGAGATTACATCATCTCCACAGTAAACCGGAAGACCCAGGTCAGTGGAAGACCTGGGTCCGGTGTGAAAGGCAGCGACCCAGAAATAACCCAGGTGTGAATGGGGGGTAAGTGCAGAAAACCACAACTACAACACATGGTCAGTGTCCTGGGTTCCGAGCCGGGCAAAAGCCGGGGTTTATGTCTGAAAGGTGCAATGGCTAACCTGGAGAGGAGATTCCAGTAGAGCAGGTGATGGTCTGATAATCTGAGCAAAGTCTGGAGAAGACAATATCACGGTGGTGGCTATCATGATCAGTCGATGCACCGGGAGAGGCCAAGAGAGCAGGTTTGCAGGAGTAGCTTGGAGGCACAAGGAGAATGCAGATAAGAAGAAATGTTGAAAACACTTATCAGGATAATGATGGAATTTCAATGGATAATAAATGAGGAAAGTCTGAGAACTGTCCCAGGAATGTTTCATGTGGTCCAGGCGGACAACTGACCATAACCAGATGTGTCACAAATTGCTGCATACTCCCACAGGTGCCCCTGCTCCCTCCTCCTAATGGGATTATCCTGTGTAGTTCCCGATGCCGGGACCGGCAGCTGTAGGAATGAGCGTGCAGATTGTAGTTGTACACAAACCATTGTAGGTGCCCCACCATCGGAGATGTATGCAAACCATCGCAGGTGACCCATCATCGGAGATGTACGCAAACCATCACAGGTGACCCATCATCGGAGATGTACGCAAGCCATCACAGGTGCACCAAAATCAGAGATGTACGCAAGTCATCAAAGGTGACCCACCATTGGAGATTTATGCAAATCATCACAGGTGCACCACCATCGGAGATGTATGCAGATCATCGCAGGCGCCCCACCATCAGAGATGTACGCAAACCAACACAGGCATCACACCATCAGAGATGTACGCAAACAATCACAGGTGCCCCACCATCGGAAATGTACGCAAACCTTCGCAGACACCCCATCATCGGAGATGTATGCAAATCATTGCAGGTACCCCATCATCGGAGACGTACACAAACCATCAAAGGCACTCCACCATTGAAAATGTACACAAACCATCGCAGGTGCCCCACCATCAGAGATGTACAAAAACCACTGCAGGCGCCCCACCATCAGAGATGTACAAAAACCACTGCAGGCGCCCCACCATCGGAGATGTATGCAAATCATCGCAGGAGCTCCATCATCGGAGATGTACACAAACCACTGAAGGCGCCCCACCATCAGAAATGTACGCAAACCATAACAGGTGCCCCGCCAGCGGAGATGTACAAAAAATATAGCACACGCCCCACCATCGGCGATGTATACAAACCATCACAGGCTTCCCACCATCAGAGCTGTATGCAAACCATCACAGGCTTCCCACCATCGGAGCTGTATGCAAACCATCACAGGTACCCCACCATCGTAGATGTACACAAACCATTGCATGTGCCCCACCATCGGATATGTATGCTAACAATTGCAGGCGCCCCACCATCGGAGATGTACGCAGACCATCGCAGGCGCCCCACCATCAGAGATGTACACAAACCATCGCAGGCATCCCACCATCGGAGACATATGCAAACCATCACAGACACCCCACCATTGGAGATGTATGCAAACCATTGCAGATACCCCACCATCGGAGACGTACGCAGACCATCGCAGATGCCCTGCCATTTGAGATGTACGCAGACCATTGCAGGCTCCCCACCATCAGAGACGTACGCAGATCATTGCAGGCGCCCCACCATCAGAGACGTATGCAGAGCAGAATTAGAGGAACCATTGCAGCATCTCGCATGTGGTATGTTTTGTCATACTGAAAATCAGGAGGAAGCGGTCACAATTGTTGTCTGTTTGCGGCAGATTGTGAATAGGACTGACAGAAAGACTGACTTTATACTATCAAAACTTTCACCAACATCAACATTGATCTTTAAATCGACTGTTAGTAAATATGAATGTAGACCCTGAAACACTCTTGAGATAAGAGGAGGAGTGACGGAACAGTTTATAGAACTGAGAATGTGTATGTTGGGACAATTAGGAGCCTAACCCACCTTCTTGGCCTGGAGGTATCCTCAAAGTGCATACCTCTGTGTGACTGGGCCGCAGATGAGGCACTAAAGTAGGGAAAATGCCTAGAGGGCCTAATTCAGATATGGTTGCTAGGTGACTATTGTACGCAAATCGGCCGATGGTTTCTTACTGCGAATGCATTTTGTACTTGTGCGATGGGGTCGGCCTGACATGCGGGGTGGACTAGCGTGTCAGGGAAACTGATCGTAGATGTGCTAAATTTAGCACATCCACAATCAGGTCTGAATCACCCACCATATCGTCTGTGGTAACCTGTTTTTCTACTATATATATATATATATATAATATATATATATACACACACACACACACACACACACACACACACAGTATATATGTGAGTGTGTGTGTGTGTATATATATATATATATATATATATATCTATATATATCTCTATATTTTATATATATATATATATATATAGACACACACACACACACTACCTACCTGAATTTATACAGTGATTTTTTTGTTCTGATCTCAATTACTTGTGTACACACCTTACACTATAAGTATCTGCTGTGTAGTATTTCACTTGAGTTTTGTAATCACAGCAACTGTAACCAAGCTGTTGATTTACTAATCCAGATAAACAGCATTACTTCCTACCAGGCACAAACAAACAGAAGCTGCCCCGCCACGGGCTCCAAGGCAGTGTGTGATATGATTGCTGAAACTCTCTCCTCGTCAGTTCTTTCATACAAGCAGCTGAGAATCACCATGATCCATAACCAGGAGCTCTGGATTGTACCTGGTGTAAGGTTCATCCACATCTAAAAACAGGGGTCTCAAGAAACAGAAAGTGAACTTTTAAAGCCATGATGACTGCACCCATTGTACAGTTCCCAGCTATCTCTCCCAGAGGACACTTGTCAAACCCTTATGCTGTTGACGTGCTCAGGACTAAGAGAGACGACCTCATTGATGGAATTAAGAACCCAGATGGCCTGATCAGTTGGCTTATCGACCATGGAGTTCTGTCTCAGGACAAAAAAATGGTTATGTCCTATTACCGGACAAGGACAGAGAAGATCTCCAGGCTGCTGGACATCTTGGCGACTAAAGGTGAGAGGGCATGTCGACTCTTCTTCTTCCCCTGTCTTAAGGAAATTGAGCCTAGGTTATACAACACTGTTAAAAACTATGTCAGCAACGTAAATGACACAGTAGGAGATGGGAGGAGGCAGCTGGTGGGATATCTGCTGGAGAGAGATAAAGAGGACGTCCAAATGCCTACTAAGGAACCACCACAAAAAATTCCCCGTAAGGAGACTTTGCCCAAGAAGGTAAAAGCCAAAGTTCAGAAACCAGGTGTCCAAGTGAAAGAGAAGAGGAGACCTCAGTCGGAAACTCCTAAACAGAGGGTCCCAGGGTCAGTTGAGGTCTTCGATGCAGTTGCAAAAGGTGACCTCTCCTTGTTGGAGTCCTTATTGAAAGGCTCGGATGTGAATGCTGTAAACTCTTCTGGAGAAACCTTGCTGCACGTAGCAGCGTCTAACGGCCATGTACCTGTCATAGAATATTTGCTCGCTAAAGGTGCCAAAGTAGATGCCAAAGACAGGAAGCAGGAGACAGCACTGCACAGGGCTGCAGAGAACGGGCATACAGAAGCAGTGCGGGTCTTACTCCGAGCTGGGGCAAACATCTACTCCCTGGACAATGACTCCCAGTCGCCCATTCACCTAGCCGCTCGTAACAATCATCAGGAAATAGTAAAGCTCTTTCTTCAAGAGGAAGGGAAGCGCTACAAAAACAGGTCCAACTTTTTACACCTGGCAGCTGCTAAGGACAACAGTAAGCTGGCGCAGATGCTCCTCAGGAACGGTGCCGCTGTTGATGCCACGGATGAGAAGAAGCGCACCGCTTTATTCCATGCGGTCTCCGGGGGACATGAAGCGACGGTGAAAGTTTTACTGGAAGCCGGCGCCACCATCGATTCCAGCATTTTTGACGCAGCGTTCAATGCCAACCAGAGTTCCATCTTCAGCCTGATCCTGGAATACTCCAAAGGGCTGTCCCCGGACACCATGATCTCCGCTATGTTCAAAGCCGTCAAGCTGAATCTTTATGGCATAATCAATGCTTTGGTCGACAAAGGCACCGATGTGAACGCCAAAAATGACATTGAGTATACGTCGCTGCTTCTGGCGGCAGAATTAGGTAAATCGGAGGCGGCCCTGGCGCTCATAGAGAAAGGGGCGCATCTGGATGACAGGACACCAAATCTGAACAGTGCTTTGCATCTGGCTGTTCAAGGAGGAGACGTTTCAATTACAAAACTATTGCTACGTAAGGGAATGAATGTTAATATAACGGGCCCAGCAGATCACACACCACTTCACGTGGCGGCTTACCATAACAAACCGGAGCTGAGCAACTTATTAATTGATGCTGGAGCCAACGTGAACTCGGTCACCAAGGAACATCTCACTCCGTTGCACATTGCAAGTCAGAGGAACAACCTTGATGTCGCCCAGAGTCTCGTACAACACAATGCCAACGTGAACGCCAAGGACAAGAACGCAAGGACGGCGTTACATATGGCAGCTGAGGGAGGCGGGAACTCTCTGGTACAGCTGCTCCTAAATAACCAAGCAAACCCCAATGTCGCTGACAAAGATAAGATGACCCCCCTCCACATTGCGGCAGCAGCAGGAAATACGGAAACAGTGGAGGCCTTGCTAAAAAGCCAGGCCCGGTACAGTGTCAAAGACATGGATGGGTGCACGCCCGTCCATTATGCCGTAATCTCCGGCAGTACGGACGTTGTTAAAGCTTTGCTGAACGCCGGGAAAAATAAAAACATCGAAGATAAAAACGTCTGGAGGAAAACACTCCTGCACCTGGCAGCTGAGCACGGGCACAGTGACCTGATCAATCTGCTGCTTACCAGCGGGGCAGCGATCAACCCTCTGGACAACAACCGAGACACCCCACTTCACTGCGCCTGCAAATCCGGCCATTTGCGCGCCGTGCAGACCCTGGTCGGCTGGACCCAGGGGAAGAAAGCCAATTTACAGGAGACCAACAGCCTAAAGAAAACGCCTCTTCAGGTGGCCGAGGCCGAAACCACCGACAGTCACCAGCAAATTGTAACGTTACTGAAAAAGAAAATGCTGATAATTAAATAGAAAGGAACGTGAAATAGATGTTTTATAAAGAAGAGTTGCTGGCAGCTTTCATGAGGGAGTAAAGGACATGTCAGAGGGTGGACTGCTGCACACTGGTACATTGCAACGTGTAGGGTTCCAGAACCTGCTCTCATACACTCTGACAGCACTGACTACCCCTTTTGCAGAGTATAACAGCTCCAGTGCTATGATCTGCTTGTTAATTCGGTTTAAGCACAATTGTCTCAGTTGTGGAGACAGGAACCCTCCCCTGACAGGGGGAAATGGGAGTTCTATTTAAGATGGGTTGTTGCCCATAGCAACCAAACAGATTCCAGGTATTATCTTCTAGAAGGTTCTAGATAAATGAGAAGTAGAATCTGATTGGTTGCTATGGGCAACAGCCGATCTTAAATAGACATCCCATCTTAGTAAATTTACCCCACAGTGTCTAGTTAGACAGTCGATAGATAGACATCATATGTTAGACAGACATTAGGTTGACAGGGTCAAAAGGGCGACATGAAAAAGGTCAACAGGGTCAAACGGTTGACATAAAAATGGTCGACATAAAAAAAAACTAGATGGTGGGTTTTTAAAACTTTTTACATGTATTTGGACTATTTCATACCTTCTCCATCCATGTCGGCAAACAGCTGGTTGTAAACCTTGTGGCGAGCGCAGCGAGCACGAAGCGTGGCGAGCGAACCAAGCCCCGCAAGGGTATGCCTTTCTACAATTGGGGGTCCCAGATGACAAAACTATCCACACAAACCACAAAAATGCGGGGGGAAAAAGGTGTCTACCTTTTTTTTTGTCGACCATTTTCATGTCGACATTTTGACCCTGTCGACCTTTTGTACTGTCGACCTTCTGACCCTGTCGACCTAAAGTCTGTCTAACATGTGGTATCTATCTATTGACTGTCTAACTAGACACTGTCTGTCTATCATCCCACAACCCTCTTTAGCATTTAACAAAACCCTTCAGTAAATAAGCAAAAGGTATTTAAAGGGCTGATTAACCTTAAATCCACAATGTAAATGTATCATTCAGCAGTCACAAGGTAATCATTGCTGAAGCAGTAACTGAATGAATGTCATTACAGCAGGTTTTATGGTTACACTGACAAATGCAAAAGTATTAAAGATTTTTCAGAAAGGAGAAGAGTGGGAATAACGCCGTGTGTTGTGTTACCTGTGTGTATCAGGCGCCACGTGCTGCAACACAGAGGGGCTTATTGCAATGTCAGACTACTGAAGGACACAACTTTTAAAGATGACCCATGACTTGCACACATGCATTTTATGAACCAGTATTCTGCTTATTTATTTACTAGGAGCTAGTGACATCACTGAGGCATGAGGTATCCCATATCTGTGATGTCACCGGGAACCCAGGGGGAAATTTATCAAAGCTTGGAGAGAAATGACGTGGAGAGAGATTAAGGGGTCTATTCATGAAGCAGTGAAAAGAGTGGAGCAGTGAGCCAGTGGAGAAGTTGCTCATGGCAACCAATCAGCTGCTCCGTACAATTGTATAGTATGCAAATTATGTTACTTCAATGCTGATTGGTTGCCATGGGCAACTTCTCCACTGGTTCACTTCTCCACTTTTCAGTGCTTCATGAATAGACCCCAAAGTACCAACCAACCAGCACCTAACTGTCATGTTACAGGATGTGTTTGAAAAATGACAGTTAGGAGCTGATTGGTAGGTACTTTGGTCTATTCATGAAGCAGTGATAAGAGTGGAGAAGTGAGCCAGTGGAGAAGTTGCCCATAGCAACCAATCAGCTGCTACATATAATTTTATAGAATGCATTTTAGAAATGTTACCTCAACACTGATTGGTTGCCTGGCTCACTTCTCACTGCTTCATGAATAGATACCACTCTCTCCACTCTCAGTGAATTCATAGGCTGTGCGATCATAGAATATTTGTTCATCCCACAACATGGCTGTTTCATGTACTAAAGTACCAGAGAGTGTTTGTGTATATGTGCTTATAAAGTGTCCCTGTTTTTATGTAATTCAGGGGTGGGGATCCTTTGGGCCTCCAGCTGTTGTTGAACTACACATACCAGCATGCCTTGCTACAGTTTTGCTATTTGGCCATGCTAAAACTGTTGCAGGGCATGCTGGAATGTGTAGTTCAACAACAGTCGAAGGGCAGAAGGTTCCCCATCCCTGACGTAAAGGGAATGAGAATATATCGGTTAATACTATAGTAGATATATATTTTTTCCTTTAAGAGTAAATTATTATCAAAGTGCAACTCTCGCTAAGACGTGAAGGAGTGCGGCCATTTTGTGGGCGAGCTGAATATTTGTGAAAATGCAGCCAATCAGGTCACCATCCCTGTAGCAACATATATCTTTATAGTAATGGCTTTGGGCCTGATTTGGTTGGAGGTGCGGCACATACAGATGTGTCCTCATACATCTTGCCTCAATACGCCAAGCTGCGGGAGACGCCTGGCGTGAGTGAGCTGACAGGTCCTGTGCAACTCCGTTAGTGTTGGACGTTTTTTCTTGCTGAAAATGTGTCTTATTCGCATCACTATGTGAATAGGACTCACAAGCAGCCTCTTGTGATTAAAATTATATATTCTGCGTGCGACCGCGGCTGTATCTGCGTATAAAATGGACGCAGCACTGATCACTAATGTATGCAGGAGTCTTATACAATGCGCCTCCCAGGTTTTGATAAATATTTTTGATCTAATGCACTCATTTCTTTTCTACATCTCAGCAGTACCCCCTTACAGACAGCAGGGGTCACTGTTACCAATGCTTTAGTATTTTGCGAATATCTAAATGTACTGCCATGAGGTCAGTGGTGTCCTTAAACCAGCTATGGCAACGCAGTGGCCCTGATTCAGATGTGTTTGGAGGGGCTGTCACTCCTGCTTACATAGAAGCGATGGCACTAATATGGTAATGCAGCAGACGGATTCATTACTGATCTAGGACGTAGTATCAGATTATCTTCGACACCATTGGCTGGCTGCATGACCCATGTGGTCGCGCAAGCCACACACTCCCGCAGGAGCTACCAAGAGGCCAGGAAATCTCTGTCGGAGATGCTGGCCTCGTCCTTCCCCCCGCAACAACAGCGACACATCTCCGTTTAGAGAAATGGAGGCCGTTGCTGCCCCCCTCCAAATGACAGCAGAACGGGTCCTGCACGGTATCCGTTCAGATGGTCGACCATGTTATGGTCGACGGTCATTAGGTCGACCACTATTGGTCGACATTGACATGGTCGACATGGACACATGGTTGACACATGAAAATGGTCGACACATGAAAAGGTCGACATGCATTTTTTTACTTTTTTTTATTCTGGGGAACTTTTCCATACTTTACGATCCACGTGGACTACGATTGGAACGGTAATCTGTGCCGAGCGAAGCGGTAGCGGAGCGAAGGCACCATGCCCGAAGCATGGCGAGCGAAGTGAGCCATGCGAGGGGATGCGGTGCATTAATTGGGGTTCCCAGTCACTTTACGCAAAAGACGACACAAAAAAGTAAAAAAAACCTCATGTCGACCATTTCATGTGTCGACAATTTTCATTTGTCGACCATGTGTCCATGTCGACCATGTCAATGTCGACCAATAGTGGTCGACCTAATGACTGTCGACCATAACATGGTCGACCATTCATACCGCAACCGTCCTGCACATACTTACCAACATTCTGGCTGCTCTCTGCGGGAGAGAGCAGCCAGGTCGGCTCAGCAGGGGGCCAGGGGAGGGCTGTGACGTTAGGAGGGGGTGGGCCGGAGGCATGATGGGGGCGGGGCAGGACGTGATGGGGGCGGGGTTACAGCGGCACCTCCTTTAAGCCACGCCCCCACTCTGTAATGCCGCGATCACCGGCATTACACTGCAGGGGGCGTGGCTATGACGCGATTCAGCAAGAATCGCGTCATCGACTGCCGGACCGCCCACTTTACACGCTAAGTGGGCGGACGGGCAGGGGGACCCCTGAAATCGGGAGACTTGCCTGTTCTTCCGAGGGGGCTGGGAGGGTCACCCGATTTTCGGGAGCCTCCCGGCCATTCCGGGAGAGTAGGCAAGTATGGTCCTGCATATGCGCAAAGTACTGATAATCGTCACTTTGCGGTGCACGACGGCACTCTGTCCACATCTAAATAAGGCCCAGTGTTTCTACTAAAGAAAGAGCAGGCTAATGTAAACAGTGTGTAAATATTATTTAAAGGGACCACTGTACTCAAAGATAAGGCATTACACCGGGCAGCACGTACAGTAGATGGGAATCTCCAGGGAGTGACTGACTGTTGTGTATGTCATTCAGCAGCGCTATAATAGATGTTCTGTGGAGATAATAGTAGCCCCCTCCACCACCACTGGATAATACTTACACTTGGGGTAAAGTTTATAGAACATAGGTCAGGGGTGGGGATTCCTTTGGCCCTCCAGCTGTTGTTGAACTACACAAACCAGCATGCCTTGCTACCTTTTTGCTATTTGGCCATGTTAAAACTGTTCCAGGGCATGCTGGGATGTATAGTTCAACAAAAGCTGGAGGGCCAAAGGTTCCCCACCCCTGACATAGGTAAAGTTCAATATACTGTTTTATTGTTGAAATAAGATCCTCTGAGGTAAATTGGTAATTATTAACAATTATTATTTCTGTAGTTTTCTCCCTATGGATAACTGACGTGCTATGTAACATGAAACACATGAAATCCTGGTGGTTGGGATGTCGGCGGTCACATGACCGACCGTGGCATCTCGACAGTGATGATTCCAACACCGGAGGGGGTAAGTATGTCTACCCACTCCCGTCCTCTACTCTAACCCTAGGGTGGTGGCAGCTAGGGCTAACCCCTCCCCCCCAATGCCTAAACCTAACAGTGACCCTGATACTTACCTTTGGGATGGCGGCTGTTGTTGATCCAGTGTCGGTCTCCTGCATGGTGTCGGGATTCTGGTGTCGGTCACATGACTGCCGCCATCCTGACAGCCGGGATACTGAACGCATCCCTGTAACATGCAGCCTGATACAGAGATGTACGTTAAGGCATTTGCAGCTGCGAACGTGTACGGGGCTTTGCAGATCCGGGATCCGGTCTGAAGATCGACAGTGTCTAGGTCGACAATGTTTAGGTCGACAGTCACTAGGTCGACATGGATGGAAGGTCGACAGGGTTTATAGGTCGACATGTGCTAGGTCGACAGGTCTAAAGGTCGACATGAGTTTTTCATTTTTGGGGGGGGGGACTTTTTCATACTTAACGATCCACGTGGACTACGATTGGAACGGTAAAGTGTGCCGAGCGAAGCGGTAGCGGAGCGAAGGCACCATGCCCGAAGCATGGCGAGCGAAGCGAGCCATGCGAGGGGACGCGGTGCACTAATTTGGGATCCCGGTCACTCTACGAAGAAAACGACACACAAAAAAAAAAATTTCCTCATGTCGACCTTTAGACCTGTCGACCTAGCACATGTCGACCTAGAAACCCTGTCGACCTTCCATCCATGTCGACCTAGTGACTGTCGACCTATAGTGGTCGACCTAAACATTGTCGACCTAGATACTGTCGATAAAACGAACCACACCCGCAGATCCTGGCATCTGCGTACAAGACGCAGCAATGGTCACAGGAAGTAGAAATTGCTACACTGCGTACAACATCCATATTCGGTACATCTCTGCCCATGGTGCGATTGCACAACACAGTGGTTTTTTCAAAGGCTGTTGAAAACTATTTTGTGCTCGTGTGGCAACTACTCAAAAGTAAATCATATCCAGCTCCAAACTTCAGAAAACATAAAGTAGTTAAAGTTAGTGACCAATTTGGCAGCCAAGTCTTTGGTCTCGACAGCCCCTAATACATGTAATCCAGTGCGGCTAGCAATGGCTAAAGAAATGTCACCAACAATGCTTTGCGTGAATAAAGTGAACCCCAGCTGAGACTGACTGCTGTAGAAGGCTCTTGTAGAGTCACAATGAACCTGAGTGCCACCGAGATTCTAAATCCATAGAACCCAGAGAGAAACATTAAAACAGAATTCCACCGATATCTTATAATTCATTGTTGGGCGGCATATCTTACGGTCCTGCCTTTTGCACCCGCAACCATTTTCGGTGTCATATTTATAGAATGAGGACCAATGTCATCTTTCTGGAAATATCGCGCAGAAGATGATGACCCTGGGTGGGCGGTGTGAGGGCTCCTTTGCCATATGCACACATTGTAGCTTTGTCAGTGGGCTTATTCCTCTCCTTACTCAGTCCACCCTGACGCCAGCAACATTCTATGTGAATGAGGTGACAGATTCCGAAGGTGTACAGGAAAATTATATGTCTCACATGGCCGCCATAAGGTTTACTTTTTCCATAGTTGTCTATTAAATCATATAAACATGATTCTCCTGCACCCAATATTGATGTATTTAGAGCTTCTGACAATACTGAGGTCACGCTGCGCTGTAGAAGAAGAAAAGTGTCACGCGCAGAAAAGAAAGAATTTGGAAGGCTTGTGCTACAGGTAACTTATGTAAGGTAAGGTAACCTATTCGTCGTGCTAATATACATGAGGGGTGACCAGAACTGTCTGCTTAGTACACGTGGACCCTTTTGTGACTATCTACCAACCATCCTGATTTCATAGGGACAGTCCTGATGTGAGAGCTCTATCCTGCCTTCAGTATTGGGACTGCATTGTTCCAAATGGCCAGGTGGCAGTGACAGGGTGGTTGGAGCGGACAGGGGTTGGATAAGGTGCAGCCCAGTGCTTCTCTGTGATAGACAAATTGTGTCCACGCCCCCTCCACGATGCAGACAAGTGCCCCTCCACAATGCAGACAAGAGCCCTCTGTTGTGGCCACACCCCCTCCACAATGCAGACAAGAGCCCTCTGTCGTGACCACGCCCCCTTCACAGTGCAGACAAGAGCCCTCTGTCGTGGCCACGCCCCCTCCACAATGCAGACAAGAACCCCCTGTGTTGTGGCCACGACCACTGCTTTTACATAGAGATGTATCAAATCTTTTATGGCGAAGTTGCCAATAGTAACTGATCAGTTTCTAACTATCATTTATTTAGCACATTAAAAAAAAAAAAGATAAGTAGAGAGTGATTGGTTGCCATGGGCAATTTCTCCACTGGTTTGATACATATTTCTTATGAATGTTGGGAGGAATGCCTTTAGGGTAGATGTAACAAGGCTTGGAGAGAGATAAAGTGGAGAAGTCGCCCACAGAAACCAATCAGTGTCATTTTATAGACTGTGCTAGATAATGACAGCAGGTTTCTTTGGGCAACTTCTACACCCTCTCTCCAAGGCTTGATACATCTCTCCATATGTATGTGTGAAGCTTTCTTCTACATTGCTCAGACTGCTCCTAGAAACGTACACTCATCAAAAGTGTAAAATGAGGCCCTGTAAATGTACAGAATATAATTTCATACCTGACACGGCAGTGCATCTTTTTGCAGGCAGAAAAAGGCAATGCAAGACAATGGCTGTGTGCCCTCCTGCCCCCCCGCCCAGGGAATGTCCCCACAAGTCCCCCTCATCCACCACTTCAACTTAGCCAAACATTTTATTCTGCAAAAATAAATCTTGCCGGATTGTTTGCGGTTTGGATTTGCGCTGCTGCGGTTTGTAAATGACCCTGGGGACAGGGGTGTGAATGTATTGTGTGGGTATAACGCTTCCTACTTCCCTTCTTCACCGAGGCAAAGCAGGAAGCTACATAGAGAAGATGTATTATCCCCCCCTCCGATGATCGCTGCTTGAGCGCACAGGGCATCACTTAGTGCTAATGTACTGGTCCCCCCCCCCCCACGGCTGGCTCCAGTGCGCATAATGTGCGCTGATACCGCACCCCCCCCACACACATATCGCCACGTCATACATCTACCCCAGGGTGACATACGTATATAGCACCTTCAGTGTGAATGTACAGTGTTATAAACAGCTAAGGCCCTGTGAACAAACCAATACCCCTGTGGGCTTGGACGCAGGCCACCATCTCCCGACCTCAGAACGGGGCCGCTACATGGTCGTGGACAAAGCTTCTGTGTCTTTATGTGAAAACAATTCCAGATTATCATTTTCTGGTGATCTCACTTCTTCTTTTCTTAGCTACATTTTTTCCAGAAGGAAATACACAAAGTGAAGTACAGATTTCAGCAGAGAACAGACCAGATGTGGGGGCTGCCAAATACGCCGCTTGGCTCAGACTCAGGACGGACTAATGTCTGAGACTCTGCGAGCCAGGAAATCCCTGCTTCAGCACAGGTGTAAGAACCTTCTACACCAGGGGTGGGGAACCTCCGGCCCGCGAAGCCGTTTGGTCCGGCCCACCCGCTTGTGTCAGTGAGACACGCCGCCGCTCAGTCCGGCGGCAGCGTGTCTCAGCTGTCAGGACAGGGAGGAGAGCACGGCTATGTTGGGCGGCGGCGGCGTGTAGGACTTCAAACCAGCCGCCGGTTCGTGAGCCAATCAGAGCTCGCGGACCGGCAGCCAATCGGGAGCCGCCGCTGCCGGTCCGCGAGCTCTGATTGGCTCTCGAACTGGCGGCTGGTTTGAAGTCCTACACACCGCCGCCCGACATAGCCGCGCTCTTATCCCTGTCCTGACACCCGAGAAACGCCGCCGAATAGAGCAGCAAGCAGCAGCAGCGGTAAGCAGCACAGTGGGGTGGGGGGGCACTGTGGGGGCATTTGTATACCTGGCATTGTGGGGGGCATTTGTATACCTGGCATTGTTGGGGGGTATTTGTATACCTGGCACTCTGGGGGCATTTGTGGATCTGGCACTGTGGGGGCATTTGTGGATCTGGCACTGTGGGGGCATTTGTATACCTGGCACTGTGGGGGCATTTGTATACCTGGCACTCTGGGGGGCATTTGTATACCTGGCACTCTGGGGGACTTTTGTATACCTGGCACTCTGGGGGCATTTGTGGATCTGGCACTGTGGGGGCATTTGTATACCTGGCACTGTGGGGGCATTTGTGGATTTGGCACTGTGGGGGCATTTGTATACCTGGCACTTTGGGGGCAATTGTGGATCTGGCACTGTGGGGGCAATTGTGGATCTGGCACTGCACTATTGGGGGCATATGTGTATCACGTCCCATTTTAATTGGCCACACCCATTTACCTCTAAGGGGCAGACCTACTGGGGGGCAGGGTAATTTTTTAAGTTGAGAATTTTTGTATGGCCCCCGAAGGATTTTATAAATATCCAAATGGCCCTTGGTAGAAAAAAGGTTCCCCACCCCTGTGCTACACATTGACTTACGGGTCCCATACACAACGTAACCAGCACATAGGCGTGTGCAGGGGGGGTGCCTGGTGCGCACAGGCACCCCCTAATATCTGTAACCCCCTCACACCTGCTGCTGCTGCTCCTGTATCGGCAATAGCAGAGTGTGCTCATTTCTGTCCTCCCGCCCATTGCGCCCGCCACCCCCTCTGCTCAGTCTGGCTAGCATTAATTTTATGGTGCAGCATCACTGACGTAATCCTACTCCCAGTTCCTCTAACCTGTGGGATGTGTCGTGATGATGTCATGCCGCGTGTATGCCCGCTCATGCTCCCACCCACGCTCTCTCTCCTCATCATGTGCCAACGCCACAGAATACAGCGTTACTCTTGGAGGAGGACAAGTTCAAATTCAATATCAATATATATTTCGAGAGATTAGGATATAATCTTTGGTAATAAAATATAAAATTGAACATATATTAAACAGATTTTATATATCTATATCTATCTATTTACGGCACCATTAAATGGATCATTTTTTACTTTGATTTAAGCCTGACGAGTGCCGCTGTTTTTCTTCTACACTGCATAGTGATCAATCATCACCTGGATGGCACCCCAGCACTTATCTGAGGGGTTTTAGGAGTGCCGGGCTTTGGGTTGGACTTATATATATATATATATATATGTGCATCAATTCTCTATATTATTTAGTTTGCATTGAGTGCCAATATGTGGTGGTAGACACGCCTGATAGGTGGTGGTAGACACGCCCATTAGGTGGTGTTAGACATGCCCAGTAGGCGGTGCTAAACACGCCCATCTAATCGTGCACCCCCTAATAAAATGTCCTGCGCACGCCTATGAACCAGCATAATGTATGACATTATCAATTAGCATTTTTGGTACAAAAACTTCAATTGAAAAGGAATCTGTTTGGACCATCTCTTGCTGTAGTCTGATAAAGGATCCTAGTGATCACAAACATCGCTAGTTTGATCAATAAACACACTTGGATTATTGCAGGTGTTCCGGAGCTCTGTCTTCTTTTTTTGCGCTCTCTGAGGATGATTCAGTGGTGGACGCATTTACAGCAGCAGCTGCGACAACGTCACAGCCACTACTGCGTCTTTAAGCTAATGCCGCGGCCGATGGGCTTCCTATAGAGGTGCAGACACCCACCGGTCGCAGTGTGAATCTGATGTGCACACATAGACGCACCATCGGAACTTGGCCGCCAGTGCCGGTGGAACGGCGTCTTTTGACACAGTCCCTGACACTGACACGCCCCCCTGAACCGTAAGCCAGCCCCCCCCCCCCCCCCCCCCCCAGTCAGTCACCGCCCATGAACTCCTTTTCAAATTGCATAGATCTCCACGCAATTCAGATATGCGTCTACAGATAGATTCGGAAACGCCATACACAGTTCAGTCACCTGCTCTCTATAAAATCCACTGAAAATAGGAAAACAGTCAGAGCTTCCTAAGAAACAATTGGGGTAGATTTATTAAGCCTGTAGAAGTGATAAAGCAGTGATAAGTGCAAGGTGATAACGCACCAGCCAATCAGCTCGAATATGTAAATTGACAGTTAGGAGCTGATTGGCTGGTGCGTTATCACCTTACACTTATCACTTCTCCAGGCTTAATACATCTGCCCCAATGTATCAGACCTTCTGAAGAAGTTGAGATGTTACCCAACCAATCAGCTTTTGCCTATCATTATACAGATTGTAATTGATAAATTCTAGCTAGAAGATTTGATTCATTCCGCCAGTGGGGATTTAAAGCGCATAGGTCGCCTCGCTGTAAGACGACATTGTCACATGCTTGTAGGTACGTTTATACAATAACTAGTAAAGAGGATATCACTCAGGTGTGCAGAATTTATGTATTCATGGTCCAGTACAGACACGTCCTATTTCCATTCCATGTTCCCTATGTATTTATCTACTATAAATATTAAAGAGATGAAGATATAAAACCAAATCTGGTGACAGGATTTTATTTGTTGCTTGGAAGATTTGCTGGCACAGCCTATAATTTACGGACATTGAGTTTATTCTATAATCTCTTTATCTCCTCCGAATGCCCTCCCGTCACTCATACTGAGATGTGATAATCCCTTCACAAATAATGACTCCCAACATTGCTGAATTAAGATTTGTGACTGCAGCCCTGACCTGCCAGGCTACACCCCTCCCACAAGAAAGCTAGTATTGGGAGGTACTGAGCAATACAATGACTTGTGAGCATGGTGTTGTGACAAGGTAGGGGGGAGGGGCTGACATAATTAGTGGTGTGACCAGGTCTGCAAAGGTGAAAAAAGTCACAGCCCCCTGAGTTTCCCTATAACCTGCACAGGTGGAGAGCACAGAAGTGTGCCTAGATTATTTATCTCCTGCACTAGCCACAGTTCAATATTTTTGAGGTAAAAGTGACATTAAAGTCAGTAGGACATAGTGCCACCTCCAAACAAGATGAAGGTTCCAGGTGGTTCGGAGCCAGATGCTAGAAATGTAACCATGAGACGTCATGGTCCTCAGCAGCTGTCTGGTCCTCAGCAGCCTAACACAGTAGGCACCCCCCCCGAATCTCCACCAGACCCCAGCAGGCAGGGGTGGACTGGCCCACAGGGGGCATAGGGGAAACCACTGATGGAGGCCCACCTCCTCCTCTAGGGATCAGGTTCCAGACTGGGCACTTGAATTATACATTATACATACGTTACATTATACTGCAAAGCACTATGGTGCACTTTCTACAGTACAATGCTGTTATTAACCTGGTATATAATCATGCATGCACGAGCAGTATTTACTTTATATATTTATCAAGGGGCCCGGCCCATGCACTCTACAATAGTTAGGCAAACCAATGTGGTGGGTGGCCACACCCTTAAACATGGGCCCTTCCCACTACAACACTACCACTTCATGCCCCAGTCCAACACTGCCAGTTAGGGATGACCGTCAATGATTCATAATCATCGATGGTTTATGGCCAATGAAGAATACTTTTGCCATTGATGGGGGGAGAACCAGATGGTTTCCCTCCATCGATAGCATAACCAAATTTTTGTTTTAAAGGTGCCGGGACACGGAGCATAGCCCCACCTCCTGACACCCACAAAGCCCCGCCCAGTGTTCTGATTAGTCCTTTTACAAATCAGTGAAAGAAATTGGATGTCCATCTTTTATAGAATCCACCGACGGTCATCCATGACATGCTTGGCAGCCATCGATGTTCACTTACCATTTTCCATCGATGCGGGACCGAGTTTAAGATGTGTTACTGCAGATAGATGTGTCCTGTGCATCCCTTTACAGAGAATATAAATGTCAGAGTAAGTATTGAGGGTCTTACAAGGATTGCCTCTGGATGAGTATGAGGGACATACTGCATATAGGGCCTGATTCCGGTGTGGGTGTTCTTGCTGCCACCGTTGCCGTACGCGACTGCATCTGAATTAGGCCCAAAGTACAGACACTCAGTCTCTCCAACATGACTTCTCCACCCAGATATGGGCCCTCATTCAGCTCGCATTGCAGAGTACGGTACACTGCACATGCACTGCGGCCACACAGCGCATGTGATCACAATCACACCATGAGTGACAGCGGCAGCCATCGGGAGGTGGGTCTGGGTGGCGTTTCGCCATTGCGGGGGCGTGATATGGCCAACGAAGTGACAATGCTAAATTCCTTGTCGTATAAACAACCCTTATGAAGCTAAGAACACTGTACGCTGTTTATTTAAGAAATACCGTAATGATACGCTATTTGCGTAACGATCGCTCAGCCGTAGGCGAGACGCTCAAGCGTCACGTTCGCTCACGGCCCAGTGATCACAGGACACGTTATTGGTTATGTCTAGGGGAAAGATTCGCTGTAACGTAGCATACGCTAGAGACCACGTGGAGGTCACCAGCGATGCAGACGCTCACAACACTATACCTTTATGTTAAACCTTATACCGATGAAATACACTGAATACCTTAATGTGAGTACAGGGTGTAAGTGCAACCTTGTGGAACCTGACTATCTACAAAGCTGCATGAGCGTCACCGACGCTCAAATGAACACTTATCACTATAGGAAATACACAGATACTGGTTTAGGTTTCCAAGGCCTATTAACTGTATTATGTCTAATATACTTGTAAAAGGGAATAACAGTACATATGATACACTACAATATAACAGAGACTTCCTAACCACAGAACTAAACAATAAATACAAAAAAGACAATACTACACTGACCTAAATGCAATACGATACAATACTATAATACTATAAGGTATTTAAGAGAAAAAGAGGAGAGAGGGAGATAGAGAGAGAGAGAGAGAGAGAGAGAGAGATTGGCTCGCAGAAAGACAATGATTATGGAGAGAACTTACGCACAAAGGGTATGATCGCCAGCGCCTCGATATCCAGCTCCCGATTATCAGCAGATAACCGTTGATGAGAGAGTGAGAGCTGGATGTGGTCGGCCTGCCTATTTATGCTCCACACACAATGCAATCTCCTGGTCCTACAATCCCATTGTCCATTGGCCGAAGGAATTCGGCCCTGCATCATAACAAAAGGTCATAGGGTGATTCATACAGGTGGGCTGTGACGATTTCCAACAGCTCAGGTGGGTGGGAAACTGGGTTTCCCGCCGCATACCTGAGTATGTGCAAATCATAGAAATGGACATAAACTTCTTATGTCCATAACTATTCGCACGAGCGATTAATACGCTCCAAACCAACACCGGAATATTGCTAATTAAATACTCTTCCGATGGGTACCAAACACTGCTGTATGATTCCTGTTAAACCCTTCGTACGATGCAAAGAGGGATTCCTCAGCTCTGGGACATTATACTTTAACCAAACTTACAGAAACTATCAAAGGGATCATGATCTATAAACTACATTAATTGTGAACATTTGTAACTAATGAGTCGCACGCTACGATCACATAAACTCTACCGTAAATGCGCATACTGCGCGTGCGAGTGCACGCTATTGCGGGTATGCGCTTCCACGGGAGAGCGTACGCATGCGCAGCACGGACCAGTGTGCGGTGCAAATATGGCAACGTGCATTGAGACATTTTTCTGACTTTGACAGTCCACCCTTTGGCAGTCAATAATAACTGCCACAAAATATTTAAGGAGAAAAATGTAAGTCAGGGGTTAATTGATTTCCATGGTGGGGAAAGGAAGAAGAATGGAGTAGGTGTGAAGAGGGTATGACCTAGTGAGAAAGTAGAAGCATGTGTGTATGAGTCCATGTTTGGAGGGTCATGTATCATCGTGCCGTACGTGTGGTAAATCAAGCTTCGAGGTATTGCGAAGTATACATTTGAATTCCTTCTTATCCTGTGGTACAGGTCTGTGGATGGGCTGTCAAACTCTACCGAGCTCATTTCGGCTGTGGTTGTAACACAATGGGGATGCACATTTTAGTTGATGATACATGAATTGGGGGGGGTATGTGGTTGCTGCTATCTGTGCCTGTATTCCCTATCGACTATGTGTGTTATTACCTGAGGGTTGCAGAGATGAAGATAAAGAACACTTACGAAAAATGCAATGATATTCTATGTCAGGTTAATGTACGTTCGTCGATTGGGGTCTTGATTGGTGTCGGTTGATTGGAGTCTTCTTCTTTGTGCTTTTGCTCATAAATCGTGAGTAAAGCATACAACGTCCATGGATTTACAAAAAATGTTGGGCTAGCGTGATTTTAAAGTTCCTAGGGAAACTGGGGTACCCATGGCATTGTCCATCAAAATCTTGTTTATCAGGTCGTCTGCTCTTCTTCTTTCCATCTTTCCGTTGTCGGCCCCTTGGCTCATCAAATCCTTCGTCTACGTGGGTCTTTGTACCTCGGAGGAAAACATAGAAATGGGTGAAAGACGGACCGTATACTCATTACATCATTACGTCATGGTTTCTAGCATTGGGTCATAAATCAAATCCAGGTTAATTACAGTTTCCTCACTCCTCAAGCTCATCACTTTTGTACTTTGTTTGCACCTTATTAAAGCCTGCCCGCATCTAAATATCAATCCAATAGATATAACGACACCCAAAATACATAGGAGAAACTTTCCAACATCCATTATGACTCCTTGAGCCCAGTCTCCTAAACCGGAGAACCAATTTCGCGGGTTCAACCATGACACCCAACCAGTCAGCTCATTACCTACAGCAGCAAGGGTGAGATTGTGTTTTCGACGAAATTCCCACTTTAATTGCAGAATATCGTCCATCTTTTGGTCTATGACCTCTACCGGATCCTCGGTGCTATTTGTGATATACGTGCAACACTTTATGCCGTACTGTGTTGCCAATGTAACACAATATCCGCCTGTTACTGCTGTAAGATAATTAAGAACCATCCTATGCTGAACTAGTTCTGTTTTGTAAGCTTGAAGTTCTCTTCCAGTGTATCTAAACGTGTCATCATACATTTCAGTGATATTATCTAACAAATTGGCGAGTGCGGAAATGTATCTATAATTCATCACACCTCGAGCGGTGCGAGTGAAATCTAACGCTACCAGAACCTGAATCCCGGTGGATTCATGGATAAGATCAGAGGCCGGATGCTCTAACCTTTCTGACAGTTGTCTTTTAACAAGGTGCTCGTAGTGAGTGTGAGTATAAGGAGTTTGGGCACCACGGTGTATGTCCTTCATTTTGTCATGTGTAACAGTCATTACTTCAGGCAATACTTTTCCAATATAACACAATCCTTCAGAGTTTGGGGCAAGCCACTTGTACGCCTTTCTCCCACATATGAAATATGCATCATCGGGGAGAACATAGGGGACGGAGAAGGACATGACCATGTTACAAACCTTCCAGGTGAAATCTCCTGACCCTAATTCTTCCATCTGCCTAATGCACGTATCGGTTTGTACGATATGTGCACAGTATCCTGGTGATACCTCTCCAACTTTAGTAATCCTATTTCCTAAGGTATATCGATACCGGAAAGATTTTCCTCTACTGGCTATGTGGCGTACGAGCTCTGTATCTGTAGGCATTCTATCTGCTCTGTGTGAAAAGGTCATGGTAAGGTTGCTCCATGACACTTCCCAATTTCCCGGTTTTCTGGGATTGGAGATGTTAAAACATATGAGGGACCTATCCACATGGTATTGGTGGAGCTTCAAACTAGGAGGGCTGGAGATGTTAAACCTCCGGTCCACCGGTCTCCCACCACTTAGCTCAAGTACCTCCCCTAACGTTAAAGGAAATGGTACTAGCCCTGATTTACTGTGACCCTGAGGTACTTGAGAGCATACCCAACAATCTGTTTGGTTTAACACGTTACCCACTAAGGAGTGATAGTCACTCAATGGATGCCGGTCTATATGGATATTAAAACTAGATTGACATTTCTTTATGCATCCATCTTCAACCAGATTATCACAGAGCCTACAGATACAATTTTCCTCAGCTAACAATCCATCACAATTTCTTCTATCGGATCGTTTTCTGATACTCGCCTTTGCTTGTTGGCTTGGTTGATCTTGGAAAACTACGCCTACATCATCATAATCGGAACCCATTCCAGAACCTCTTTCGACCTCTATGGTACTCTCGCCGGAACAGACTGCTCTGGTCAACATCATGGTTAACATCAAAATCCGGACCACAGTCTCTTGGGGCAAGTCCATCTTTGAGGAGGAAATAGAGAAGAATGAGAAGGGGGAAAAAGAAATTTTAAAGGAGAGGGGATGGGAAGTGGAGAAAACAATAAAAGGGAGAGGGGAGTCGACAGCTGCTTTCGGTCTTCAAGGCTCAGGTGCCGCCTCAGTCCTCCTGGAACAGACACTCTAGTGATACAACCTCTACCGTCTGTTCCTTATCACGGGACTTCTCTGGATCAGCAACCTTCTTGCAGTGGGATGAATGGACCCAAGTCTCTCTCTCAGCAACCTTCAATGCTGTGGTGCTAGTCAATAAGACCTGGTATGGTCCTTCCCATCTATCAATAAGACAACCTGAGCGTAGAAAATTTCGTATCATTACATAATCCCCAGGTTCAATGTCATGACAATTACTATCTGGTAAATCAGGAATCACCAACTTCAGATTATCATTTTGATTCTTCAACTGCTTACTCATATTAATTAAGTACTTTACAGTTACTTCATTGTTACATTTCAAATCATCCTGAGGGTTAATCATGACATGCGGTTGTCGACCAAACAGAATTTCAAAAGGAGACAGATTAAGAGGGGACCTGGGAGTGGTTCTGATACTATACAAAACAATGGGTAAAGCTTCTGGCCACGTCAATCCTGTCTCTGCCATTACTTTACTCAATTTATTTTTAATAGTGCTGTTCACTCTTTCGACCTTCGCGCTCGCCTGTGGACGGTACGGAGTGTGCAGCTTACTATCAATTCCCATCAACTTACACATTCCTTGAAAGACATCACCTGTAAAATGGGTACCCCTATCACTTTCAATGATTCTAGGGATACCATATCTACATACAAATTCCTGCACAATTTTCTTAGCTGTAAACATAGCGGTATTTGTAGCTGTTGGAAAAGCTTCGACCCAATTCGAGAAAACATCTATACAAACAAGTACATATTTCAAATTTCTACATGGGGGTAATTGAATGAAGTCAATTTGTATTACTTGGAAAGGGCCGCCGGCAGGTGGGATATGGGAGGGTTCTGTAGGTATTGCCTTTCCAATATTCTTTCTCAGACAGGTAAGGCATGACATTGCTCTTTTACTAGCATGAGAGGAGAATCCTGGGGCGCACCAGTATGCTCTTACCAATTTGCACATCCCCTCCTTGCCTAGATGAGTCAGCCCGTGAGCTGCTTCAGCCAGACACGGAAGGTATGCCCTGGGGGCCACTGGTTTACCATGTCCATCCGTCCAGAGCCCTGAGGACTCCTGGCCATATCCCTTTGCCTTCCAGACTGCCTTCTCCTGAGTGGAACACAAATTCTGCATTTCACACAACTTTTGTGTGTTGATGGTATTAAATACCATCAGTTGTGTGGTGTCTGTCCGTATGGGGGTAGCAGCTGCAAGCTTTGCAGCTTCGTCTGCTCGGCTGTTACCAAGGGATACTGGGTCTTGACTATATGTATGTGCTTTACATTTGATAACAGCCACTCTGTCGGGTTCCTGTATCGCTGTTAGAAGCCTTTTTATGTGAGCTGCATGCGCTATCGGTGTACCAGCTGCCGTCATGAAATTTCTGAGACGCCATAGCGCTCCGAAATCATGGACTACCCCGAACGCGTATCTAGAATCGGTGTAGATATTGGCAGACTTACCCTTAGCCAATTCACATGCTCTGGTTAGGGCGACCAGTTCAGCAACCTGGGCTGAGTGAGGTGGGCCTAGCGGTTCCGCTTCTATGGTGTCTTGGTCATCTACGACTGCGTATCCAGTACACAAGTCTCCCGAGTCTGACTGTCTGTGACAACTACCGTCCGTGTAGAACGTGAGTTCTGCATCTTCTAGTGGATTGTCACTGATGTCAGGCCTTGCGGAAAAATTTTGGGTCAAATATTCCATACAATCATGTGTATCTTCCTTTGCATTAAATCCTCCTTCCCCATCACTCTCACCTCCCACCCTTTGTGCCTGTCCAGGCACACCTGGGAGAAATGTTGCAGGGTTTAATGCGCTGCATCTCCTTATGGTGATGTTTACTGGGGCCATTAATGCCAATTCCCATCTCGTAAACCTTGCTGATGAGACATGTCTGGTTTGGGCAGAATTCAATAAGGCCGATACCGCATGTGGTGTATGGATTGTGAGGTTGTGGCCTAGCACGACATCTTCGCTTTTCGTCACTAGCAATGCTATCGCTGCAACGCTACGCAAGCATGTGGGGAGGGATCGCGCTACCGTGTCTAGCTGCGCGCTGTAGTATGCAATTGGCCTGCTGGCATCACCGTGTTTTTGTGTTAGTACACCTGCTGCGCACCCAGCACTTTCTGTTCCGTATAGTTCAAAGGGTTTCCCATAGTCTGGCATACCTAGTGCTGGTGCCTGCGTTAGGCACTGTTTGAGTCTCTCAAATGCTGTTTCAGATTCGTCTGTATGCGAAATCCGATCAGGTTTGTTTGAAGAGACCATTTCCTGCAAAGGTAGCGCCAATATGGAAAACCCTGGGATCCAATTACGGCAATACCCACACATTCCTAAAAACGTCCTGATCTGTTGCTGGGTTTGTGGCAGTGTCATGTCTCTAATGGCTTGGATTCTATCAGCGGTCAGGTGTCTCAGTCCTTGTGTTAGACAGTGTCCCAAGTATTTTACCTTAGCTTGGCATAATTGCAACTTGTCTTTGGAGACCTTGTGACCTGTGTCTGAAAGATGAAACAGGAGCTGTTTCGTATCCTTCAGGGATGCCTCCAATGAATCAGAACACAGCAGTAGATCATCCACGTACTGTATCAACACTGATCCACTTTCCGGTTGGAAAGACTGTAAACAATCATGCAAAGCCTGAGAAAATATACTTGGACTATCTATGAAACCTTGGGGTAACCGAGTCCACGTATATTGGACTCCTCTGTATGTGAATGCAAACAAATATTGGCTGTCAGGGTGCAGAGGTACCGAAAAGAAAGCGGAGCAGAGGTCAATAACAGTGAAAAATTTGGCAGTGGGAGGAATTTGCATTAGGATGACAGCTGGATTAGGCACTACGGGGAACTGACTCTCAACTATTTTGTTAATCCCCCTTAGATCCTGCACTAGCCTGTAACCCCTCCCCCCACTCTTTTTAACAGGGAAGATGGGACTATTTGCTGTGCTGGACGTTCTTACTAGAATGCCCTGTTGTAGCAAGCGCTCTATTACCGGGAAAACTCCTAACTCCACCTCTGGCTTCAGAGGATACTGTGGGATTTTTGGAGCTATCCTACCATCTTTTACTTGTACAACTACTGGGGCTACATTTGCCATTAATCCAGTGTCCTGTCCATCTTTTGTCCAAAGCGACTCTGGTATCTGAGATGTCATCTCTTCTACTTGGGATGGATTCCTATTTGTCATAATGGAATGTGACATTAATTTTGATGGGGAGTCTAACATGTCTCGTACTTCCTGAGCGTGATTCTCAGGGATGTCCAAGAATACACCTTCAGGAGTACAATAAATGACGCAACCCATTTTACATAGTAAGTCTCTTCCCAGGAGATTGGTCGGTGCCGATGCAGCCAGCAAAAAGGAATGCTTGGTATGCAAAGGCCCTATTGTAATCTCGGCTGGTTTGCTAACAGGGTAGTGCTGGACTACTCCTGTTACTCCTATGGCTGGAACTGTCCTACCAGTGGTTCTCATGCCCACTGTCGAATTGATCACTGACTTGGCCACCCCTGTGTCTACAAGAAAGTTTAAAGTTTTACCGGCTACATTGATTGCAATCTCTGGTTCGCTTCCAAGACTGGCAATCAATTTAACTGGTTGCAGATTACAGGTATGGCCACACCCCTATTGGGTATGCTGACCTCCCTGAATCCCGCTGGCAGCAACTACTTGTGAGGGAGTTAGCTGGGAACTACCAGAGGCATGCCAGTCTCTGTTTGGGGGATATCTTTTTGTTTCCCCTGTATGTGGCTCAAAACTCCGCCTCTGTGGACCCTGCTCCCAATGTCGTGTGTGGTGTTGTTGTCTAGGGGGTTGAAAAGATCTTTGTACATTTCTTACTCTACAGTCTCGTGCATAGTGTCCCGGTCTGTTACAAGAAAAACATGTTATTACACTTGCCTTACCCACAGGATTCGGTGGTACATACGCAGGCTGCCTTGTGGTCAGCGCCTGTATACTTACGGACATCAACTTATCACTTTGCGACTCCCTGTGCCTAGTGATATTTCTGTCGTGATCAATAGCAGCCTCTCTCAAGGTGGACACTGACAGACCTCGCCAACATGGCTGCGTGGTCTGTACCCTAGCTTTTAATGTTTCTTTCAAACCATCCATCAGTACAGATACTGCTACTTCTCGATGGTTTGGGTTGGTCTTAATGTCTTCTATACCAGTGTACTTTGCCATTTCTAATAGTGCCCGGTGAAAATATTCTATTGCCGTTTCGGACTCCTTTTGCTTAATGGAAAATATTTTATTCCATTTAACAACGGCTGGGAAATACTCTTTTAGCTGTAAATTTATCCTTTTTACATTATCCTTGTTGTACACGTCTGTAAGCGGTACATCTTTATCCAATGCACAATCAGCTAAAAACTGAGTTGCATCAACATTGGAAGGTAAACAAGCTCTTAGCAGTATCTGCCAATCCTTGTTGTTGGGTTCTACCGTGTTACCTAAATCCCTGATGTATTTTTGGCTAGCAACTAAATCCTTCCTGGGGTCAGGAAATTCGGACACTATTGTTCTTAATTCCATTCTGGAAAATGGAGTGTACATGGCAATGTTCCTTATGGGAGTGGCTCCAGACACATCTGTTTTTCCATTGGGAACGGCTATTACCCTTACAGGAGCAATTCTAACAGCCTCTTCCTGTGTAGATTCTACAGCTTGTTGTGGTACAATTGTTTCAGTGTAGTGCATGGTGCCGTACTTACCCGTTGACACGACCTCACCTATCCCTCCGCTAGGGGCTTTCACTAATCTCGTGGGTGTCGCTGTGCCTACTGTGGTCTCTGCTATGGTGGCTGCAAGAGAGAGAGCTGAAATTGTTGCTGAATCGTCTTCTTGATCACACTCCTGAGGAAGGTTCAAAACAGGGTACATCTTGCACGGGTTAATACTTGCATGAGTTATTTGGTTAACATCATTAACATTTACAGTGTTACTAAGAGTTTGTGTTTTACAACCCAGTGCGTTTCTCTCCGCAATCAACTTCTCTCCTGCAATGTATGGTGGGGGAGGAGCTGTGGCAATCAACTTCCTGACTGCCCCAGATCCCGCCGCCAGAGCCAAACCTCTCTGTATCTCACCTTCCTGGTGCCATAACTGTAAATAATCATGATGCTGAATTCGTCTCTTTGCTGATTTTACGAGACATATCCTCCTCCTTAAATTTTGTAACACCTCTGGACTGAAGCTACCTATTCTTGGGAACTTGTCCCTGTCTTGTACAGTCATTCTCTCCCATTCATCACATAAAGATTCGGTGTGAATTCCATATTTTTCACACATTACATATCGTGCCGACCCAACTGGTCGGTTCACAGAATCAACCTGAACCAGGGTTGATCGCCCCCTACCTGAGCAACTGGCCCCCATAGTCTGTAGGTGTTGCTTAATCCTCCTTGGATTTTCTGTATCAAGGTTTTCAGCAAGCCTTTTCAGACAACCAAATTACTCCACAGTAGGCCGGCGGTGGCGGTTTACCGAGTACCCCACTCACTCGCCCACCTCGACCAATACGACCTGTAAACACCGTTATGATGCCAGCGTACTCGATACAGGGCCCCTATGGAACCGTCAGTTTACTGGAACATATGAGGGTTACCCGCAGGACACTTACTCTTTCCAGTAAAGTTGGGGTTGTTAGATAGTTCCTGAGTGACCAGCGAACTTCCCTTCCAAAAATAAAAAAATTACACAAATCACGTCAGAATGTACAAATAGCGTTTGTGACCACTTTACTCTAATGGTATTTAGGTCAGATTACTAACTACTGCACACAATTACGTGTGGTCCAATCGTTCAGTACACGAGCACTATTTGTCATGTACTGAAAGACCAATGGAATCGATGTTTCCGGCCGCGATTCCTTCAGCAAGAGCTTATGGCCTATATGGGTTCTGCACCAACACCCCAGGCGTTGTGCCACTGGACTTTTATAGCGGACCTTTTACCTTACGACCTCCTGGTCTTGTTCCTTATGACCTCCTGGTCTTGTTACCTTATGGTCCGCTATACTCTAATGCTCAAATATTATTTAACCAGGGATGCCTCCCTGGCCACCGTATATGTCACTTACACGTATGTTCCTTGACGAGTACCCGACTTTCCTTTTGGTTCCACCTTAAAGTTATATAAACTTTTGTATACAAAACACACTCACTCAACACATGTACACTTTGTTTCTATATCTATTTCTGCGCAGAAATTGTCTTCAGGCCAAAAGTGTTACCAATTAGGAGCAGGATCTGTTAAACTAAATTTCAGATTTTCCAAAAAATAGATTTGCGTTATTTACCGCTGTGCGTTACTTATCGCTTTTGCGCTAATTATCGCTTTGCGCTAATTATCGCTTTGCGCTAATTCAACTTTTCGTGACTTGGGCTACGTGGGCGTAACCAGACGCTACGTTGCGTAGTGAACGCTGCGTGCGTCTGCCTTTTGGATTGCGTACGCTAGTCTTTGTTAGCGACACGTGTACGCAATGCAAAGGATCCACCGTAACACAATATATTTATTTATCAATGTAGGTGATCCCTGATCATCTACCGCAATCCACACTGCCTGCCTTGTATCTCAGACAAACCGTGTGTTTGTTCTATACTTTAACTATTACCTCTAAAATAACAGCAAATCTCTTTTTTTAGCACTTTCTATCAACTATAAAAAATTGGCAAACAGGAATAGTGATATACGAAAATGAAACAGAAATGCAGATAAATGTATGCGTACGCAAGACAAAAGAAAAATAAACAGTTTTAAAAGACACAAGCGTTTTGTTCTTACTTCCGGTTACCGGATTCCTTCAGCACTCTTTACCTAAGCGAAGCAGACGCTTATCCCGTCAGCAACTGCGAGACAACCTCCCACCCTTTTGCTGGGGGATAACGTCTGCTGATCTACCTAGTGCAGATGTGAAAAGGACCGGACGAGCCCGCAATTGACAATGCTAAATTCCTTGTCGTATAAACAACCCTTATGAAGCTAAGAACACTGTACGCTGTTTATTTAAGAAATACCGTAATGATACGCTATTTGCGTAACGATCGCTCAGCCGTAGGCGAGACGCTCAAGCGTCACGTTCGCTCACGGCCCAGTGATCACAGGACACGTTATTGGTTATGTCTAGGGGAAAGATTCGCTGTAACGTAGCATACGCTAGAGACCACGAGGAGGTCACCAGCGATGCAGACGCTCACAACACTATACCTTTATGTTAAACCTTATACCGATGAAATACACTGAATACCTTAATGTGAGTACAGGGTGTAAGTGCAACCTTGTGGAACCTGACTATCTACAAAGCTGCATGAGCGTCACCGACGCTCAAATGAACACTTATCACTATAGGAAATACACAGATACTGGTTTAGGTTTCCAAGGCCTATTAACTGTATTATGTCTAATATACTTGTAAAAGGGAATAACAGTACATATGATACACTACAATATAACAGAGACTTCCTAACCACAGAACTAAACAATAAATACAAAAAAGACAATACTACACTGACCTAAATGCAATACGATACAATACTATAATACTATAAGGTATTTAAGAGAAAAAGAGGAGAGAGGGAGATAGAGAGAGAGAGAGAGAGAGATTGGCTCGCAGAAAGACAATGATTATGGAGAGAACTTACGCACAAAGGGTATGATCGCCAGCGCCTCGATATCCAGCTCCCGATTATCAGCAGATAACCGTTGATGAGAGAGTGAGAGCTGGATGTGGTCGGCCTGCCTATTTATGCTCCACACACAATGCAATCTCCTGGTCCTACAATCCCATTGTCCATTGGCCGAAGGAATTCGGCCCTGCATCATAACAAAAGGTCATAGGGTGATTCATACAGGTGGGCTGTGACGATTTCCAACAGCTCAGGTGGGTGGGAAACTGGGTTTCCCGCCGCATACCTGAGTATGTGCAAATCATAGAAATGGACATAAACTTCTTATGTCCATAACTATTCGCACGAGCGATTAATACGCTCCAAACCAACACCGGAATATTGCTAATTAAATACTCTTCCGATGGGTACCAAACACTGCTGTATGATTCCTGTTAAACCCTTCGTACGATGCAAAGAGGGATTCCTCAGCTCTGGGACATTATACTTTAACCAAACTTACAGAAACTATCAAAGGGATCATGATCTATAAACTACATTAATTGTGAACATTTGTAACTAATGAGTCGCACGCTACGATCACATAAACTCTACCGTAAATGCGCATACTGCGCGTGCGAGTGCACGCTATTGCGGGTATGCGCTTCCACGGGAGAGCGTACGCATGCGCAGCACGGACCAGTGTGCGGTGCAAATATGGCAACGTGCATTGAGACATTTTTCTGACTTTGACAGAAGGCACGGCCGGACTGTTTTCCACTGGAATAAATGGTGGTCTGCGAAGGCAGGGGGCATCCCCAGGTGCTGCGACCACAATGTAACTGCGGTGGGATCTCAATTACATTGCGGTTGCAGCCGCTGGGCGGAGGGTAGCACGCTTGGCGGCCTTGCCCTGCGCTGGTCGGCCCTCAGCATGTGATAGAAACAATTACAGATTCTGCTGTTTGGCAGAATCTGCAATCCAACTTGAACAGAAGGGACTGCAAGAGATCTCTTGGATACCAGCCGCATTCCCCATCGGTTTCTATAGGGGATATGATGCTGCTAGATATAGCAATGGGACTAATTCGGAGTTGATCGCAGCAGCAACTTTATTAGCAGTTGGGCAAAACCATGTGCACTGCATGGGGCCAGATGTAACATGTGCAGAGAGAGTTAGATGGGGGGGGGGGGGGGGTGTATTCAAACTGAAATCTAAATTGCAGTGTAAAAATAAAGCAGCCAGTATTTACCCTGCACAGAAACGAAATAACCCACCCAAATCTAACTCTCTCTGCACATGTTATATCTGCCCCACCTGCAGTGCACATGGTTTTGCCCAACTGCTAACAAACTTGCTGTTGCGATCAACTCAGAATTACCCCCCTATATCCGGAATGCAATGCATTCCCGATATTGGTTCCCGCAGCTACTGCTATCTTCAGACTGCAGTAGCCCATTGTAGCCTATGGGCTAAGGATTGGGGCTGTAGTTCTGCCAGGGTTCCTCAGGAACCCTCCATTGGAAATGGCTGCTGTGAATTGCATGGCGGTCAGCGGGACTGCGCATGCCCTGAAACTACAGCAGTCCTTACAGCACATGGCAGTCCTTTCAGAGCCCGTGTCCCTGGTCATACATGCAGCTGAAGTGATGGCATATTGCAATACGATCCTGGGCGCTAATATTGTGCCCAGATCACATTGCATATGCGATCTATGATAAATGTGCCCCTTAGTCATCGTTGTCTAATCTCTGTGAGACGCCAGGATAATGGTGAGATCTCCCAGATAAGGGAGCAGTTACTGGAAAGGTTTTTTTTAACCTGCCTGTAATGTGGGCGGAGACTTGCCTTGATGACTCTTAAGTGTGTCATATTCCTTGCCCCTCCCACTTGATGATGTAAATGGTGACATCATGTTATGCCCACATCTTCATCTCATGCCTTCTGGAAAGCATCCCTCAAACACCCCATGGTGGCGCTATTTGATAATTAATGAATTGTGGTCAATTATTTGAATGGTAATACTGTGTTACTTGTACTGGGTGACAGCTACAGTTTATGGCTCTGTCCTTGCAGCAAACTTTGGCTTTTATAAAGTTGCAGAACACAATGTTCTAAAATCATAAAATCAGGCATTATAAGTAATTGTTTCAGAGGACGACCAGCATCTATCATTGCAGAAATCCCCCGTACAAGATACAAGGGAACACTGAGTTCCAGAGATATTTATAAGTACACTAGGTGCTTCATCGCACCCTACGGGCGCTCTTCACACCGTCGCAAGGGGCTACGCCCCCTTAACCCTTGCATGCCTTTCTGGGGTTTAATATTTGTATTATATGGAGTATTACCTGCATTCCTTTGTTAGTGGTTAAATATTGCACAATGAAAGGGCGTGAGATGGTGAAGGAGGCACAGCCCCTTGCGACGGCGTGAACAGCACCTGCAGGGCACGATGTACAGAATGTAGGGGGTGCGGGGGGGACTGCGGATGGTGTATGTAGATGCTGCGGGTGGAGGGGGGGCAGAAGTGGGGGTGGGGCCCGGATGGGGAAGGTTCGGGAGGTACTGCGGGTGGGGGAGAGGCAGAGGAGTGGGGGGATGCAGATGGGGGAGGGGTCCGGAGGCACTGCAGGTGGGGGAGGGGCAGGGGTGCCACAGGTGGGAGAGGGGCAGGTGTGGGGATGCTGTGGATGGGTGAAGGGTTCCGGAGGTGCTGTGGGATGGGAAGGGATGGGAGTGCCGGGGGTGGGGTAGGGGACCGCAGGCACCATGGGTAGGGTAGGGGCAGGTACGGGTGGTGCGGTGGATGGGAAAGGAGGTCCGGAGGTGCTGCAGGTGGTGGAGGGGCAGGTGCGGGGGTGCCATTGGTGGGGGAGGGGTGGGTGAGGGGGGGACCGCGGATGGAGGAGGGTGTCTGCAGATGCTGCGGGTGGAGGGGGGCAGGTGTGGGGGGGAGACATATAAAGGGGGTGAATGGTGGAGGGGGCCTGGAGGTGCTGTGGGTGGTGAAGGGGCGGAGGAGTGGGAGCCGCGGGTGGTGTAGGGGGTCTGGAGGCACAGCATGTGGGGGAGGGGTGGAGTGCCGCATGTGGTGGAGGGGAAGGTGCGGAGGTGTGGTGCATTGGGGAGAGGTCTGGAGGCGCTGCGGGTACTGTACATGCCATAAAAGGTAGTTGGAGGGTATGCAGTAACAGGGCCAGGACAGGGGTGACAGGGTCAGAACAGGGTTGACGGGGCCAGGACAGGGATGACAGGGTCAGAACAGGGGTGACGGTGCCAGGACAGGGGTGACGGGGCCAGGACAGGGGCGACGGGGCCAGAACAGAAATGACAGGGACAGGATAGGGGTGACAGGGCCAGGGTAGGGGCGGCAGGACCAGGACAGGGGTGACGGGGCCAGTATAGGGTTGACAGGGCAAGCACAGGGGTGACAGGGCCAGGATAGGGGTAACAGGGCCAGGATAAGGGTGACAGGGCCAGGATAAGGGTGAAAGGGCCAGGATAAGGGTGGCAGGGCAAGGCCAGGGGTGACAGGGACATGACAGAACACAGGGCACGGGAGAGATTGGTATTAGGGACAAAACAGTGGTGACAGACAGATGTGTCTTACCGGAGTCACTGCTGCTGGCTGCTGCTGTTCCACTCCAACCTGTTGGGATCTGCTGCTGCTGGAGACTTGGCATGGTTGACTCTCTCAGGCTGGAGTCCTGCTTCCTCTGCCCGTCCGCATCCCTCCCCCCCTCCTCAGTCACACACCGCAGACCTCGCGCAGCTGCCGGGCACTGTGGTAATGTGAGACTGGAAATGACTGGTTAGCCCCCAGGAGATGCTGCGGCTGGAGAGAGGAGGGGGTCATAGCATGCAGCTTGGATTTCTGCAGCGCTACCCGCCAGCTAAAGTGTGTGAATGAGCTGGGCGCACCTCACTGCGGGTGGCAGCGCTGCAGCTAGCGGTGGGGTTGCCGGGGCTGGAGATAACAGAGGCAGTATGGAACCTGCACAGCGGCAGGTGCCCCACAAAACTGCAGCTAAGAAGCGTGGAGTGTGCTAGAAAGTGACGCTCCTCCGCGCCAGAGAGACCCTGCTGAGTATGCCGATGTGGGGGGTCAAGCACACAGTGAGCCGGTGCCCGTCTGTCTGTATGACATACCCCTCACCCACCCCCATACCTCCCAAATGTCCCGATTTTCGCGGGACAGTCCCATTTTTTGGGGTCTATCCCGCTGTCCCACCCGCGGGTCGCAGTGTCCCGCGGTGGGGGGGCAGTTGGAAAGCTCCTGTACTCGTTGTTCTGCTTAGCAGAGCAGCAGAGCAGCGGTGAATAGTGGAGACAGAGGGAGAGGGGGCATCAGGGGGTACGGATTAAGGGGGGGGGTTCAAGCAGCAGAGCCGGATTAGGGAAGGGGGGGCAGGGGGTACGTACCGTTGGCCCCACAGTTTTAGGGGGCCCCCCGGCTCGAGTAGCTCTGTCCCATCTCAGAAGCTCCCCCGTCCTACCAGCAACAGCGGCAGCATTGTGCTACAGTCAGCACACGCTGCTGTGTATTGGCAGGTCTGTGGTGTTACAGGGAGGCAGCAGTCTCCCTGCTTTCTTCTGCCTGTGCGGGTGTGTAGGGGGGAGCGACCACCCCCTCTGGATTTAGCCCTAGCTGAGGGGCCAAAATCCCATTTAAAAAATAAAAACCGGAATTTGCATAAGGGGGCGTGGCCGCGCGTCCCGCGATTAGGCCACGCCCCCATCCCCACAGCAGGCACAGCAATGAGATAGGGCTCCACTGTCTCAAGTGCCCTGGGCCCCCCGGACTCATAATCAGCCCCTGGGGGCATGCCAGCAGCTCACAGAGCCCTGGGCATGCCCCCTCACTGACGAAAACGGGGCCCTCCCGTGAAGCCACGCCCCCTTTTCGCCGAGAGAGAGTGTGTGTGTGTGTGTGTGTGTCCCTCCTTCTGCCTGAAGACAGCTCCTGCAGAAAGCTGGGAGGTATGCACCCCTGCCTGTGCCATGCCCATACTATCTGCTTCTGCTCCTAGTCTCCTGTAGATTTGGCCAGATCTGTGACTCATTTGACTAACTCCGCCCAGTCTTGTGACTCCGCCCAGCATTAGCAAATGAATCACAAAGTCACAGAATAGGGCTATTATATAGGAGATGTGTCCCCTCCATTCATCACACAGGCATATGGATGGGGTGTACACTGAATGTGTCTGTGCTGGCGTTGGCTGGATACGTGTAACACAAGATGTATACACAGTTTACTGGCTGTTTGCTGAGCTAGTGAACTGAAACAGTGTGGGTGAAAATCCCCATTGTACTGTATGACCCAGCCTCCCTATTACTATAGAACAGTGACTGCCCTAGTGTATAGTTGCCGACTTCTGGGCTGCTCTCTCCGGGAGAGAGCAACCCGTCGGCTCAGCAGGGGGGGCGGGCAGTGAGGTGACGTGACAGGGGGGCGGGCCAGAGGCGGAATAGAGGTGGGTCAGAGGCTGAACGGGGCGTGGCTTCTGGACAGCGTCATTTAAGCCACGCCCCCCGCTGTGTAATGCCGCGATTACCGGCATTATACAGCAGGGGGCGTGGTTACGATGACGCGATTCAACAAGAATCGCGTCATCGCCTGCCCGGACCGCCCACTTTACTCGTTAAGTGGGCGGCGGGCAGGGGGTGACCCACGGATATCGGGAGACTTGCCTGCTCTTCCGGGGGGCCGGGAGGGTCACCCGTTTTTCGGGAGCCTCCCGGCCATTCCGGGAGGGTAGGCAAGTATGCCCTAGTGACACATTTTCAGACAGCAATTGTGAAGGTGCGATCGCAGCAGCAAATTTGTTCTCTTAATGGGTAAAACCATGTGCACTGCAGGGGGGGGGGGGGGCAGATGTAACATGTGCAGAGAGTTAGATTTGGGTGTGGTGTGTTCAAACTGAAATCTAAATTGCAGTATAAAAATAAAGCAGGCAGTATTTACCCTGCACAGAAACAAAATAACCCACCCAAATCTAACTCTTTCTGCACATGTTACATCTGCCGCACCTGCACTGCACTTGATTTTGCCCATTAGAGAACAATTTTGCTGCTGTGGTCAGGTCTGAATTAGGCCCTTATTCAGCATGCATCGCTATTGAGATTTAAATTGCTATTGGCTCAAAACTGCTACTGCTGAAAATCGCATGTGAAGAGCCGCCCTGAATGGTAAAAGTGGCCCACTCATGCGATCGCAAATCTGCGTATGCATCTGCAGAACTGCGATCCAGAAACAGAGAACCATTTACAGTTGCGGTTGACCCAGAATAATGAGAAAGCTATTGCAACGCTGCCATGTTTTTTATCGCGAGCGATTGCAACTGACGCCAGATACACGCCCATGAGCTGTCTGCGTTTTTCCAACCACTCCCCAGAAACACCATGTTACCTCCTACAAACGGTCACTTCCTATCAAATAGCGATTGCATCTCATGCGCAGTCTGCCGATAATCGCCGGATTTGCAATTTAGCAATCTATGCTGAATAAGGCTCAATCTGCTGTTTAGTGTTACCCTGACCATCAAGAAGAGTCGGTGATGGATTTTATCACAGCTAAATGGATTTACACCATAGTAGACTGATCTGCAGCCTCCCGTCTTTCATTTTTAAGGTTTCCGCTAATGTCCCACTTTCTATTAGAACAGGGCTGGCCAAACCGGTCCTCGAGATCTACCAACAGTTCATGTTTTCCAGGCCTCCTGGAGATCTGTAGAATTGTCAGTTCGGAATGAATGCATCACATCTTAATTAGTAATGACTACACCTGTGCACCAGCTAGGCGGTCTGGAAAATGTGAACTGTTGGTAGATCTCGAGGACTGGTTTGGCCAGCCCTGTATTAGAAGGTAATGTCACATACAATGGGGGTAATTCCAAGTTGATCGCAGCAGGAAATTTTTAGCAGTTGGGCAAAACCATGTGCACTGCAGGGGAGGCAGATATAACATGTGCAGAGAGAGTTAGATTTGGGTGTGGTGTGTTCAATCTGCAATCTAATTTGCAGTGTAAAAATAAAGCAGCCAGTATTTACCCTGCACAGAAATAAAATAACCCACCCAAATCTAACTCTCTCTGCAAATGTTATATCTGCTACACCTGCAGTGCACATGGTTTTGCCCAACTGCAAAAAAATTTCCTGCTGCGATCAACTTGGAATTACCCCCATTGTCCGTTACAAAGAGAAGGATCCTCAGTTATACATCATGTAATGGGGGAGGGCAGTTACCCTGACTGGGGTAATACATCAGGTAGCTGGATAAGGCAGTTACCCTGCCTGGGGTAATACATTGGTTAGTTGGGGGTAGGCAAGTTACTCTGTCTGGGGTAATACATCAGGTAGTTGGGGAAGGGCAGTTACCTTGTCTGGGGTAATACATCAGGTAGCTGGATAAGGCAGTTACCCTGTCTGGGGTAATACATCAGGTAGAGGGAAGGCATTTACCCTGTCTGGGGTTAATTATCGGGTAGTTGGGGGAAGGCAGGTTCTCTGTCTGGGGTAATACATCAGGTAGTATTGAGAGGGTAGTTACTCTGTCTGGGGTAATACATCAGGTAGAAGGGGGAGGGCAGTTACCCTGTCAGGGGTTGTACGTCAGTAGTTGGGAGAAGGCAGTTATCCTGTCTGGGGTAGTACATTGGGTAGTTGGGGGAGGGCAGTTACCGTGTATGGGGTAATACATCTGGTAGTTGGGGGAGGGCAGGTACCCTGTGTGGGGTAATACATTGGGTAGTTGGGTGAGGGCAGTTACCCTGTCTAGGGTAATATGTCAGGTAGTAAGGGGAGGGCAGTTACCCTGTCTAGGGTAATATGTCAGGTAGTAGAGCAGGCATTCCCAACCACGGTCCTCAAGGCACACCAACAGTGCAGGTTTTAGTGATATCCAGGCTTCAGCACAGGTGACTTAATTAGTAGCTCAGTTATTTTGATTGAACCATCAGTGCTGCAGCCTGGATATCACTAAAACCTGCACTGTTAGTGTGCCTTGAGGACCGCGGTTGGGAATGCCTGTAGTAGAGGGAGGACAGTTATCCTGTCTGGGGTAATACAACATGTAGTAGGTAGAGGACAGTTACCCTGCGGGGGTTATACATCAGGTAGTTGGGGGAAGGCAGTTAACCTGTCTGGGGTAATATATTGGATAGTTGGTGGAGGGCAGTCACCGTATCTGAGGTACAGGGCCGGCCTAAGCCTAAGTATGTGCAGCTTACCCCCGAAAACACCCATTTTCGAGTGTTGGCCGCAAATATTAAGTATCCCCTAAATGTATGTAAGAGGGACCATGGCGATCCCTCCATTCCTGCCTGTAGTCGCATCCCCCATAGGTTTCTATTATGTGGATTAGGCAGCCACGGGGAGGGTTAGGGGGGCATTGGGGTAAAGTAACTATACTTACCTTGCCCTGTCAGAATTGGTTGGGATGCCTCAGTCGGCCTTCTGACCGTCGGAATCCCTAACACCAGCATTTCCTACACAACGCATTCAGCTGATAGGATGGCATATCGCAATGCGATCCTGGGCGCTAATATCACACCCAGATGGCACTATGGGGTCTATTCATGAAGCAGTGAAAAGTGTGGAGAAGTGAACCTGTGGAGAAGTTGCCCATGACAACCAATCAGCTGCTCCGTACAATTGTATAGTATGCAAATTATAAATGTTACTTCAATACTGATTGGTTGCCATGGGCAACTTCTCCACCGACTCACTTCTCCACACTTTTCACTGCTTCATGAACAGACCCCTAAATATGGGATCATTGATAAACGGGCCCCTAAAAGCGGGTGGAGATTATCGCTGCATGAAAAGAGCTGTACAACAGGGGTGGCCAACCCGCGGCTCTCGAGCCGCATGCGGCTCTTTCATCCGCCGCATGCGGCTCTGCTGGCTCCTGGCCACCCCACCCACCCCCGTGCTGCTCACCGCGCCGCTGCTGCTGTCTGTGAGGGGAGGAGAGCGCAGCGTGCGCCTCTCCTGCCCCTCACTCTCCGGCGGCGGCTGTGTCACACTTCAATTAGGCGCCGGTCTGTGAGCCAATCAGAGCTCGCGGACCGGCAGCTAAGGCTGCTGGACCGCGAGCTTTGATTGGCTCACGGAGCGGCGCCTAATTAAAGAGAGACACAGCCGCCGCCGGAGAGTGAGGGGCAGGAGAGGCGCACGCTGCGCTCTCCTCCCCTCACAGACAGAAGCACCACCACGGTGAGCAGCACGGGGGTGGGGAGGTGTTAGGGCAGCGGTGTATATCTGGCACTGGGGGCATTGCTGGCACTGTGGGGGCATGTATACTTGGCACTGGGGGTCATAGCTGGCACTGAGGTCATAGCTGGCACTGGGGAGACGTATATCTGGCACTGGGGGGCATATCTGGCACTGTGGGGGACACTGGCATTGGGGGCATAGCTGGCACTGTGGGGACATATATATCTGGCACTTGGGGGACATGTATATCTGGCACTGGGGGGCATATCTGGCACTGTGGGGACACTGGCATTGGGGGCATAGCTGGCACTGTGGGGACATATATATCTGGCACTAGGGGCATAGCTGGCACTGTGAGGACATATATATCTGGCACTGGGGGCATAGTTGGCACTGTGGGGACAAGTATATCTGGCACTGGGGGCATAGCTGGCACTGGGGGGACATGTATATCTGGCACTGGGGGCAGAGCTGGCACTGTGTGGGGACATGTATATCTGGCACTGGGGGCAGAGCTGGCACTGTGGGGACCCTGCATAGGGGGCATAGCTGGCACTGTGGGGACATATATATCTGGCACTGGGGGGAAATGTATATCTGGCACTGGGGGGACATGTATATCTGGCACTGGGGGGGGTGATATGTATCTGGCACTGTGAGGCATATATATATATATATATATATCTGGCACTGTGGGGCATATATGTATCTGGCACTTTGGGGCATAAATGTATCTGGCACTGTGGGGACATGTGTATGTGGCACTGTGGGGCATATATGTATCTGGCACTGTGGGGACATGTGTATGTGGCACTGTGGGGTATATATGTATCTGGCACTGTGGGGACATGTGTATGTGGCACTGTGGGGCATATATGTATCTGGCACTGTGGGGACATATGTATCTGGCAGTGTGGAGGCACCCATTTTGTGACGTTTTGATATGTATATGGCACTGTACTGGGGCATTATATGTATTTGGCGCTGTACAACATGACTAAAAACGGAGTTATGACACAAGGTCATACTCCTACAAATGTCATAACGAAAGGTGTGCGCACAAAATGGGGTGTGGCTTTGTGAAAACTAGGCCACGCCCCCATTTTTGCACGCGCGCCGAAGGCGTGCGCATGATACTAGCTCTTGCCCTCGACTAGATCTTTTCTGGCTCTTTGCCTCTGACTGGTTGGCCATCCCTGCTGTACAGCAACGCTACCGGGGATTAGTGCCGCACATTACCCGGGTACACCGCTGCATGAGAGGTGACAGGTCTGTGGGACACTCGCACGGGCAGGGTGATACATCTCCGATCCCAGCCACCACCTCACTGACCGCCCCCAGCTGTGATCCTACGGTAGATGCTGATCCTACTGATGCGTTACAGGCAGCTGGGACTGGGAGGCGCGGCCGGCCACGGAAAGACTCGGCGACGCCCCCACAGCTCTGCGCCTTACGCGGCAGCCTCTGCTAAACCTCTGACCCCGCCTCCTGGTTTCCCCGCCCCGCCTCTCACCGGAATGCTCAGATTGGCGTGGCGTCTCCCTGACAACGATCTCTCCGCCCACCTTACGCCAGTCGTGACCATTTCGTCACGCTCAGATCCGGAAGTAAATGTAAACATGGCGAGGAACGAGGAGAAGCAGCTAGGGAAGCTGAACCGGCTGTGGCTGCAGAGGGAGAAGGAAGGTGAGAGCACCGGCTGTAAAGAGGGGGGCACAGGGGTGTAGGGAGGGGATTAGAAGGTGACATGAGGGCTATAGTGGGTGTAGAGAGCGAAGGAGGGAGTAGTGGGAGGGGATATAGGGGGTGTAAGAAAGGGAAGAGGGGGGTATAGGGGGTGTGAGGACGGAGTAATGAGGACGGCACAGTGGGGTATAAGACTGGGAGGAGTGGGCACTGAGGGAGTAAAAGAGGTGAGGAGGGGGTACAATGGGTGTAAGAAGGGGAAATGTGGGGTACAAGGTGTGTAAGAAGGGGGAATGTGGGGTACAAGGTGTGCAAGAAGGGGGAATGTGGGGTACAAGAAGGGGGAATGTGGGGTACAAGGTGTGCAAGAAGGGGGAATGTGGGGTACAAGAAGGGGGAATGTGGGGTACAAGGTGTGCAAGAAGGGGAAATGTGGGGTACAAGGTGTGCAAGAAGGGGGAATGTGGGGTACAAGGTGTGCAAGAAGGGGAAATGTGGGGTACAAGGTGTGCAAGAAGGGGAAATGTGGGGTACAAGGTGTGCAAGAAGGGGGAATGTGGGGTACAAGGTGTGCAAGAAGGGGGAATGTGGGGTACAAGGTGTGCAAGAAGGGGGAATGTGGGGTACAAGGTGTGCAAGAAGGGGGAATGTGGGGTACAAGGTGTGCAAGAAGGGGAAATGTGGGGTACAAGGTGTGCAAGAAGGGGGAATGTGGGGTACAAGGTGTGCAAGAAGGGGAAATGTGGGGTACAAGGTGTGCAAGAAGGGGGAATGTGGGGTACAAGGTGTGCAAGAAGGGGGAATGTGGGGTACAAGGTGTGCAAGAAGGGGGAATGTGGGGTTCAAGGTGTGCAAGAAGGGGGAATGTGGGGTACAAGGTGTGCAAGAAGGGGGAATGTGGGGTACAAGGTGTGCAAGAAGGGGGAATGTGGGGTACAAGGTGTGCAAGAAGGGGAAATGTGGGGTACAAGGTGTGCAAGAAGGGGAAATGTGGGGTACAGGGGATGTAAGGAGGGAATGAGAGAGTAATGAGGGGGGTGTAAGGATGGGAGGAGTCTGAGGGATTTATGAAGGGAGAAGAGGACACAGGGGTGAAAAGAGGGGAGGAACGGTCCAGGCAATACTTAGACTGTAATGCACAGTCTAATTTGGATTGGTGACATTTGTTTAGGCTATTGCTGTTTCCTCCCCCACAGCCCAAAACAGACTAGTTGGCTAATTGACCTCTGCCTTGTCATAGCGCTTGTGCAGCTCGTACAGCCCTCCTCCTCACTCTGTAAGGGTTACTTCATCTCTTGCAGGTAAAATACTGATAACTATTTTTGTATTTTGTTTTGCAGAAGGACGTGTGAAGGACATTAGTAACAGACCAAGATTAGTAAGTTTAGCCCACTAACATTAAGTGGATCGCTCCTAAATGATAATTTTTGGGAAGCAGTCACAGATCCAGTAGAGATCCCTAACAGGAAGATGCGTTTAGCATCCCGGCTGTCAGTGGTCATGTGACCCGCTCCGGATTTCCCACACCACTCAGGACATCGGCCCCGGATCACAGGCAGCCGGTGTCCTGAAACTGAGTATTGGGGTACGGGTTAGGTCCTAGAGGGGGGGATGGGGGTTAGGCACTATGATGGGGGGGGGGGGTAGTGCCCCCTCTCCTCCCCCCCCCCCCCTTCCCCCACGGTTAGGGTAGGGGATGGGAGAAGAAATACTTAACCCCTCCAATGTCAGGATGCCGCAGTCAGTCATGTGACCGCCGGAATATGGCATGCATTCTCTCACAGGTTATACAGTGATGTAACTGGTTTTATCACACCGGTTTATCTGCAAACCAGATCTACTATCTAATGTAATTGCAACATTATTTCTCTGACGTCCTAGTGGACGCTGGGAACTCCGTAAGGACCATGGGGAATAGCGGCTCCGCAGGAGACTGGGCACAAAAAGAAAGCTTTAGGACTACCTGGTGTGCACTGGCTCCTCCCCCTATGACCCTCCTCCAAGCCTCAGTTAGATCTTTGTGCCCGGCCGAGCTGGGTGCAAACTAGGGGGCTCTCCTGAGCTTCTTAGATAGAAAGTTAGTTTAGGTTTTTTATTTTACAGTGAGACCTGCTGGCAACAGGCTCACTGCATCGAGGGACTAAGGGGAGAAGAAGCGAACCTGCCTGCTTGCAGCCAGCTTGGGCTTCTTAGGCTACTGGACACCATTAGCTCCAGAGGGATCGAACACAGGCCCAGCCTCGGAGTCCGGTCCCAGAGCCGCGCCGCCGGCCCCCTTACAGAGCCAGAAGAGGTCCGGAAAATCGGCGGCAGAAGACATCAGTCTTCATCAAGGTAGCGCACAGCACTGCAGCTGTGCGCCATTGCTCCTCATGCACACCTTACACTGCGGTCACTGATGGGTGCAGGGCGCTGGGGGGGGCGCCCTGAGCAGCAAAATTAACACCTTGGCTGGCAAAATTACATCACATATAACCCCCAGGGCTACATTAACCCCTGCCAGAATCCATAAAAATGCGGGAGAAAAGTCAGCGAAAAAGGGGCGGAGCTATCTCCTTCAGCACACTGGCGCCATTTTTCCCTCACAGCTCCGTTGGAGGGAAGCTCCCTGGCTCTCCCCTGCAGTTAATACACTACAGAAAGGGTTAAAAAGAGGGGGGGCACAATTTAGGCGCAGTATACAATATATATGCAGCTATAAGGGAAAACACTTTTTTATAGGTGCTATCCCTGTGATATATAGCGCCCTGGTGTGTGCTGGCATACTCTCCCTCTGTCTCCCCAAAGGGCTTTGTGGGGTCCTGTCCTCTATCAGAGCATTCCCTGTGTGTGTGCTGTGTGTCGGTACGGCTGTGTCGACAGATATGTGGAGGATAATGAGCTGGAGGCGGAGCAAATGCCTGTAAATATGTTGTCACCCCCTGCGGGGTCAACACCGGTGTGGTTGAACTTATGGAAGGATTACGTGGAAGTGTCAACTCCTTACATAAAAGGTAGACGACACAGAACAGCCGGCTACTCAGCTTGTGCCTGTTCCAGCGTCTCAAATGTCATGGGGGGCTCTAAAATCGCCCGCTACCTCAGATAACAGACACAGATGTCGACACGGATACTGACTCCAGTGTCGACGTCGATGAGACTGGTGTACCCTCCAAATAGGTCCACCCGTTACAGGATTGAGGCAATGAAAAATGTATTACACATTTATGATTATACCCCAGGTACCACATAAAAGGGTATTGTGTTTGGTGAGAGAAAACTATTAGTAGTTTTTCCTGCATCTGAGAAATTAAATGAGGTGTGTGAGGAAGAGTGGTCTTCCCCCGGTAAGAAATTGATAATTTCTAAAACGGTTATTGGCAGCGTACCCTTTCCCGCCAGAGGATAGGTCACGCGGGGAAACACCTCATAGGGTAGATACAGCGCTTACACGCTTATCAGAAAAGGTGGCACTATCGTCTCCGGATACGGCCGCCCTGAAGGAACCTGCTGATAGAAAGCAGGTGGTTACCCTATAAGATATAGTCACACACTAGGGCATTATATTGCGACCAGCCGTTGCTTCGGCATGGATGTGCAGTGCTCCCGCTGCGTGGTCAGATTCCCTGTCGGAAAATAACTATGGATAGGGACAATATTTTGCTAAAAATAGAGCATATAAAAGACATGGTCTTATACATGCGTGATGCACAGAGGGATATTTGCCGGCTGGCATAAAAAATAAGCGCTAGGTCCATTGCCGCCAGACGGGGGCTATGGACTTGGCAATGGTCAGGCGATGCCGACTCGAATCGGCACATGGAAGTTGCCCTATAAGGGGGTAAAACTGTTTGGGGATGGTTTTTTCAGACCTCGTTTCCACAGCTACTGCTGGGAAATCGATTTTTTTTTTTTTTTTTTTGCCACAGGCTATCCCACAACAAAAGAAAGCACCGTATCATCAAGTACAGTCCTTTCGGCCCCAGAAAAGCAAGAGGCTCATCCTTTCTGCCGAGAGGCAAAGGTAGAGGAAAAAGCTGCAACACACAGCTAGTTCTCAAGAGCAGAAGTCCTCCCTGCAGTACGGTGGGGGCCCGTCTCAGAAATTTCAGCGGACAGTGGGCTCTCTCACATGGATCCCTGGGTCCTTCAAGTAGTATCTCAGGGGTACAGGCTGGAGTTCGAGACGTTCTTCCCCCCCGCCGTTTCCTAAAATCTGCCTTACCGGCACCTCCCTCGGCCAGGGAGACGGTGTTGGTGGATATTCAAGGCTGGGGTGCAGTCACACAGGGAAGAAATTTCCAAGGAGATTTCGCTTCACATAAATATTCTGCAGCTAAGGGCCATTTACAATGCCCTAAGCCAAGCAAGGCCCCTGCTTCAAAACCAGCCGGTACTGATCCAATCAGACGACATCACGGCGGTCGCCCATGTAAACAGACAGGGCGGCACAAGAAGCAGGATGGCGATGGCAGAAGCCACAAGGATTCTCCGATGGGCGACCTACACCCAGGAGAATGGGGACTTCATCCAGAAGTTTTCCAAATGCGGGTAAACCGTTGGGAATGACCACGGGTGGACATGATGGCGTCCCGCCTCAACAAGAAGTTGAAAAGATATTGCGCCAGGTCAAGGGACCCTCAGGCGATCGCTGGGGACGCTCTAGTGACACCGTGGGTGTACCAGTCGGTTTATGTGTCTCCTCCTCTACCTCTCATACCCAGGGTACTGAGAATAATAAGAAGGCGAGGAGTGAAAACACCATACTCGGGGTTCCGGATTGGCCATGAAGAGCTTGGTACCCGGAACTTCAAGAGATGCTGGCAGAGGACCCTTGGCCTCTGCCGCTCAGACAAGACCTGCTGCAGCAGGGACCCTGTCTGTTCCAAGACTTACCGCGGCGGCGTTTGACGGCATGGCGGTAGAACACCGGATCCTAAAGGAAAAGGGTATTCCGAAGGAAGTTATCCCTACCCTGATCATAGCCAGGAAGGATGTCACCGCAAGACATTATCGCCGCGTTTGGCGAAAATTTGTTGCTTGGTGGGAGGCCATGAAGGGCCCGACGGAGGAATTTCAACTATGTCGATTCCTGCACTTCCTGCAAGCAGGGGTGACGTTTGGGCCTCAAATTGGGGTCCATCAAGGTCCAGATTTCGGCTATGTCGATTTTCTTCCAGAATGAACTGGCTTCACTGCCTGAAGTTCAGACTTTGGTTAAAGGAGTACTACATATTCAGCCTCCTTTTGTGCCTCCTGTGGCACTTTTTGGATCTCAGCGTGGTGTTGGATTTCCTAAAGTCGCATTGGTTGAGCCACTTAAAACCATGGAGCTAAAGTATCTCGCGTGGAAAGTGGTCATGCTGTTGGCCTTGGCCAGGCGTGTGTCAGAATTGGCGGCTTTGTCAGGTAAAAGCCCTTATCTGATTTTCTATATGGATAGGGCAGAGTTGAGGACTCGTCCTCAGTTTCTCCCAAAGGTGGTCTCAGGTTTTCACTTGAACCAACCTATTGTGGTGCCTGCGGCTACTAGGGACTTGGAGGATTCCAAGTTGCTGGACGTAGTCAGGGCCCTGAAAATTTTATTTTTTCCAGGACGGCTGGAGTCAGGAAAACTGACTCGCTGTTTATCCTGATGGCACCCAACAAGCTGGGTGCTCCTGCTTCTAAGCAGTCTATTGCGCGCTGGATTTGTAGCACTATTCAGCTGGCGCATTCTGCGGTAGGATTACCGCAGCCTAAATCAATAAAAGCCCATTCCACAAGGAAGGTGGGCTCATCTTGGGCGGCTGCCCGAGGGGTCTCGGCTTTACAACTTGGCCGAGCAGCTACTTAGTCAGGGGCAAACACGTTTGCAAAATTCTATGAATTTGATACCCTGGCTGAGGAGGACCTGGAGTTCTCTCATTCGGTGCTGCAGAGTCATCCGCACTCTCCCGCCCGTTTGGGAGCTTTGGTATAATCCCCATGGTCCTTACGGAGTTCCCAGCATCCACTAGGACGTCAGAAAAAATAAGAATTTACTTACCGATAATTCTATTTCTCGTAGTCCGTAGTGGATGCTGGGTGCCCATCCCAAGTGCGGATTGTCTGCAATACTTGTACATAGTTATTGTTAACTAATCGGGTTCTTGTTGTGAGCCATCTATTCAGAGGCTCCTCTGTTATCATGCTGTTAACTGGGTTCAGATCACAGGTTATACGGTGTGATTGGTGTGGCTGGTATGAGTCTTACCCGGGATTCAAAATCCTTCCTAATTGTGTACGCTCGTCCGGGCACAGTATCCTAACTGAGGCTTGGAGGAGGGTCATAGGGGGAGGAGCCAGTGCACACCAGGTAGTCCTAAAGCTTTCTTTTTGTGCCCAGTCTCCTGCGGAGCCGCCATTCCCCATGGTCCTTACGGAGTTCCCAGCATCCACTACGGACTACGAGAAATAGAATTATCGGTAAGTAAATTCTTATTTTCCATGAGCGATTCCCCTTAAAACCTATTCTCCATTTTTCATGCAGTCATCTCTACATAAAGCCTCTGACGTGAAGAAATGGATCCCCAGCATCAAAAGTGAGATTGAATACTATTTAGAGGTAAAATAGTGCTAATACAGTAATAGAGCCTATGGGGCAGATTTTCTAAGCTTCTCCGCGGTTTGACTCTATAAAGTTGCCCTGATAATAAGTACAAGCTGGGCTGCCTTTTTTTTTTTTATTTAGCTCACACCCAACGACAATCCTCAGTGAATAGAGCCCTAAGTTTGGTTAATTAACAATTGTAAACCCAATGATTATTTTACACTACAAGACATATGTCCTCGGCGCTCTCATTTACTCCCAGTCTGTGGAACCTGTTGAATTGATGCTTTTAGAGACGGTATCTGTCACTTGCACAGAGTGGACGTCTGAGGGAAAAGCATCCATTCCGCAGGGAAAATGCAGCTTTGTATTGGCTCTGTGCCTCGATTTGTGCAACCGGGGCAAATGTTCCAATAGGATGCACATAGATTCGCAGAGCAGTTTGGCCAGAAACCAGCACATGCAGAGAGGGGTAAAGGCTTTCCCACTAAGTTCTATTTAGGGGCACTCCTTGCCAGGCCGCTCTCACTACACAAAAGGACGTGACATCTGCACTATCTCAGAGCTGGCAGGGCCCGGTCTAATCCTGTGCATTGGAATGAGTATACGCTTCCCATATATACTGCGCTGGGTGATTGAGAGAGGTCAGTATGAGACCATGTTATGCTGCTCCTCCCCCGTCTCAGTCAGGCTTTGGGTCCCTTCCCGTAGTGACAGCTTGTTGAAGTTTAGCATTGTATAAATGACACATAAACCGTACAATACTGAGTGCTCAGTTTCTGGCTCTGACTCTCCATAGTAATGACTGATGGCGTCTGTTTTGCAGCAGTCTCATTTGATTCATTATTCGGACAGAAAGATTCAGGAATTCCAAGAAAAGATTGAAGCACTGAAAAAAGAGTACCAGAGTCACCTGTGGAAGTTACGCAGGTTAGATCCATCCTGCAAGGAACACCCGTGGAAGCCGCGAGGATACACGAGGAAGAGGGCGGCTGATGGGAAAGCGCCGTCATGGATAGAATCAGGTGCGGTGGTCAAATGGTTCTGTGAACTGGTGTCCTGCTGTAATGACAAGTCACACGCTGCACAGGAAATCCGATGCCATTTGTTGTGTATATCATCCCCATAATAGACACATCATAAACGTTGTGAATCGTAGAGTCACGGTGCAAGTACAGGTTTCTTCCTCTTACCAGTATTAGTGTTGGTTTTGATATCAGGTCCCAGGTTCCCAATCCTATATAATAAAAGGCTTCCGCTGCTCCTCAGCTCTACGGGGGGAATTCAACTGTTTTGCATGCCGGTGGCCACTAAATGGCACCCGACCGAGCGGGTCATTCCGAGTTGATCGCTAGCCGCTTTCGTTCTCTGTGCAGCGACGAGGCAAAAAAACGGCACTTCTGCGCATGCGGTGCAATGCACACGTGCGACGTATAAGTACAACGAAAGATGTCGTTTCACACAAGGTCTAGCGACGCTTTTCAGTCGCACTGCTGGCCGCAGAGTGATTGACAGGAAGTGGGCGTTTCTGGGTGTCAACTGACCGTTTTCAGGGAGTGTTCGGAAAAACGCAGGCGTGCCAGGAAAAAACAGGCGTGGCTGGGCGAACGCAGGGTGTGTTCGTGAACGTCAAAACAGGAACTGAACAGTCTGAAGTGATCACAAGCGCTGAGTAGGTTTTGAGCTACTCTAAAACTGCACAAAATAAATTTGTAGCCGCTCTGCGAATCTTTCGTTCACACTTCTGCTAAGCTAAAATACACTCCCAGTGGGAGGCGACATAGCGTTTGCCCGGCTGCTAAAAACTGCTAGCGAGCGAACAACTCGGAATGACCCCCCAAGCAATTTAAGTGTTGCTCCGTTTGGGCTGACGCTGACATTACTGTTATGATGTTCCGTCATTTTGATGGGCTGGTAACTAGTCAGACTGTAACGTTAGTCTCTAACATGTTTAGAATTTGAACTTGTGTTTCTTCCTTGAAGGTGAACACACTAGTGGTAAGCTGCTGTGCCTACCCGTCCTGTCTGACACTGCGAGTAAGGAGAAAAGTGACAGCGAGGAGGAGATCTCAGGTATCGGAGAAGAGACACCTGTCCCATTGGACCTCCGCTGTGCCGATCCCCCAGTGCAGGATGCGCCTCTAGTGTTCAACAGCCGAAATTCTCACCCCAAGCACCTGTGGCAGAGGTCACCCTATAACACCGGCGGAGATACCACTGATAAACTCAAGGAGATTCTCCTGTCATCCCACCCAGGGCAAAACGATTTCACCAGCCCAGGAAACGGTCTGGAGAACAGGACAGAAGACACAGCTGGGAAGACCAGAGGCCTCCTGGGAGTAGACTGTTACTCTTCTTCTGAAGAGGATACTTGATTCCACCACAATAGCCTTATCCTGAACGTGACATTTGTGTATAAAGGATTTTTCCATTAATGGGATGATGACCCCCTACTGTGTATTATATGCGTATTTATAGGTTGCTGGGTCTTGTAAGATCACATTTGTTAATAAAGCAAAAATATCTCCATAGTCCTAGCAGTACGTAGTGTCCAAAGTGTAAACTGAGAGGTGGCGGCTATTGAATCCTCTGCGATAGGCCCTGGATGGCTGTGATGTACCTTCACCCATTATTCCTTACACCCCATATAGGTGATTGCTTACAGTAAATAAGAATTTACTTACCGATAATTCTATTTCTCATAGTCCGTAGTGGATGCTGGGAACTCCGTAAGGACCATGGGGATATAGCGGCTCCGCAGGAGACTGGGCACAAAAAGTAAAAGCTTTAGACTAGCTGGTGTGCACTGGCTCCTCCCCCTATGACCCTCCTCCAAGCCTCAGTTAAGATACTGTGCCCGGACGAGCGTACATAATAAGGAAGGATCTTGAATCCCGGGTAAGACTCATACCAGCCACACCAATCACACCGTACAACTCGTGATCTGAACCCAGTTAACAGTATGATAACCGTAGGAGCCTCTGAAAAGATGGCTTCCAACAATAAACAACCCGATTTGTTTGTAACAATAGCTATATACAAGTATTGCAGACAATCCGCACTTGGGATGGGCGCCCAGCATCCACTACGGACTATGAGAAATAGAATTATCGGTAAGTAAATTCTTTTCTCTGACGTCCTAAGTGGATGCTGGGGACTCCGTCAGGACCATGGGGATTAGCGGGCTCCGCAGGAGACAGGGCACATCTAAAAAAGCTTTTAGGTCACATGGTGTGTACTGGCTCCTCCCCCTATGACCCTCCTCCAAGCCTCAGTTAGGTTTTTGTGCCCGTCCGAGAGGGTGCAATCTAGGTGGCTCTCTTAAAGAGCTGTTTAGAAAAGTTTTTTTTTAGGTTTCTAATCAGTGATTCCTGCTGGCGACAGGATCACTGCAACGAGGGACTTAGGGGAGAGACTTGCAACTCACCTGCGTGCAGGAGGATTGAAGTTTTAGGCTACTGGACACTGAGCTCCAGAGGGAGTCGGAACACAGGTCAGCCTGGGGTTCGTCCCGGAGCCGCGCCGCCGATCCCCCTTACAGACGCTGAAGAACGGCAGAACGGAGGTCCGGAAACAGGCGGCAGAAGACTCCTCAGTCTTCATGAAGGTAGCGCACAGCACTGCAGCTGTGCGCCATTGTTGCTACACGGCTCACTGATCTCGGTCACGGAGGGTGCAGGGCGCTGCTGGGGGCGCCCTGGGCAGCAATATAGATTACCTTAGAGGCAAATAAATACATCACATATAGCCATTAAGGCTATATGTATGTATTTAACCCAGGCCAGTTTTCCTAATAACCGGGAGAAAAACCCGCCGAGAAAGGGGCGGAGCTTATTCTCCTCAGCACTCAGCGCCATTTTCCTGACCAGCTCCGCTGGTGAGGAAGGCTCCCACTCTCCCCTGCACTACAGAAACAGGGTTAAAGAGAAGGGGGGCATAAATTGGCGATATAATTATATATTAAGAGCGCATATATATAGAAACAACACCTTCTAGGGTTGTTATATACATTATGGCGCTTTTGGTGTGTGCTGGCAAACTCTCCCTCTGTCTCCCCAAAGGGCTAGTGGGTCCTGTCCTCTATCAGAGCATTCCCTGTGTGTGTGCAGTAGGTCGGTACGTGTGTGTCGACATGTATGAGGAAAATGTTGGTGAGGAGACGGAGAAAATTGCCTGTAATGGTGATGTCACTCTCTAGGGAGTCGACACCGGAATGGATGGCTTATTTAGGGAATTACGTGATAATGTCAACACGCTGCAAGCCGGTTGACGACATGAGACAGCCGGCGGACAAATTAGTATCGGTCCAGGCGTCTCAGACACCGTCAGGGGCTTGTAAAAACGCCCATTTACCTCAGTCGGTCGACAGACACTGACACGGACACTGACCCCAGTGTCGACGGTGAAGAAACAAACGTATTTTTCCTTTAGGGCCACAAGTTACATGTTAAGGGCAATGAAGGAGGTGTTACATATTTCTGATACCACAAGTACCACAAATAAGGGTATTTTGTAGGGTGGGAATAAACTACTTGTAGTTTTGCCTGAATCAGATAAATTAAATGAAGTGTGTGATGATACGTGGGGTTCCTCCGATAGAAAGTTATGGGCGGTATACCCTTTTCCCGCCAGAAGTAAGGGCGAGTTGGAAAACACACCTTAGGGTGGATAAGGCGCTCACACGCTTATAAAAAACATGGCGTTACCGTTTCCAGATACGGCCACCCTCAAGGAGCCAGCTGATAGGAAGCTGGAAAATATCATAACAGTATATACACACATACTGGTGTTATACTACGACCAGCAATCGCCTCAGCCTGGATGTGCAGCGCTGAGGGGGCTTGGTCGGATTTCCTGACTGAAAATTTTGATACCCTTGACAGGGACAGGATTTTATTGTCTATAGAGCATTTTAAGGATGCATTTCTATATATGCGTGATGCGCAGAGGCATATTTGCATTCTGGCATCAAGAGTAAATGTGATGTACATATCTGCCAGACGAAGACACGACAGTGGTCAGGTGAGGCAGATTCCAGACGGCATATGGAAGTATTGCCGTATAAAGGGGCGGTCCATTGGATCTGGTGGCCATGGCAACAGCTGAAAAATCCACCTTTTGTTACCCCGAGTCACATATTGGCAGAAAAGGACACAGTCTTTCAGTCTCAGTCCTTTCGTCCTCATACGGGCAGGCGGGCAAAGGCCAGTCATATCTGCCCAGGGGTAGAGGAAAGGGAAGAAGACTGCAGCAAGCAGCTCATTCCCAGGAACAGAAGCTCCTCACGGCTTCTGCCAAGTCCGCAGCATAACGCTGGGGCCGTACAAGCGGACTCAGGTGCGGTAGGGGGTCATCTCAAGAGTTTCAGCAACACTCGCAAGGGAACTCCGGGATCCTACATGTAATATCCCAGGTGTACATTGGAAATTCGAGACGTCTCCCCCTCACACAATTCACAGGCTGTATTCCCAGCAGGTGATAATCAAAGTACCCTTCTTACAACAAGGAAGGGGGTAGTATTCCACACTATATTGTGGTACTGAAGCCAACCGGCTCGGTGAGATCTGAAATATTTGAACACTTACATACAAGCGTTCAAATCAAGATGGAGTCACTCGGAGCAGTGATAGCGAACCAGGAAGTAGGGGACGATATGGTGTCACTGGATATCAGGGACGCTTACCTACAGGTCCAAATTTGCCCTTCTCACCAAGGGTACTTCAGGTTCCTGGTACAGAACTGTCACTATCAGTTCAGACGCGGCCGTTTGGATTGTCCACGGCGCCCCGGGTCTTTACCAAGGTAATGACCGGAATGATGATTTTTCTTAAAAGAAACATGGACGCTTTCCTGATAAGGGCAAGGTCCAGAGAACAGTTGGAGGTCGGAGTAGCACTATCTTAAGTAGTTCTACGACAGCACGAGGGGATTCTAAATATTCCAAAATCGCAGCTTTTTCCGACGACACGTCTACTGTTCCTAGGGATGATTCTGGACACAGTCCAGAAAAACGTGTTTCTCCCAGTGGAGAAAGCCAGGGAGTTATCCGAGCTAATCGGGATCCTCCTAAAACCAGGAAAAGTGTCAGTGCATCATTGCACAAGAGTCCTGGTAAAAATGGTGGCTTATTACGAAGCAATTCCATTCGGCAGATTTCCCGCAAGAACTCTTCAGTGGGATCTGCTGGACAAATGGTCCGGATCGCATCCTCAGATGCATCAGCGGATAACCCTATATCCAAGGACAAGGGTGTCTCTCCTGTGGTGATTACAGAGTGCTCATCTTCTAGAGGGCCGCAAATTCGGCATTCAGGATTGGATGCCGGTGACCACGGAGGCCAGCCTGAGAGGCTGGGGAACAGTCACACAGGGAAAAAATTTCCAGGGAAGTGTGATTAAGTCTGGAGAATTCTCTCCGCATAAATAAGCTTAGAGCAAATTTATAATGTTCTAAACTTAGCTAGACCTCTGCTTCAAGGTCAGCCGGTATTGATCCAGTGGGATAACATTACGGCAGTCGCCCACGTAAACAGAAAGGGCGGCACAAGAAGCAGGAGGGCAGTGACAAAACTGCAAGGATTTTTCGCTAGGCGGAAAATCATGTGATAGCACTGTCAGCAGTGTTCTTTCCGGGAGTGGACGACTGGGAAGCAGACTTCCTCAGCAGGCATGACCTCCACCCGGGAGAGTGGAAACTTCATAGGGAAGTTTTTCAACATGATTGTGGACCGTTGGCAAAGACCAAAGGTGGACATGATGGCGTCCCGCCCGAACAAAAAACGGGACAGGTATTCCGCCAGGTCATGAGACCTTAAGGCGATAGCTGTGGATGTTCTGGTAACACCGTGGGTGTACCAGTCAGTGTATGTGTTCCCTCCTCTGTTTCTCATAACCAAGGTATTGAGAATTATAAGACATAGAGGAGTATGAACTATACTAGTGGCTCCGGATTGGCCAAGAGGGACTTGGTACCCGGAACTTCAAGAAATGCTCACAGAGGACTAAGGGCCTGGGGAGATAAGAAGGGACTTGCTTCAGCAAGTACCATGTCTATTCCAAGACTTACCGCGGCTGCGTTTGACGGCATGGCGGTTGAATGCCGGATCCTGAAGGGAAAAGGCATTCCATAAGAGGTCATACCTACCCTGGTCAAAGCCAGGAAGGAGGTGACCGCACAACGTCATCACCACATGTGGTGAAAATATGTTGCGTGGGTGAGGCCAGGAAGGCTCCACGACGGAAATTCAACTAGGTCGATTTCTACACTTCCTGAAAACAGGAGTGTTTTGGGCCTCAAATTGGGGTTCATTAACATTTAAATTTCGGCCCTGTAGATTTTCTTCCAGAAAGAATTGACTTCAGTTCCTGAAGTCCAGATTGTAAAGGGTGTATTGCATATACAGCTTTTTTGTGCCTCTAGGGGCACCGTGAGGTTTCAACATAGTGTTGGGATTTCTTAAAATCATATTGGTTTGAACAGCTCAAATCTGTGGATTTGAAATATCTCACATGGAAAGTGACCATGCTGTTGACCAATATCTCACATGGGAAGTGACCATGTGTTAGCCCTGGCCTCGGCCAGGCGATTGTCAGAATGGGCGGCTTTGTCTTACAAAAGCCCATATTAAAATTTTCCATTTGAACAGGGCAGAACTGGGACTCGTCTCCAGTTTCTTCCTAAAGGGGTGTCAGCGTTTTCACCTGAAACAACCTGTTGTGGTGCCTGCGGCTACTAGGGACTTGGAGGACTCCAAGTTACTAGACGTTGTCAGGGCCCTAAAAATATATATATATATATATATATATATATATATATATAGTTAGGACGGCTGGAGTCAGAAAGTCTGACTTGCTGTTTATATTGTATGCACCCAACAAGCTGGGTGCTCCTGCTTCTAAGCAGTCTATTGCACGCTGGATTTGTAGTACAATTCAGCTTGCACATTCTGTGGCAGTCCTGCCACAGCCGAAATATGTAGATGCCCATTCCACAAGGAAGGGGGCTCATCCTGGGCGGCTGCCCGAGGAGTCTCGGCATTACAACTTTGCCGAGCAGCTACGTGGTCAGGGGAGAACACGTTTGTAAAATTTTACAAATTTGATACTCTGGCTAAGGAGGACCTGGAGTTCTCTCATTCGGTGCTGCAGAGTCATCCGCACTCTCCCGCCCGTTTGGGAGCTTTGGTATAATCCCCATGGTCCTGACGGAGTCCCCAGCATCCACTTAGGACGTCAGAGAAAATAAGAATTTACTTACCGATAATTCTATTTCTCGTAGTCCGTAGTGGATGCTGGGCGCCCATCCCAAGTGCGGATTGTCTGCAATGCTTGTACATAGTTATTGTTACAAAAATCGGGTTATTACTATTGTTGTGAGCCATATTTTCAGAGGCTACTTCATTTTGTTATCATACTGTTAACTGGGTTCAGATCACAAGTTGTACGGTGTGATTGGTGTGGCTGGTATGAGTCTTACCCGGGATTCAAGATCCTTCCTTATTGTGTACGCTCGTCCGGGCACAGTACCTAACTGAGGCTTGGAGGAGGGTCATAGGGGGAGGAGCCAGTACACACCATGTGACCTAAAAGCTTTTTTAGATGTGCCCTGTCTCCTGCGGAGCCCGCTAATCCCCATGGTCCTGACGGAGTCCCCAGCATCCACTACGGACTACGAGAAATAGAATTATCGGTAAGTAAATTCTTATTATTTTCTCTGACGTCCTAGTGGATGCTGGGAACTCCGTAAGGACCATGGGGATTATACCAAAGCTCCCAAACGGGCGGGAGAGTGCGGATGACTCTGCAGCACCGAATGAGAGAACTCCAGGTCCTCCTCAGCCAGGGTATCAAATTTGTAGAATTTAGCAAACGTGTTTGCCCCTGACCAAGTAGCTGCTCGACAAAGTTGTAAAGCCGAGACCCCTCGGGCAGCCGCCCAAGATGAGCCCACCTTCCTTGTGGAATGGGCTTTTACAGATTTTGGCTGTGGCAGGCCTGCCACAGAATGTGCAAGTTGAATTGTACTACAAATCCAACGAGCAATCGTCTGCTTAGAAGCAGGAGCACCCAGCTTGTTGGGTGCATACAGTATAAACAGCGAGTCAGATTTTCTGACTCCAGCCGTCCTGGAAACATATATTTTCAGGGCCCTGACTACGTCCAGCAACTTGGAGTCCTCCAAGTCCCTAGTAGCCACAGGTACCACAATAGGTTGATTCATGTGAAACGCTGAAACCACCTTAGGGAGAAATTGAGGACGAGTCCTCAATTCCGCCCTATCCGAATGAAATATCAGGTAAGGGCTTTTATAGGATAAAGCCGCCAATTCTGATACGCGCCTGGCTGAAGCCAGGGCCAACAGCATTACCACTTTCCATGTGAGATATTTCAAATCCACTGTGGCAAGTGGTTCAAACCAATGTGATTTTAGGAACCCTAAAACTACATTGAGATCCCAAGGTGCCACTGGAGGCACAAAAGGAGGCTGTATATGCAGTACCCCTTTGACAAACGTCTGAACTTCAGGCACTGAAGCCAGTTCTTTCTGGAAGAAGATCGACAGGGCCGAAATTTGAACCTTAATGGATCCTAATTTTAGGCCCATAGACAATCCTGCTTGCAGGAAATGTAGGAAACGACCCAGTTGAAATTCCTCCGTAGGGGCCTTCTTGGCCTCACACCACGCAACATATTTTCGCCAAATGCGATGATAATGTTTTGCAGTTACATCCTTCCTGGCCTTGATCAGGGTAGGGATGACTTCATCTGGAATGCCTTTTTCCTTCAGGATCCGGCGTTCAACCGCCATGCCGTCAAACGCAGCCGCGGTAAGTCTTGGAACAGACAAGGTCCCTGCTGGAGCAGGTCCTTCCTTAGAGGTAGAGGCCACGGGTCCTCCGTGAGCATCTCTTGCAGCTCCGGGTACCAAGTTCTTCTTGGCCAATCCGGAGCCACGAGTATCGTTCTTACTCCTCTCCTTCCTATGATTCTCAGTACTTTTGGTATGAGAGGAAGAGGAGGGAACACATATACCGACTGGAACACCCACGGAGTTACCAGAGCGTCCACCGCTATTGCCTGAGGGTCCCTTGACCTGGCGCAATATCTGTCCAGTTTCTTGTTGAGACGGGACGCCATCATGTCCACCTTTGGTTTTTCCCAACGGTTTACAATCACTTGGAAGACTTCTGGATGAAGTCCCCACTCCCCCGGGTGGAGGTCGTGTCTGCTGAGGAAGTCTGCTTCCCAGTTGTCCACTCCCGGAATGAACACTGCTGACAGTGCTATCACATGATTTTCCGCCCAGCGGAGAATCCTTGCAGCTTCTGCCATTGCCCTCCTGCTTCTTGTGCCGCCCTGTCTGTTTACGTGGGCGACAGCCGTGATGTTGTCCGACTGGATCAATACCGGTTGACCCTGAAGCAGAGGCCTTGCTTGACTTAGGGCATTGTAAATGGCCCTTAGCTCTAGGATGTTTATGTGAAGAGACGTTTCCATGCTTGACCACAAGCCCTGGAAATTTCTTCCCTGTGTGACTGCTCCCCAGCCTCTCAGGCTGGCATCCGTGGTTACCAGCATCCAATCCTGAATGCCGAATCTGCGGCCCTCTAGAAGATGAGCCTTCTGTAACCACCACAGGAGAGATACCCTTGTCCTTGGAGATAGGGTTATCCGCTGATGCATCTGAAGATGCGATCCGGACCATTTGTCCAGCAGATCCCACTGAAAAGTTCTTGCATGGAATCTTCCGAATGGAATCGCTTCGTAAGAAGCCACCATTTTTCCCAGGACTCTCGTGCACTGATGCACTGACACTTGTCCTGGTTTTAGGAGGTTCCTGACTAGCTCGGATAACTCCCTGGCCTTCTCCTCCGGGAGAAACACCTTTTTCTGGACTGTGTCCAGAATCATCCCTAGGAACAGTAGACGTGTTGTTGGAATCAGCTGTGATTTTGGGATATTTAGAATCCACCCGTGCTGACGTAGCACTACCTGAGATAGTGCTACTCCGACCTCTAACTGTTCCCTGGACCTTGCCCTTATCAGGAGATCGTCCAAGTAAGGGATAATTAATACGCCTTTTCTTCGAAGAAGAATCATCATTTCGGTCATTACCTTGGTAAAGACCCGTGGTGCCGTGGACAATCCAAACGGCAGCGTCTGAAACTGATAATGACAGTTTTGTATCACAAACCTGAGGTACCCTTGGTGAGAAGGGTAGATTGGGACATGGAGATAAGCATCCTTGATGTCTAGAGATACCATATAGTCCCCTTCTTCCAGGTTCGCTATCACTGCTCTGAGTGACTCCATCTTGAATTTGAACATTTTTATGTAAGTGTTCAAAGATTTTAGATTTAAAATTGGTCTCACCGAGCCGTCCGGCTTCGGTACCACAAACAGCGTGGAATAATACCCCTTTCCCTGTTGTAGGAGGGGTACCTTGATTATCACCTGCTGGGAATACAGCTTGTGAATAGCTTCCAATACTGCCTCCCTGTCGGAGGGAGACGTTGGTAGAGCAGACTTCAGGAACCGGCGAGGGGGAGATGTCTCGAATTCCAATTTGTACCCCTGTGATACTACCTGCAGGATCCAGGGGTCCACTTGCGAGTGAGCCCACTGCGCGCTGAAATTCTTGAGACGGCCCCCCACCGTGCCCGAGTCTGCTTGCAGAGCCCCAGCGTCATGCTGAGGACTTGGCAGAAGCGGGGGAGGGCTTCTGCTCCTGGGAAGAGGCTGCATGGTGCAGTCTTTTTCCCCTTCCTCTGCCCCGGGGCAGGAACGAGCGGCCTTTTTCCCTCTTGCCCTTATAGGGACGAAAGGACTGGGTTTGAAAAGACGGTGTCTTTTTCTGCTGAGAGGTGACCTGGGGTAAAAAGGTGGATTTTCCAGCCGTTGCTGTGGCCACCAGGTCCGATAGACCGACCCCAAATAACTCCTCCCCTTTATACGGCAATACTTCCATATGTCGTTTGGAATCCGCATCACCTGACCACTGTCGCGTCCATAACGTTCTTCTGGCAGAAATGGACATCGCACTTACTCTAGATGCCAGGGTGCAAATATCCCTCTGTGCATCTCGCATATATAGTAATGCATCCTTTAAATGCTCTATAGTTAATAATATACTGTCCCTATCCAGGGTATCAATATTTTCAGTCAGGGAATCCGACCAAGCCACTCCAGCGCTGCACATCCAGGCTGAGGCGATCGCTGGTCGCAGTATAACACCGGTATGTGTGTATATACCTTTTAAGATATTTTCCAGCCTTCTATCAGCTGGTTCCTTGAGAGCGGCCGTATCAGGAGACGGTAACGCCACTTGTTTTGATAAGCGTGTGAGCGCCTTATCTACCCTAGGGGGTGTTTCCCAACGTGCCCTAACCTCTGGCGGGAAAGGGTATAGTGCCAATAATTTATTAGAAATCAGCAGTTTTTTATCGGGGGAAACCCACGCTTTATCACACACCTCATTTAATTCATCTGACTCAGGAAAAACCACTGGTAGTTTTTTCACACCCCACATAATACCCTTTTTTGTGGTACTTGTAGTGTCAGAAATGTTTATCATGTAACGTGTGGCCCTACTGGACATTACGTTTGTCTCGTCACCGTCGACACTGGATTCAGTATCCGTGTCAGGGTCTGTGTCGACCATCTGAGGTAACGGGCGTTTTAGCGCCCCTGACGGTGTCTGAGACGCCTGAACAGGCACTAATTGATTTGTCGGCTGTCTCATGTCGTCAACAGTTTTTTGCAAAGTGCTGACATTGTCACGTAATTCTTTAATTACTACCATCCAGTCAGGTGTCGACTCCCTAGGGGGTGACATCACTAACACAGGCAATTGCTCTGCTTCCACATCATTTTCCTCCTCATACATGTCGACACAATCGTACCGACACCCAGCACACACACAGGGAATGCTCTGATAGAGGACAGGACCCCACTAGCCCTTTGAGGAGACAGAGGGAGAGTTTGCCAGCACACACCAGAGCGCTATATATATACAGGGATAACCTTATATAAGTGTTACTCCCTGTTATAGCTGCTGTATTTATATATTAGCTGCCAATAGTGCCCCCCTCTCTGTTTTACCCTGTTTCTGTAGTGCAGGAGTGCAGGGGAGAGTCAGGGAGCCGTCCTTCCAGCGGAGCTGTGAAAGAAAATGGCGCTTGTGTGCTGAGGAGAAAGGCTCCGCCCCCTTCACGGCGGCCTTTTCTCCCGCTTTTTTCAGGAAACTGGCAGGGGATAAATGCATCCATATAGCCCAGGAGCTATATGTGATGCATTTTTTTTAGCCATATAAGGTTTTTATATCGTTTTTATTGCGTCTCAGGGCGCTCCCCCCCAGCGCCCTGCACCCTCAGTGACCGGAGTGTGAAGTGTGCTGAGAGCAATGGCGCACAGCTGCAGTGCTGTGCGCTACCTTATTTGAAGACAGGAACGTCTTCTGCCGCCGCTTTCTCCGGACCTCTTCGCTCTTCTGGCTCTGTAAGGGGGCCGGCGGCGCGGCTCCGGGACCCATCCAGGCTGAACCTGTGATCGTCCCTCTGGAGCTAATGTCCAGTAGCCAAGAAGCCCAATCCACTCTGCAGTCAGGTGAGTTCGCTTCTTCTCCCCTTAGTCCCACGATGCAGTGAGCCTGTTGCCAGCAGGACTCACTGAAAATAAAAATAAGAATTTACTTACCGATAATTCTATTTCTCGGAGTCCGTAGTGGATGCTGGGGTTCCTGAAAGGACCATGGGGAATAGCGGCTCCGCAGGAGACAGGGCACAAAAAGTAAAGCTTTAGGATCAGGTGGTGTGCACTGGCTCCTCCCCCTATGACCCTCCTCCAAGCCAGTTAGGTACTGTGCCCGGACGAGCGTACACAATAAGGGAGGAATTTTGAATCCCGGGTAAGACTCATACCAGCCACACCAATCACACCGTACAACTTGTGATCTAAACCCAGTTAACAGTATGATAACAGCGGAGCCTCTGAAAAGATGGCTCACAACAATAATAACCCGATTTTTGTAACTATGTACAAGTATTGCAGATAATCCGCACTTGGGATGGGCGCCCAGCATCCACTACGGACTCCGAGAAATAGAATTATCGGTAAGTAAATTCTTATTTTCTCTATCGTCCTAGTGGATGCTGGGGTTCCTGAAAGGACCATGGGGATTATACCAAAGCTCCCAAACGGGCGGGAGAGTGCGGATGACTCTGCAGCACCGAATGAGAGAACTCCAGGTCCTCTTTTGCCAGGATATCAAATTTGTAGAATTTTACAAACGTGTTCTCCCCTGACCACGTAGCTGCTCGGCAGAGTTGTAATGCCGAGACCTCTCGGGCAGCCGCCCAAGATGAGCCCACCTTCCTTGTGGAATGGGCCTTAACCGATTTAGACTGTGGCAGGCCTGCCTCAGAATGTGCAAGTTGAATTGTGTTACAAATCCAACGAGCAATCGACTGCTTAGAAGCAGGCGCACCCAACTTGTTGGGTGCATACAGTATAAACAGCGAGTCAGATTTTCTGACTCCAGCTGTCCTGGAACATAGTTTCAGGGCCCTGACAACTTCTAGCAACTTGGAGTCCTCCAAGTCCCTAGTAGGTGCAAGGCACCACAATAAGCTGGTTCAGGTGAAACACTGACACCACCTTAGGGAGAGAACTGGGGACGAGTCCGCAGCTCTGCCCTGTCCGAATGGACAAACAGATATGGGCTTTTTTGAGAAAAAACCACCAATTTGACACTCGCCTGGTCCAGGCCAGGGCCAAGAGCATGGTCACTTTTTATGTGAGATGCTTCAAATCCACATATTTGACTGGTTTTAAACCAATGTGATTTGAGGAATCCCAGAACTACGTTGAGATCCCACAGTGCCACTGGAGGCACAAAAAAGGGGTTTGTATATGCAATACTCCCTTGACAAACTTCTGGACTTCAGGAACTGAAGCCAATTCTTTCTGGAAGAAAATTTACAGGGCCGAATTTGAACCTTAATGGACCCCAATTTGAGGCCCATAGACACTCCTGTTTGCAGGAAATGCAGGAAACGACCGAGTTGAAATTTCTTTGTGGGGCCTTCCTGGCCTCACACCACGCAACATATTTTCGCCACACGTGGTGATAATGTTGTGCGGTCACCTCCTTTCTGGCTTTGACCAGGGTAGGAATGACCTCTTCCGGAATGCCTTTTTTCCCTTAGGATCCGGCTTTCCATCGCCATGCCGACAAACGCAGCTGCGGTAAGTCTTGGAACAGACATGGTACTTGCTGAAGCAAGTCCCTTCTTAGCGGCAGAGGCCATAAGACCTCTGTAAGCATCTCTTGAAGTTCCGGGTACCAAGTCCTTCTTGGCCAATCCGGAGCCATGAGTATAGTTCTTACTCCTCTACGTCTTATAATTCTCAGCACCTTAGGTATGAGAAGCAGAGGAGGGAACACATACACCGACCGGTACACCCACGGTGTTACCAGAACGTCCACATCTATTGCCTGAGGGTCTCTTGACCTGGCGCAATACCTGTCCCGTTTTTTGTTCAGACGGGACGCCATCATGTCCACCTTTGGTATTTCCCAACGGTTTACAATCATGTGGAAAAAACTTCTCAATGAAGTTTCCACTCTCCCGGGTGGAGGTCGTGCTGAGGAAGTCTGCTTCCCAGTTTCCATTCCCGGGATGAAAAAGTGCTGACAGTGTTATCACATGATTTTCCGCCCAGCGAAAAATCCTTGCAGTTTCTGCCATTGCCCTCCTGCTTCTTGTGTCGCCCTGTCTGTTTACGTGGGCGACTGCCGTGATGTTTTTCCCACTGGATCAATACCGGCTGACCTTGAAGCAGAGGTCTTGCTAAGCTTAGAGCATTATAAATTTACCCTTAGCTCCAGTATATTTATGTGGAGAAAAGTCTCCATACTTGATCACACTCCCTGGAAATTTTTCCCTTGTGTGACTGCTCCCCAGCCTCTCAGGCTGGGCTCCGTGGTTACCAGCATCCAATCCTGAATGCCGAATCTGCGGCCCTCTAGAAGATGAGCACTCTATAACCACCACAGGAGAGACACCCTTGTCCTTGGATATTGGGTTATCCGCTGATGCATCTGAAGATGCGATCCGGACCATTTGTCCAGCAGATCCCACTGAAAAGTTCTTACGTGAAATCTGCCGAATGGAATTGCTTCGTAGGAAGCCACCATTTTTACCAGGACCCTTGTGCAATGATGCACTGTTTTTAGGAGGTTCCTGACTTGCTCGGATAACTCCCTGGCTTTCTCTTCCGGGAGAAACACCTTTTTCTGGACTGTGTCCAGAATCATCCCTAGGCACAGCAGACGTGTCGTCGGGATCAGCTGCGATTTTGGAATATTTAGAATCCACCCGTGCTGATTGTAGCAGTATTCGAGATAGTGCTACTCCGACCTCCAACTGTTCCCTGGACTATGCCCCTATCAGGAGATCGTCCAAGTAAGGGATAATTTAGACGCCTTTTCTTCGAAGAAGAATCATCAATTCGGCCATTACCTTGGTAAAGACCCCAGGGTGCCGTGGACAATCCAAACGGCAGCGTCTGAAACTGATAGTGACAGTTCTGCACCACGAACCTGAGGTACCCTTAGTGAGAAGGGCAAATTTGGGACATAGAGGTAAGCATCCCTGATGTCCCGGGACACTATATAGTCCCCTTCTTCCTGGTTCGTTATCACTGCTCTGAGTGACTTCATCTTAATTTGAACCTTTGTAAGTGTTCAAAAAAAAATTTTTAGAATAAGTCTCACCTAGCCTTCTGGCTTCAGTACCACAATATAGTGTGGAATAATTCCCCTTTTCTGTAGTAGGAGGGGTAATTTAATTATCACCTGCTGGGAATACAGCTTGTGAATTTTTTCCCATACTACCTCCTTGTCGGAGGGAGACTTGGTAAAGCAGACTTCAGGAGCCTGCGAAGGGGAAACGTCTCGACATTCCCATCTGTACCCCCGGGATACTACTTGTAGGATCCAGGGGTCCTGTACGGTCTCAGCGCCATGCTGAGAACTTGTCAGACGCGGTGGAACGCTTCTGTTCCTGGGAATGGGCTGCCTGCTGCAGTCTTCTTCCCTTTCCTCTATCCCTGGGCAGATATGATCTTATAGGGACGAGAGGACTGAGGCTGAAAAGACGGTGTCTTTTTCTGCAGAGATGTGACTTAGGGTAAAAAACGGTGGATTTTCCAGCAGTTGCCGTGACCACCAGGTCCGATGGACCGACCCCAAACAAGTCCTCTTCCTTTATACGGCCATACTGTGCCGTTTGGAATCTGCATCACCTGACCACTGTCGTGTCCATAACATCTTCTGGCAGTTATGGACATCGCGTTTATTCATGATGCCAGAGTGCAAATATCCCTCTGTGCATCTCGCATATATAGAAATGCTCTATAGTCAATAAAATACTGTCCCTGTCAAGGGTATCAATATTTTTAGTCAGGGAATCCGACCAAGCCACCCTAGCTCTGCACATCCAGGCTGAGGCGATCGCTGGCCGCAGTATAACACCAGTATGTGTGTATATACTTTTTATTATATTTTCCAGCCTTGTCAGCTGGTCCTTGAGGACGGCCCTATCTATAGACGGTACCGCCACTTGTTTTGATAAGCGTGTGAGCGCCTTATCCACCTTAAGGGGTGTTTCCCAACTCGCCCTAACTTCTGGCGGGAAAGGGTATACCGCCCATAATTTTCTATCGGGGGGAACCCACGCATCATCACACACTTTATTTAATTTATCTGATTCAGGAAAAACTATGGTAGTTTTTTCACATCCCACATAATACCCTCTTTTGTGGTACTTGTAGTATCAGAAATACGTAACACCTCCTTCATTGCCTTTAACGTGTGGCCCTAATAAGGAATACGTTTGTTTATTCACCGTCGACACTGGATTCAGTGTCCCTGTCTGTGTCTGTGTCGACCGACTAAAGTAAACGGGCGTTTTAAACCCCTTGACGGTGTTTTTGAGACGTCTGGACCGTACTAATTGTTTGTCGGCCGTCTCATGTCGTCAACCGACTTTGCAGCGTGTTGACATTATCACGTAATTTCCTAAATAAGCCATCCATTCCGGTGTCGACTCCCTAGAGAGTGACATCACCATTACAGGCAATTGCTCCGCCTCCTCACCAACATCGTCCTCCTACCTGTCGACACACACGTACCGACACACAGCACACACACAGGGAATGCTCTGATAGAGGACAGGACCCACTAGCCCTTTGGAGAGACAGAGGGAGAGTTTGCCAGCACACACCAAAAACGCTATAATTATATAGGGACAACCTTATATAAGTGTTTTCCCTTATAGCATCTTAATATATATATAAGCATATCGCCAAATTAGTGCCCCCCCTCTCTGTTTTAACCCTGTTTCTGTAGTGCAGTGCAGGGGAGAGCCTGGGAGCCTTCCCTCCAGCCTTTCTGTGAGGGAAAATGGCGCTGTGTGCTGAGGAGATAGGCCCCGCCCCTTTTTCGGCGGCCTCGTCTCCCGCTCTTAACGGATTCTGGCAGGGGTTAAATATCTCCATATAGCCTCCGGAGGCTATATGTGAGGTATTTTTAGCCAAAATAGGTATTCATTTGCCTCCCAGGGCGCCCCCCTCCCAGCGCCCTGCACCCTCAGTGACTGCCGTGTGAAGTGTGCTGAGAGGAAAATGGCGCACAGCTGCAGTGCTGTGCGCTACCTTTAGAAGACTGAGGAGTCTTCTGCCGCCGATTCTGGACCTCTTCTTACTTCAGCATCTGCAAGGGGGCCGGCGGCAAGGCTCCGGTGACCATCCAGGCTGTACCTGTGATCGTCCCTCTGGAGCTGATGTCCAGTAGCCAAGAAGCCAATCCATCCTGCACGCAGGTGAGTTCACTTCTTCTCCCCTAAGTCCCTCGTTGCAGTGATCCTGTTGCCAGCAGGACTCACTGTAAAATAAAAAACCTAAGCTAAACTTTCCTAAGCAGCTCTTTAGGAGAGCCACCTAGATTGCACCCTTCTCGGCCGGGCACAAAAATCTAACTGGCTTGGAGGAGGGTCATAGGGGGAGGAGCCAGTGCACACCACCTGATCCTAAAGCTTTACTTTTTGTGCCCTGTCTCCTGCGGAGCCGCTATTCCCCATGGTCCTTTCAGGAACCCCAGCATCCACTAGGACGATAGAGAAAAACCTATTTAAACTTTTACTTCTAAGCAGCTCAGGAGAGCCACCTAGCTTGCACCCTTCTCGTTCGGGCACAAAAATCTAACTGAGGCTTGGAGGAGGGTCATAGGGGGAGGAGCCAGTGCACACCAGCTAGTCTAAAGCTTTTACTTTTTGTGCCCAGTCTCCTGCGGAGCCGCTATATCCCCATGGTCCTTACGGAGTTCCCAGCATCCACTAGGACGTCAGAGAAATAAGTGTTACTATGCACAGCTGGACATGACAGTGGTACATTGTGGAGAATTCAATTCCCCCCCACGTCTACTTCCGTATACTGGAAAGGCGAGTGGTGCCGGGGGGCAGATTTCTTTGTACTATTCTGACAGCTTCTGTACAACTACAGATCAGACAAGATAATCTGCGGCCCTATAACGTACAGCGTGGATCAGCTGCATGAAGCATGTTGGGATGTTCTGCGCTGTGTAATGGGCATGAACTGTGTAGCTCCACAAGAGTCCTCAATTCCTGCTGCTTATTCTGGGCTGCGCTGCCGGATGGTAATGGCCCTCATTCCGAGTTGTTCGCTCGTAAGATTTTTTCGCAACGGAGCGATTAGTCGCAAACTGCGCATGCGCAACGTTCCCAGTGCGTATGCGCCAAGTAAATTTGCAAAAGAGTTTGGTATTTTACTCACGGCCTAACGAAATTTCATCGTTCTGGTGATCGGAGTGTGATTGACAGGAAGTGGGTGTTTCTGGGCGGAAACTGCCCCATTTTATGGGTGTGTGCGAAAAAACGCTGGCGTGTCTGAAGAAACGGGGGAGTGTCTGGGCGAACGCTGGGTGTGTTTGTGACGTCAAACCAGGAACGAAACTGACTGAACTGATCGCAGTGGCAGAGTAAGTCTCGAGCTACTCAGAAACTGCAAAGAAATTTCTATTCGCAATTCTGCTAATCTTGCGTTCACAATTCTGCAATGCTAAGATTCACTCCCAGAGGGCGGCGGCTTAGCGTGTGCAATGCTGCTAAAAGCAGCTAACGAGTGAACAACTCGGAATGAGGGCCAATGTGCGAGTATCAGGGGCGATGGCGGGATCTCTATCGCTGCACGTTCCATGTATGGCAGAACAGGTCATTAGATTATCGGCTCCTTTGGGAAGAGATTGGCTTGTGTGCCAGGTTACGCTGCCCGGACACAGGCCGATCACATGAGACATTGGTGAAGCGAGCAGTGAGAATCCAGCTTTGTACTCGCCGTGCAACCATGATTTGCGCAGATGAGCATGGGTGTAAGGAGCAAGGTGACAGCACGTGGTGGAGAAGAGGGGTGCACAGCCGGGGGAGGAGCAGGCGTAGGGCAAGGTGGGTGCACCACTGTCTTGTGCAGAAACTTTCTCTTGCATAGTGATACTGAAAATAAATTCCTGATAGTGATACGTATGTGTTATTGGGGTGGTGGTCGGGTGGGGGGTTAAATAAGCTAACTCCTCCACCCTAACCCTCCTTTGGTGTTAGCTAGGGATAAATCTAGGGAGGTGGCGGCCACGGCTAACCACCCCCCTAGTGCCTAACCCTAAGTCTACTCCCCCTGGGCCCTAACCCTAATAATCACCCAGATACTTCCCTTTGGGATCCTGACATAAAAAGGCATTACACTGTCTCTGACATATTCAGCGTTGTGGACAGGTGGAGATATGCAGGTACGGGTGGGTGGGTGAGTGGTGGTGGTGGGGAGGGGGGGTTGTCAATGTGACCGTACGTGCATAGTGAATATATCGGATGAGAAACGAAGAGCTATTAAGGAAATGTTCTACCTTCCATTGACACATCTACACTTTGTAGCTTTAGAGCCTGAACTGCTGCCATTTACAGACACTGATAACATCACTTATACACATTTTCTGTTAAGTCCTAGAGGATGCTGGGGTCCACATTAGTACCATGGGGTATAGACAGGTCCACCAGGAGCCATTGGCACTTTAAGAGTTTTAGCGTGTGGGCTGGCTCCTCCCTCTATGCCCCTCCTACCAGACTCAGTTTAGAAAATGTGCCCGGAGGAGCCGGTCACAACTAGGGGAGCTCTCCTGAGCTTTCCTGGAAAAGTTTTAAATAGTTTGTTTTTTTACAGGAGGCTGTTGGCAACAGCCTGCCTGCAGCATGGGACTAAGGGGGGGGGGGAGCAGTGTCCGCCCTGCCGGGTCTGAGCCACTGACTCCGCTGACTGGACACTGAGCTCCAGAGGGGTCTGATCGATCTCCACCACAGGGGAACCGCTCGCCCCAGCAGCATGCCGCCGACCCCTTACAGAGCTGAAGTGAGTGGTAAGTTAGTCACCGACCCCCCTAGCAAGCGGGGGGCCGGTGTGAAGTAGGCGGCAACGGGGAAGGAGCGCGGACGGTACCAGAGGCACAAGGTGCGGCGCTGTGAGGGGCGCCCTGGGCCAGCGCTTACCCCCAACACTGGTCAGCAAGCCTGTCGGGGTCAAGGGATCTCAGCCAGCAACTTTCCTCAGGCCAGTATAATCACCTGAAGAGCGGGAAGACAGCTCCATTAAGGGGGCGGAGCTTCTCAGAGCGGACCCAGCAGCTTTTGAGCGTCATTTTCCTGCATGCAAGCTGAAAGGAAGACACAGGTCCCTCCACAGCAACTCCAGCTTACTGTACACGGTACCAAGGGGCTGTAGAAGGGAGGGGAGGCTGTTATTGACTGTGTGTCCTATTAAGGAGCACAAGACAGCGCTGATAAGAGGTTTCTCCTTGCAAAAAAGCGCTGTGTGTGGGCTGGCTCCAATCTCTGTCTCTCTCTTGCCATTCTTGGGGGGGGGGGAATCAGGTTAGCACTGGTTTAGCAGATTCCAGCAAGGGAACCAGAGTGGTTTTCCTCTATCAAAACGTGGATTTCTCAGATTTCTGACAGGGTTGCTAGTAATGAATCTGCAACCCAGGTATTGCAGACCTCTATGGCTGTATGGCCCTTGTCTGGTACCTCAGGACACCCTGCTATACACCCCCACAAACGTGCGCTTGTGCAGGTGACACTAGAGGACACGATACCGATACTGACACTACAGATGGTGATGGGGATGTGCTACGGGGGTCTGCATCTCTTGCAAGGGGGGTGCAACTGTATAGAGGCTATCAGGGATGTGTTAAATATTAATGATACCACACCTGAGCAGGTTGAGGAGGCTTTTTTCACAGAAAATAAAAAAGCCTCGCTAACCTTCCCTGCGTCAAAGGAATTGAACGCTATTTTTGAAAAAGTATGGGTAAACCCTGAAAAGAAATTTCAGATCCCAAAAAGGGTTCTGGTAGCTTTTCCTTTCCCTGACGAGAACAGGAAAAAATGGGAAAACCCTCCGATTGTTGACGCATCTGTGTCCAGACTCTCAAAAAAGGTGGTTTTGCCTGTTCCGGGTTCTACCGCCTTAAAGGAGCCAGCAGATAGAAAAATTGATAACACGCTTAAATCAATGTACACCGCTTCGGGGGCCATGGGGGTCATTCCGAGTTATTTTTTTCTCGCAACGGAGCGATTAGTCGCTAATGCGCATGCGCAATGTCCGCAGTGCGACTGCGCCAAGTAAATTTGCTATGCAGTTAGGTATTTTACTCACGGCATTACAAGGTTTTTTCTTCGTTCTGGTGATCGTAATGTGATTGACAGGAAGTGGGTGTTTCTGGGCGGAAACAGGCCGTTTTATGGGAGTGTGTGAAAAAACGCTACCGTTTCTGGGAAAAACGCGGGAGTGGCTGGAGAAACGGAGGAGTGTCTGGGAGAATGCTGGGTGTGTTTGTGACGTCAAACCAGGAACGACAAGCACTGAACTGATCGCACTGGCAGAGTAAGTCTCGAGCTACTCAGAAACTGCACAGAGAAGTCTTTTCGCAATATTGCGAATCTTTCGTTCGCAATTTTGATAAGCTAAGATTCACTCCCAGTAGGCGGCGGCTTAGCGTGTGCAAAGCTGCTAAAAGCAGCGTGCGAGCGAACAACTCGGAATGACCCCCCATATTACGTCCCACTATTGCTAATGCATGGATAGCAAAAGCAATAATGAAGTGGTCGGCTACCTTGCTTGAGGATTTGGATACAATGGATAGGGATGACGTTGCATTATATTTACGCAACATACATGATTCTGCGGTTTTTATGGTTGACTCCATGACTGCTGGAATTTCTTTCATGTCTGTTTCAGCTCGTCGGGGACTTTGGCTGCATCATTGGTCGGCCGACGCGGAATCCAGTAGAAGTGTGGAGTCGCTACCCTATACAGGTCAGGCTCTCTTTGGGGAAGCTCTAGCAGCGTGGATATCTATCGCTACAGGGGGTAAGTCTCCGTTTCTTCCCTCAGCAGCACCTGCTCCGTAGAAATCATTCTCCTCAGCTGCGCAGCAGTCCTTTCGGCCTAACAAGCCTAGAAAGGCCAGGACTTCCAATACCTTCTTTAGGGGAGGTCGAGTTAAGTCCAAGAAACCTGCCGCTGCAGGTTCCCAGGAACAAAAGCCTGCGTCAAGTACCCCTAAGTCCTCCGCATAACGGTGGACTGCTCGCCCCGGTGGTGGGGCCAGTGGGAGCGAGACTCGGACATTTCAGTCATGTCTGGGTGTCGTCCGGTCTGGATCCCTGGGTACTAGATATTGTGTCTCAGGGATACAGACTGGAATTTCAAAGTCTCCCTCCGCACCGCTTTTTCAAGTCAGGCTTACCAACTCTGTTGGAAGACAGCACAGTTCTTCAGGACGCTGTCCAAAAGCTGGTGGAGGCACAGGTCATTGTGCCAGTACCACCACACATGCTGACCAAAGGTTACTATTTAAACCTTTTCGTGGTACCGAAACCGGATGGTTCGGTCAGGCCCATTCTGAACCTAAAATCATTGAACCCCTTTCTAAAAGGAGTTCAAGTTCAAGATGGAGTCTCTCAGGGCGGTGATATCAGGTCTGGAAGAGGGGGAATTCTTAGTGTCACTGGATATCAAGGATGCGTACCTTCACATTTCGATCTGGATGCCCCATCAGGCTTATCTCCGTTTCGCATTGCTGGACTGTCATTATCAGTTCCAGGCCCTGCCATTCGGACTCTCCACAGCACCGAGGGTATTTACCAAGGTGATGGCGGAAATGATGATACTACTCCTCAAACAAGGTGTGAACATCATTCCTTATCTAGACGATCTCCTAATAAAAGCGTCGTCCAAGGAGAAGCTACTGCAGTCCACTGTTCTCACAACACGACTGCTCCAAAGTAACGGTTGGATTCTGAACCTTCCAAAGTCGCATTTGGAACCGACCCAGAGGTTGTCGTTTCTGGGAATGATCCTGGATACGGAAATGCAGCGGGTATTTCTTCCGCAGGAAAAGGCATTGGTGATACAAGCTATGGTCCGGGATGTCCTGAAGCCACCCCTGGTGTCAGTTCATCAATGCATCTGCCTATTGGGAAAGATGGTGGCCTCTTACGAGGCTTTCCAGTATGGGAGGTTCCATGCTTGGCCCTTCCAACTGGATCTCCTGGACAAGTGGTCTGGTTCTCACCTCCACATGCACCAGCGAATTTGTCTGTCACCATAGGCAAGGATTTCACTCCTCTGGTGGCTTCAGCTGCCTCACCTCCTGGAAGGCCGCCGCTTCGGGATTCAGGACTGGGTCCTGCTAACAACGGATGCGAGCCTCAGGGGCTGGGGAGCGGTCACTCAAGGAGTAACCTTCCAGGGAAGGTGGTCAAGCCTGGAAGCCGGCCTGCCCATCAACATTCTGGAACTAAGAGCCGTATACAACTGTCTTCTTCAGGCGGCCCCTATTCTACGAAATCGGGCCATTGAAGTGCAGTCGGACAACGTAACAACAGTGGACTACATAAACAGACAGGGCGGAACGAAGAGCAGAGTGGCAATGTCAGAGGTGTCAAGAATACTCCTCTGGACAGAAAAGCACGCGTTGGCGCTGTCAGCCATCTTCATTCCGGGAGTAGATAACTGGGAAGCAGACTTCCTCAGCAGACACGATCTCCATCCAGGAGAGTGGGGACTCCATCCGGAGGTGTTCAAGGACATAACGGATCTTTGGGGCTTGCCCCAAATAGACATGATGGCCTCTCGTCTCAACAAGAAGCTTCTGAGTTATTGTTTCAGGTTGAGGGACCCACAGGCAGTGGCCGTGGACGCCCTGGTGTCTCCGTGGGTGTTCCAGTCAGTGTACGTGTTTCCTCCACTCCCACTCATCACAAGAATCCTAAAGCTCGTAAGGAGAACAAGGGTTTAGGCAATCCTCATTGCCCCGGACTGGCCAAGAAGGGCTTGGTACGCGGACCTTCTGAATCTACTGCAAGAAGATCCGAGGCCTCTTCCTCTTCGGGAGGACCTGCTACAGCAAGGGCTGTTCGCCTATCAAGACTTACCGCGGCTACGTTTGACGGCATGGAAGTTGAGCGCCTGATTCTGGCTCGGAAGGGCATTCCGATGGCGGTTATTCCTACCCTCATACAAGCTAGGAAAGGGGTAACGTCTAAACATTACCATCGTATTTGGAAGAAACATGTCTCTTGGTGTGAGTCCAAGAGCTTTCCTGCGTGGAGTTTCAACTGGGACGTTTCCTCCTCTTCCTGCAAGCAGGAGTGGATATGGGCCTGCGATTGGGGTCTGGGAAGGTCCAGATTTCGGCTCTATCCATTTTCTTTCAGAACCAATTGGCTGCCATCCCTGAGGTTCAGACCTTTTTGAAGGGTATTCTGCATATCCAACCTCCCTTTGTGCTGCCTACGGCGCCCTGGGACCTTAACGTGGTGTTACAGCTCCTCCAGTCGGATTGGTTTGAGCCTCTACAGGAGGTGGAGGTCAAATTTCTCACATGGAAGGCGGTCACTTTGTTGGCCTTAGCTTCTGCTAGGCGGGTGTCCGAGCTGAGGGCTTTATCCTGTAAAAGCCCTTACTTGATCTTCCACGGAGATAGAGCTGATCTCCGGACACGCCAGCAGTTTCTTCCGAAGGTTGTGCCAGCATTTCGTATCAACCAACCAATTGTGGTACCAGTGGCTACTGACTCCTCTGTTACATCAAAGTCCTTGGATGTCGTAAGGGCTCTGAAAATTTATGTGAAGAGAACTTCTAGTCACAGAAAGTCGGACTTTGTTTGTCCTGTATGAGCCCAAGAATATTGGGTGTCCTGCTTCTAAGCAGACGATATCTCGCTGGATTAGATTCACTATCCAGCATACTTATTCTACGGTAGGCTTGCCGTGTCCACAATCTGTCAAGGCCCACTCTACTCGTAAGGTGGGTTCTTCCTGGGCGGCTGCCCGGGGTGTCTCAGCATTACAACTTTGCCGAGCTGCAGCTTGGTCTGGGTCGAACACGTTTGCAAAGTTTTACAAGTTCGATACTTTGGCCTCTGATGATCTGACGTTCAGTCGATCAGTTCTGCAGGAGCCTCCGCGCTCTCCCTCCCGTTCTGGGAGCTTTGGTACATCCCCATGGTACTAATGTGGACCCCAGCATCCTCTAGGACGTAAGAGAAAAATAAGATTTTAAACCTACCGGTAAATCTTTTTCTCCTAGTCCGTAAAGGATGCTGGGGACTCTAAGGACCATGGGGTATAGACGGGCTCCGCAGGAGACATGGGCACTACAAAGAACTTTTAGGATGGGTGTGCACTGGCTCCTCCCTCTATGCCCCTCCTCCAGACCTCAGTTAGAAAACTGGGCCCAGAGGAGATGGACAATATGAGGAAAGGATTTTGTTAATCTAAGGGCAAGATTCATACCAGCCCACACCAATCATACCATATAACCTGGAATATACGCAACCAGTCAACAGTATGAACAAAAAACAGCATCAGTCAAAGACCGATTCCAACTGCAACATAACCCTTATGAAAGCAACAACTATATACAAGTCTGACTAGGAGAAAAAGGTTTACCGGTAGGTTTAAAATCTTATTTTCTCTTACGCCCTAGAGGATGCTGGGGACTCCGTAAGGACCATGGGGTTTATACCAAAGCTCCATACCGGGCGGGAGAGTGCGGATGACTCTGCAACACCGACTGAGCAAACGCAAGGTCCTCCTCAGCCAGGGTATCAAACTTGTAGAGTTTCGCAAAAGTGTTTGAACCCGACCAAGTTGCTGCTCGGCGAAGCTGTAATGCCGAGACGCCTCGGGCAGCCGCCCAAGAAGAGCCCACCTTCCTAGTGGAATGGGCCTTTACGGAATTTGGTAACGGCAATCCAGCCGTAGAATGAGCCTGCTGAATCGTGTTGCAGATCCAGCGAGCAATAGTCTGCTTAGAAGCAGGAGCACCAACGTTGTTGGCTGCATACAGGACAAACAGAGCCTCTGTTTTCCGAACCCTAGCCGTCCTGGCTACATAAATCTTTAAAGCCCTGACTACATCCAGGGACTTGGAGTCCTCCCAGTCCCCCGTAGCCACAGGCACCACAATAGGTTGGTTCATATGAAATGAAGAAACCACCTTAGGCAAAAATTGAGGACGCGTCCTCAACTCAGCTCTATCCACATGGAAAATCAAATAGGGGCTCTTGTGGGACAAGGCCGCCAATTCGGACACCCGCCTTGCAGATGCCAAGGCCAATAACATGACCACCTTCCACGTGAGAAATTTTAATTCAACTGTTTGAAGAGGTTCAAACCAGTGAGAACTCAGGAATTTTAAGACCACGTTAAGTTCCCACGGTGCCACAAAGGGGGGCTGGATGTGCAGCACTCCCTTCACAAACGTCTGGACTTCTGGGAGAGAAGCCAATTCCCTCTGAAAGAAGATAGATAGGCTCCATTAAGGTACAGATTTCGGCCCTAACTTCAGGCCCATATCCACTCCTGTCTGTAGAAAGTGGACAAATCGGCCCAGATGGAAATCTTCCGTAGGAGCATTCTTGGCTTCACACCAAGATACATACTTCCTCCAGATACGGTGATAATGCTTTGCCGTCACCTCTTTCCTAGCCTTTAGTAGAGTAGGGATGACTTCCTCCGGAATACCTTTCTCAGCTAGGATACGGTGTTCAACCGCCATGCCGTCAAACGTAACCGCGGTAAGTTTTGGAACACACATGGCCCCTGCTGTAACAGGTCCTCTCTGAGAGGAAGAGACCACAGATCTTTTGTGAGCATTTCCCGAAGATCTGAGTACCAGGCCCTTTGAGGCCAATCTGGGACAATGAGTATTGCCTGCACTCTCCTTAGTCTTATGAGTCTCAATATTTTTGAGATGAGAGGAAGAGGAGGAAACATATAGACCGACCGAAACACCCATGGTGTCACTAGGGCGTCTACAGCTACTGCCTGAGGGTCCAGTGACCTGGCACAATACCTCCGAAGCTTTTTGTTGAGACGTGACGCCATCATGTCTATTTGAGGAATTCCCCAAAGACTTGTTATCTCTGCAAAAACTTCTTGATGAAGTCCCCACTCTCCTGGATGGAGATCGTGTCTGCTGAGGAAGTCTGCTTCCCAGTTGTCCACTCCCGGAATGAAGACAGCTAACAGAGCGCTTACGTGATTTTCCGCCCAGCTAAGAATCCTGGTGGCTTCCGCCATCGCCACTCTGCTCCTTGTCCCGCCTTGGCGGTTTACATGAGCCACGGCTGTGACGTTGTCTGACTGAACCAGAACCGGGAGGCCCCGAAGAAGATTCTCCGCTTGTCGTAGGCCGTTGTATATGGCCCTCAATTCCAGTATGTTGATGTGCAGACAAGCCTCCTGGCTTGACCATAGTCCCTGAAAATGTCTTCCTTGTGTGACTGCTCCCCATCCTCGGAGGCTCGCGTCCGTGGTCACCAGAACCCAGTCTTGAATGCCGAACCTGTGACCCTCTAGAAGGTGAGCACTCTGCAGCCACCACAGGAGAGACACCCTGGCCCTGGGGGACAGGGTTATTTTCTGATGTATTTGTAGATGAGACCCGGACCACTTGTCCAGAAGGTCCCACTGAAAAGTCCTTGCATGAAACACTCTTTTTGGTTTTAGCAGGTCTCTGATCATGTTCTGGAAATCCTGGGCTTTTTCCAATGGGAGAAAAACCCTCTATTGTTCCGTGTCCAGAATCATGCCTAGGAACGATGGGGGTAATTCCAAGTTGATCGCAGCAGGAAATTTTTTAGCAGTTGGGCAAAACCATGTGCACTGCAGGGGAGGCAGATATAACATTTGCAGAGAGAGATAGATTTGGGTGTGGTGTAAAAATAAAGCAGCCAGTATTTACCCTGCACAGAAACAAAATAACCCACCCAAATCTAACTCTCTCTTCAAATGTTATATCTGCCCCCCCTGCAGTGCACATGGTTTTGCCCAACTGCTAAAAAATGTCCTGCTGCGATCAACTTGGAATTACCCCCCGATAGCCGAGTCGTTGGTACCAATTGTGACTTTGGCAGATTTAGAATCCAACCGTGCTGTTGCAGCACTTTTAAGGAGAGCGACACGCTCTCCAGCAATTTGTCTCTCGATCTCGCCTTTATCAGGAGATCGTCCAAGTATGGGATAATTGTGACTCCCTGCCTGCGCAGGAGCACCATCATCTCTGCCATTACCTTGGTGAAAATCCTCGGGCCGTGGAAAGCCCAAACGGCAACGTCTGAAACTGGTAATGACAGTCCTGTACAGCGAATCTCAGGTACTCCTGATGAGGAGGGTATATGGGGACATGAAGGTATGCATCCTTTATGTCTAGTGACACCATAAAATCCCTCCCTTCCAGGCTGGATATTACCGCTCGGTGCGATTCCATGTTGAATTTGAACCTTTTCAAGTACAGGTTTAGGGATTTCAGATTTAAAATGGGTCTGACCGAACCATCCGGTTTCGGGACCACAAACAGGGTTGAATAATACCCTTTTCCCTGTTGGACCAGGGGAACTTGACCAACACTTGCTGGTGACACAGCTTTTGAATTGCAGCTAACACTACTTCCCTCTCTGGAGGAGAAGCTGGCAAGGCCGACTTGAAAAATCGGCGGGGGGGCACCTCTTCGAATTCCAGCCTGTAGCCCTAGGAAACAATTTTGAGTGCCCAATGATCCACTTCTGAAAGAAGCCAGATTTGGCTGAAAAGTCGAAGACGTGCCCCCACCGGTGCGGACTCCCTGGGAACTAGCCAACGCAGGCGTTCTCTTTCCCTTACCTCTGGCAAGGAAGGAGGAGCCCCTACCTCTTCTGGCCTTATGCGACCGAAAGGACTGCATCTGATACTGTGGAGTTTTCTTTTGCTGTGGGGAACAAAAGGCAAAAAGGTAGATTTACCCGCGGTAGCTGTGGCAACCAGGTTCGCAATCCCCTCCCCAAACAACACTTCGCCTTTGTAAGGTAAAACCTCCATATGCTTCTTGGAGTCTGCATCACCCGTCCATTGGCGGGTCCATAGAGCTCGTCTCGCAGCAATAGCCATGGCATTGGCTCTGGAACCCAGCAGCCCAACGTCTCTTTGAGCGTCCCTCATAAATAAGACTGCGTCTTTAATGTGGGCTAATGTTAATAAAACAGTATCCCTGTCTAGGGTATCAAGGCCCTCTGACAAGGTATCTGTCCATGCTGCCACTGCGCTACATACCCATGCCGATGCTATTGCCGGTCTGAGCAAAACACCTGTATGCGCATAAATAGACTTTAAAGTAGTCTCCTGTCTGCGATCAGCAGGATCCTTGAGGGCTGCCGTGTCCGGAGACGGTAGCGCCACCTTCTTGGACAGGCGTGTCAAAGCCTTGTCCACCCTGGGAGAGGATTCCCAACGCACCCTGTCCTGAGCAGGGAAAGGATACGCCATAAGAATCCTCTTGGGAATCTGCAGTTTTTTATCTGGAGTTTCCCAAGCTTTTTCACATAACTCGTTAAGTTCATGAGATGGGGGAAAAGTTACCTCAGGTCTCTTCTCCTTATACATGCGCACCCTCGTGTCAGGGACAGAGGGGTCATCCGTGATATCCAAAACCTCTTTCATTGCAATAATCATACACTGAATACCTTTAGCCACCCTTGGGTGCAATCTTGCATCATCGTAGTCGACACTGGAATCAGAATCCGTGTCGGTATCAGTGTCTACTATTTGGGATAGAGGACGTTTTTGAGACCCAGACGGCCCCTGTGACCCAGTCCAATCCGTGGATTGACTTCCTGCTTTCTCCCTGGACTCAGCTTTGTCCAGTCTCTTATGTAATGAGGCCACACTTACATTTAACATATGCCACATGTCCATCCAATCATGAGTCGGCGTTGCCGACGGAGACACACCACTCATCTGCTCCACCTCCTCCTTGGACGAGCCCTCCGCTTCAGACATGCCGACACGCACGTACCGACTCCCCCACACACACAGGGATATATTTATAAGGGGACAATTCCCAACAAGGCCCTTTGGAGAGACAGAGAGAGAGAGTATGCCAGCACACACTCAGCGCCCACTGATACTGGAATACAACCCAGATAGCGCTTTTTATTAATAATCAATGTGTATACACTCACTGTGCCTTAAAAATGCCCCCCCCCCCCCCTTTTCAGCCCTCTGTCACCAAGTTCAGCAGGGGAGAGTCCAGGGAGCCAGCTTCTCTGCAGCGTTCTGTGGAGAAAATGGCGCTGTTAGTGCTGAGGGATCAAGCTCCGCCCCCTCCAGCGGCGTGCTTCGGTCCCGCTTCAATATACAAAAAATGGCGGGGGATCTCTTCATTTACTGCCTCCGCAGCCTAATGTGCCCTTATTGCCAGTCCCGAGGTTTATTGCTGCCCAGGGCGCCCCCCCTGCGCCTGCACCCATCAGTGCCTTTCTGTGTGTGTAGTGTGTGGGAGCAATGGCGTGCAGCGTTACCGCTGCGCGCTTACCTCAGTGAAGATCTGAAGTCTTCTTTTCTTCTCATACTCACCCGGCTTCTATCTTCCGGCTCTGCGAGGAGTAGGTCTGCTTCTCTCTCCTCAGTCCCACGATGCAGGGAGCCTGTTGCCAGCAGTGCTCCCTTAAAATAAAAAACCTAACAAAATTCTTTTTCAGAGAAACTCTTGAGAGCTCCTCTGTAATGCACCCAGTCTCCTCTGGGCACAGTATCAAAACGGAGGTCTGGAGGAGGGGCATAGAGGGAGGAGCCAGTGCACACCCATACTAAAAGTTCTTTGTAGTGCCCATGTTTCCTGCGGAGCCCGTCTATACCCCATGGTCCTTACGGAGTCCCCAGCATCCTCTAGGACGTAAGAGAAGGGGGGGGGGGGGGGGGGGGGGGAGTGTGAATACTGGCCCTTATATAAATTTTTCCTAGCACACTGTATAAAATGACAGAATCTGATAGGTTGGTTATTTGTCTCTGCCAAAAATTTGATAAATCCCCCTCCCCTTTGTTTTTAGCATTTTTGCTTTTTGGAAAGGGAAGAGAGACGGTCTCTGAATATCATTAATTATATTTAGCAGGTTACTGGGTGTCTTGCACAATAGACAATAACAAGAGCGTTCAATCAGAAGAACAGAATCTATCAAAAAAAGCGGAGCAGTCAGTAGTCTATAATGAGGATTGATCTGAAGTCTTAATTAACGTTCTTGCAGCGCTGCCCAATGATCCCCGGTTTCCAGGCTGGCCGGCGTTCAGTGATGGAATTAGGGCCTGATTCAAGGTTGATTGCACAAGCAAAATCTTCCTCTAATGGGCAAAACCATGTTGCACTGCAGGTGGGGCAGATGTAACATGTGCAGAGAGTTAGATTTGGGTGGGTTATAGTGTTTCTGTGCAGGGTAAATACTGGCTGCTTTATTTTTACACTGCAATTTAGATTAGTTTGAACACACTCCACCCAAATCTAACTTTGTCTGCACATGTTACATCTGCCCCACCTGCAGTGCACATGGTTTAGCCCATTAGAGGAAGATTTTGCGATCAACCTTGAATTAGGCCCTTAATTTTCTTGTAGCGCTGCACAATGATCCCCGGTTTCCAGGATGGCTGGCGCTCAGTGATGGAAGTAACGTTCTAGCAGCGCTGCACAATGATCCCCGGTTTCCAGGATGGCCGGCGCTCAGTGATGGAAGGAACGTTCTTGTAGCGCTGCACAATGATCCCCGGTTTCCAGGATGGCTGGCGCTCAGTGATGGAAGTAACGTTCTTGTAGCGCTGCACAATGATCCCCGGTTTCCAGGATGGCCGGCGCTCAGTGATGGAAGTAACGTTCTAGCAGCGCTGCACAATGATCCCCGGTTTCCAGGATGGCTGGCGCTCAGTGATGGAAGTAACGTTCTAGCAGCGCTGCACAATGATCCCCGGTTTCCAGGATGGCCGGCGCTCAGTGATGGAAGGAACGTTCTTGTAGCGCTGCACAATGATCCCCGGTTTCCAGGATGGCTGGCGCTCAGTGATGGAAGTAACGTTCTAGCAGCGCTGCACAATGATCCCCGGTTTCCAGGATGGCCGGCGCTCAGTGATGGAAGGAACGTTCTAGCAGCGCTGCACAATGATCCCCGGTTTCCAGGATGGCTGGCGCTCAGTGATGGAAGTAACGTTCTAGCAGCGCTGCACAATGATCCCCGGTTTCCAGGATGGCCGGCGCTCAGTGATGGAAGGAACGTTCTTGTAGCGCTGCACAATGATCCCCGGTTTCCAGGATGGCTGGCGCTCAGTGATGGAAGTAACGTTCTAGCAGCGCTGCACAATGATCCCCGGTTTCCAGGATGGCCGGCGCTCAGTGATGGAAGGAACGTTCTTGTAGCGCTGCACAATGATCCCCGGTTTCCAGGATGGCCGGCGCTCAGTGATGGAAGTAACGTTCTAGCAGCGCTGCACAATGATCCCCGGTTTCCAGGATGGCTGGCGCTCAGTGATGGAAGTAACGTTCTTGTAGCGCTGCACAATGATCCCCGGTTTCCAGGCTGGCCGGCACTCAGTGATGGAAGTAGCGTTCTTGTAGCGCTGCACAATGATCCCCGGTTTCCAGGCTGGCCGGCGCTCAGTGATGGAAGTAACGCTCTTGTAGCGCTGCACAATGATCCCCGGTTTCCAGGATGGCCGGCACTCAGTGATGGAAGTAACGCTCTTGTAGCGCTGCACAATGATCCCCGGTTTCCAGGCTGGCCGGCGCTCAGTGATGGAAGTAACGTTCTTGTAGCGCTGCACAATGATCCCCGGTTTCCAGGCTGGCCGGCACTCAGTGATGGAAGTAACGTTCTTGTAGCGCTGCACAATGATCCCCGGTTTCCAGGCTGGCCGGCGCTCAGTGATGGAAGTAACGTTCTTGTAGCGCTGCACAATGATCCCCGGTTTCCAGGCTGGCCGGCGCTCAGTGATGGAAGTAACGTTCTTGTAGCGCTGCACAATGATCCCCGGTTTCCAGGCTGGCCGGCGCTCAGTGATGGAAGTAACGTTCTTGTAGCGCTGCACAATGATCCCCGGTTTCCAGGCTGGCCGGCACTCAGTGATGGAAGTAACGTTCTTGTAGCGCTGCACAATGATCCCCGGTTTCCAGGCTGGCCGGCACTCAGTGATGGAAGTAACGTTTTGTAGCGCTGCACAATGATCCCCGGTTTCCAGGCTGGCCGGCGCTCAGTGATGGAAGTAACGTTCTTGTAGCGCTGCACAATGATCCCCGGTTTCCAGGCTGGCCGGCACTCAGTGATGGAAGTAACGTTCTAGCAGCGCTGCACAATGATCCCCGGTTTCCAGGATGGCCGGCGCTCAGTGATGGAAGTAACGTTCTTGCAGCGCTGCAATGATCCCCGGTTTCCAGGATGGCCGGCGCTCAGTGATGGAAGTAACGTTCTTGCAGCGCTGCAATGATCCCCGGTTTCCAGGCTGGCCGGCGCTCAGTGATGGAAGTAACGTTCTTGTAGCGCTGCACAATGATCCCCGGTTTCCAGGCTGGCCGGCGCTCAGTGATGGAAGTAACGCTCTTGTAGCGCTGCACAATGATCCCCGGTTTCCAGGATGGCCGGCGCTCAGTGATGGAAGTAACGTTCTTGTAGCGCTGCACAATGATCCCCGGTTTCCAGGCTGGCCGGCGCTCAGTGATGGAAGTAACGCTCTTGTAGCGCTGCAATGATCCCCGGTTTCCAGGCTGGCCGGCACTCAGTGATGGAAGTAACGTTCTTGTAGCGCTGCACAATGATCCCCGGTTTCCAGGATGGCCGGCACTCAGTGATGGAAGTAACGTTCTAGCAGCGCTGCACAATGATCCCCGGTTTCCAGGCTGGCCGGCGCTCAGTGATGGAAGTAACGCTCTTGTAGCGCTGCAATGATCCCCGGTTTCCAGGATGGCCGGCACTCAGTGATGGAAGTAGCGTTCTTGTAGCGCTGCACAATGATCCCCGGTTTCCAGGATGGCCGGCACTCAGTGATGGAAGTAACGTTCTAGCAGCGCTGCACAATGATCCCCGGTTTCCAGGCTGGCCGGCGCTCAGTGATGGAAGTAACGCTCTTGTAGCGCTGCAATGATCCCCGGTTTCCAGGATGGCCGGCGCTCAGTGATGGAAGTAACGTTCTAGCAGCGCTGCACAATGATCCCCGGTTTCCAGGCTGGCCGGCGCTCAGTGATGGAAGTAACGTTCTTGCAGCGCTGCAATGATCCCCGGTTTCCAGGCTGGCCGGCGCTCAGTGATGGAAGTAACGTTCTTGTAGCGCTGCACAATGATCCCCGGTTTCCAGGCTGGCCGGCGCTCAGTGATGGAAGTAACGCTCTTGTAGCGCTGCACAATGATCCCCGGTTTCCAGGATGGCCGGCGCTCAGTGATGGAAGTAACGTTCTTGTAGCGCTGCACAATGATCCCCGGTTTCCAGGCTGGCCGGCGCTCAGTGATGGAAGTAACGCTCTTGTAGCGCTGCAATGATCCCCGGTTTCCAGGCTGGCCGGCACTCAGTGATGGAAGTAACGTTCTTGTAGCGCTGCACAATGATCCCCGGTTTCCAGGATGGCCGGCACTCAGTGATGGAAGTAACGTTCTAGCAGCGCTGCACAATGATCCCCGGTTTCCAGGCTGGCCGGCGCTCAGTGATGGAAGTAACGCTCTTGTAGCGCTGCAATGATCCCCGGTTTCCAGGATGGCCGGCACTCAGTGATGGAAGTAGCGTTCTTGTAGCGCTGCACAATGATCCCCGGTTTCCAGGATGGCCGGCACTCAGTGATGGAAGTAACGTTCTAGCAGCGCTGCACAATGATCCCCGGTTTCCAGGCTGGCCGGCGCTCAGTGATGGAAGTAACGCTCTTGTAGCGCTGCAATGATCCCCGGTTTCCAGGATGGCCGGCGCTCAGTGATGGAAGTAACGTTCTTGCAGCGCTGCAATGATCCCCGGTTTCCAGGCTGGCCGGCGCTCAGTGATGGAAGTAACGTTCTAGCAGCGCTGCACAATGATCCCCGGTTTCCAGGATGGCCGGCGCTCAGTGATGGAAGTAACGTTCTAGCAGCGCTGCACAATGATCCCCGGTTTCCAGGCTGGCCGGCGTTCAGTGATGACCCACAGTTGGGCGGTATCATTACCCCACTATAGTTCACCTGGAAATGACGTAAGTGAAAGATTTAATCCCCAGCTAATGTGTCCATTGTTGATGTGGAGATGCAATGCTCTGTATTGGAAGGGGCTGGCGGTGCTTCCCCCACCTCATCTATGTCCTTATAACTTGTGTAGCTGGTGAGGAAATAATCTTCGATTCGACTAAGAAACTCGTCGGCGTATATTGAGCAGTCGGCATTGACCAGCGTCCTCCTCAAACACGTCAGGAGCTGTAACAGAAACCGTACAACCAGTTACTCATATACAGAGCGTACTAACAGCCTAGATAGTGTCCTCTATTATAAACATTCTATAATATACAGGAAACCTGTCCCGGGATAGGTACTAAGCCGATGGAGAGGAGGAAGAGGGCTCAATATGGTATCCGTTAGAATGTCGACAGGTTAGGAAAAATGCCAGTCAGAATGTCGACATATAACATGTAGACACCAGAATGTCAACAGTACAGTTAGAGTTAGGTTATAAGTTGTCTGTGTAAAAGGAAGCCAGAGTAAATGTTATATTAGATACAAACACACAGACACACATTTTCATATATATATATATATATATATATATATATATATATAGAACACATAGGGCGGTATTCAATTCTTACCAACCCCGTCAGCAGAAACATAACTTGTATGGAAGGAGGTGGAATCATCATTTCAGCTCGCTACTCCCGGGGTAACGGGGCACCCAACCCTTTACGCAGCTAAACCCGATTACCATGTGCGCGATATGGGGGATTATTTTAGATAGGAGATTGGGTGCGATATATCATTTGCGTACTGCCCATAGTATGCAAATGTCGCTGTAAAGCTGAAAAGGTCTCCTAGCTATGGGCAAAACGCGTCGCTGTGATTACATGAGAAGGAGATGCACATCTTCATTGGTGTGTTTTATTCTGCTGAACGGTTTTTATTACATGCATCCACGTTGGTCCGATGTGTCCTGCATTAGTACGCTCCCACGTGTAACCAGCACCCCTAAGCTACAGCGTACGGATCTATGTGACTGGTACGCAGGCTTCCCACAATACCTGCAGCTATTCTTTTCTCAGGACATCAGTTATTACAGCTTGTTCTAATCCTATATATTTGTAATTTTAAGCGGTATTAATATATGTTGCTACATGTTTGTTTTATACACGTGTGTTATATCTAACAATCACTCAGGAAGTGGATGGCACACAGGAGACTGGGGGGGGGGGGGGGGTAAATGTATTATAGCGGCACGATACACTTCCTGCTTCGCCTCATTACTGAAGCAAAGCAGGAAGGGATATTGACAAGATGTATACAAATCTTGTCTGCCAAAGTCGCTTCCCCCTCTGGCGATGCCCCCCTGAGCACACAGCTGACTGTTCATAACATTGCCCACTCATATCGGCGTGGTATCCGTTAGATAGCAGCGCCCCTTTCACTGAGATGGCACCGCAGCGGTCATACATGGGGGAGAAGCGGTATCAGTGCACATAACGTCGGCTGATACTGCTTCTGCCCCATAACGGAAAGGAATGCATTTACCCCTGGCCCTTCTATCCAGAGTCTGAGACAGCCCCTGGAATCTGGGACCGGGGTAGTTGCCAGGCTATATGAGCAGTAATGAGGTCACTACAAGCAATGTAAATACAGGTTGAGTATCCCATATCCAAATATTCTGAAATACGGACTTTTATGAGTGAGAGTGAGATAGTGAAACCTTTGTTTTTTGATGGCTCACTGTACACAATCTTTGTTTAATACACAGGTATTAAAAATATTGTATTAAATGACCTTCAGGCTGTGTGTATAAGGTGTATATGAAACATAAATGAATTGTGTGAATGTAGACACACTTTGTTCAATGCACAAAGTTATAAAAAATATTGGCTAAAATGACCTTCAGGCTGTGTGTATAATGTGTATATGTAACATAAATGCATTCTGTGCTTAGATTTAGGTCCCATCACCATGATATCTCATTATGGGATGCAATTATTCCAAAATACGGAAGAATCCCATATCCAAAATACCTCTGGTCCCAAGCATTTTGGATAAGGGAGACTCAACCTGTACTCCACTTTGGAGCTGAATACTTTATCAGTATATAAGAAACAATATAAGAAACAAGACAATAAAAAGTTTACCTCATTTCCCCCCCCAAAAAATAACAACTTAAAGTGGCACTAACTCTGTGGAGTTTGTATATTCTCCCTGTGCTTGCGTGGGTTTCCTCCGGGTACTCCGGTTTCATCCCACAATCCAAAAATATACTGGTAGGTTAATTGGCTCCCAACAGAAATGAACCCTAGTGTGAACGTGTGTATACATGTGATAGGGAATATAGATTGTAAGCTCCAGGGACTGATGTGAATTTCCAAATATTCTCTGTACAGCGCTGCGGAATATGTGTGCGCTATATAAATGACTGGTAATAAAAAAATAAGTAGCCAGTTACTGTCTCCCTGTATTAGTACCTTATGGAAATAGATCACTGTATCTGTATATCTAATAATAAGCAATACAGCGCCATCTGCTGCATAGGAGTGGAATAACAAGCAAAGATCCTGGATGTAATAATATTACAGGTCTATGCCCTGTAGGAAACCCATAATGCACAATTACAATTTCCCTGTACGGCCCTACAGACACTTTATGGCGCTACATAAATACATTCTAATAATACCAATAACACAACAGGAGAATGCAGCATATCAGTTCACCAGTAACTATTTTTTTCACTTACTGTAGGCCTGATGTACCATGTACCTCACTGAGGCATGATGTACCGTGTGCCTCAATGATGTTACTAGATGTGCCATGTGCCTCAGTGACATATCTAATTCCTATGAACTGCATGACTGAATACTGACCGTGTCCACAGAATGATGGAAATGTTTGGGTGACTTATGAACAATTAATAAGCCTTTGTCTAGAATGTATAAAATGTGGATATACTGACCTTATTATAACCATTAAATCACCATTTATTATTCTTCACATTAGTTATATAGCCCCAGCATACACAGCAGCGATTACATCCAACCTGGGGCCTAATTCAGACCTGATCGCTGCTGTGCGTTTCCGCACAGCGGGCAATCAGGTCTGAACTGCGCATGCCAGTGCGCTGGCGCATGCCAGAGATGCAATCGGCATCTCTGCCCAGCAATCCCCTCTGCCTGATTGACAGGCAGAGGCGGTCACTGGGCAGGAGGGGGCAGAGCGGCGGCGTTTGGCCGCCATTTTGGGGGAGTGGTCCGGGCAATGCATGCGTACCCGGACCAACGCATGCGTGACGCCACACGCAGCCACTGCGACCCAGGAAGTGACGGGTAGCTCCCTGCCAGCTCGCTAGAGCTGCGCTGGTAGTGAGCTACTCCTAAAGGTAGATGCTTTTGTACCAGTGCAGGGGAGGGGGAGAGTACCAGACATGCGCGGTGGACTGAAACTGGTCGTAGATGTGCTGAATTTAGCACATCTATGATCAGGTCTGAATTAGGCCCCTAATACCTGTGTGTAAGGCATTGCATAGCTGTAGAGGTGTGTACACATGGCGAGATCCCTTCTATGCCCGATTTTGTCTATGCGATTTCCCTTGAACTCCCCCAGAGCCCAGATAGCAAAGATAGTGCAGATAGAACAGATTTTGACTATCAGTAATTTCAATTTTGTATATGTATGATTGTGACTGTACTTTGTTCTAGATAGTACACTAGATAGTCAAGATTGACTTGCCTGCACAGTCTATCTAGCCTTACGATACCGACCCCACAGGAGCGCGCATCGGGATTGAATGGGTTTCGCAAGGTGGCTAACACCATGAGATATGCACTACCTTTACTTAAGATTTTGACTATATAGTAAAAATCTCACAGATTTATCTCACCGTGTGTACAGCGGCTTCACAATTCTGTGTAATTACAATGCAAATGCAGCAGGAGACGCCTGTAGGAGATAGACGCCTCCTGGATGTATATGGAGTGGGTGTTATGCCGGCGGCCAGCATACAGGCGCCGGAATCCCGATCGTCGGCATCAGGGCCGGATTAACAATGGGGCGGATGGAGCTGCAGCTCCAGGCCCCCCCATCACAATAGGCCCACAGCATCTGCTGTGCTGCTGCAGCAAGGACATTTTTTTCCCTGCTATAGCAGCTTGCAAGTGACCGTCTGAAGCACCGCTCCCACCTGCGCATAGATGTATTATTGATAGTAGTAGTAGTTGGATTGACTGCGTCTGCTACTGCTGGCCGAACGGCTCAAAACGCCAGCAGTACACAGCCACTCTTCGGCAGAGGATCTGGAAACTCGACAGGGGGCGTGGCTACACTGAGTCCAGGGGGCGGAGCTACACGGGACTGTCTCAGGCTGCCTGCTGCTCACATGGCTGCTGCTGTGCTGTGAGAGGGAGAGTTGAAGCTGATGCACATGCAGGGCAGCCAGTGAGAGTAAACTCTGCTGTAGTGTGTAAGGTAAGAGTGAGTGGGGGGGAATTGTGTGTGTGTGTGAGCTTCTGTGAATGTGATATGTGATTTCCATGTGAACTTCTATAAGTGTGTGTGTCTTGTATGTGAGGTTCTGCAGGGAGTAGGATTTAATATAGCAAGGGTGAGAGAGTGCAGGTGCAGAGAGTGTGTGAGTGTAATATAGCGCAAGGGTAAGAGTGTGTGAGTGTAATAAAGTGCGGGAGCAGGGAGTGTGTGAGTGTGATACAGCGCGGGGGGCGGGAGTGAGTGACTGTAATAGAGTGCGGGGAGCTGGAGTGTGTGAGCGTAATATAGCGCAAGGGTGAGAGAGTGAGTGTGAGTGTAATAGATTGCGGGGACAAGGAGTGTGTGAGTGTGATACAGTACGGGGGCAGGAGTGTGTGAGTGTAATAGAGTGCAGGGGTGGGAGTGTGCGAGTGTGATACAGCACGGGGGCAGGAGTGTGTGAGTGTAATAGAGTGCAGGGGTGGGAGTGTGTGAGTGTGATACAGCGCAGGGGGCGGGAGTGTGTGAGTGTAATAGAGTGCAGGGGACAGGAGCGTGTGACTAATAGATTGCGGGGGCAGGAGTATGTGAGTATAATAGAGTGTGGGGGACGGGAGTGTGTGACTGTAATAGAGTGCGAGGGCATGAGTAAGTGAGTGTAATAGAGTGGGGGGGGGGCAGAGAGTGTGGGAGTGTGATACCGCGCTGGGGGCGGGAGTGTGTGAGTGTAATAGAGTGCAGGTGGCAGGGAATGTGTGAGTGTTATACAGCACAGGGGGCGGGAGTGTGTGAGTGTAATAGAGTGCAGGGGCGGGAGTATGAGTGTAATAGAGTGCGGGGGGCAGGGAGTGTGCGAGTGTGATACAGCGCGGGGCGGGAGTGTGTGAGTGTAATAGAGTGCAGGGGGTGGGAGTGTGTGAGTGTAATAGAGTGCAGGGGGTGGGAGTGTGAAACAGCATGGGGGGCGGGAGTGTGAGTGTAATAGAGTGCAGGGGTGGGAGTGTGTGGGTGTATTAGAGTGCGGGGGTGGGAATGTGATACAGCGTGGGGGGTGGGAGTGTAATAGAGTGCAGGGGCGGGAGTGTATGAGTGTAATAGAGTGCAGGGGCAGGAGTTTAAGCGGCAGACTAGATGGGCAAGGGGCAGACTAGATGGGCCAAGTGGTTCTTATCTGCCGTCAAATTCTATGTTTCTATGAGTGTATGAGTATAATAGAGTGTGGGGGACGGGAGTGTGTGACTGTAATAGAGTGCGGGGGCAGGAGTAAGTGAGTGTAATAGAGTGGGGGGGGGGGGGGAGAGAGTGTGGGAGTGTGATACCGCGCTGGGGGCGGGAGTGTGTGAGTGTAATAGAGTGCAGGGGGCAGGGAGTGTGTGAGTGTGATACAGCGTGGGGGGCGGGAGTGTGTGATTGTAATAGAGTGCAGGGAGTGTGTGAGTGTGATACAGCGCTGGGGGCGGGAGTGTGTGAGTGTAATAGAGTGCAGGGGGTGGGAGTGTGTGAGTGTAATAGAGTGCAGGGGGCGGGAGTGTGTGAGTGTTATAGAGTGCAGGGGGAGGGAGTGTGTGAGTGTGATACAGCGCAGGCCGCGAGGGGTGGGAGTGTGGGGCCAATGTGTTTTTCCTACTGAGGCCATTAATTTTTTTCCCGCCCCTTTGGGGTCCAGTGTGTTTTATTTTACCTGTAGGGGTCAGTATTTTTATTTGTATATATCTGGCGGTGCCAATGTGTCTTAAGAATGATGACTAGCTCAGTGGTATAAATATGAAGTCCACTGTTTCCCCATAACTGTTCGGCGATTTCTCAAGGTGATATAAAATTGAAAAGTGGTTATATCGTTTATGTATCGGGTGCCCTGTTAGTGGAAAACCGCCTGCATGTGGTCACCGTTTGATGCGGTGACATTACAGGTAGCCTTCCACCCTTACTGATGAGACTGCAGGAGGTGTGCATCTTGCTTTAAATAACAATTCATATATATATATGTATTTATATAAGCATGTATTTTACACAGAAATTAGGATCAAGAATTCGCTTTTATAAAACGAGGGTCTCGGGAGATGCGCTCTATGTACAGCCAATCACTGCGTGCCTGTGACTGCGGCCAATCTCTATCACCCCATATCTAGCCACTGCCAGCGTATGGCTGCTGAGACCTTAGCACCCCACAGTACATGTAAGGGCTGGATAAAGAAAACATTTGTGTATAGTAAACACTGATTGGGGGAGGGAGCAAACCGACTGTGCTGCCTGTAGTGTTTTATAATAAGAATTTACTCACCGGTAATTCTATTTCTCGTAGTCCGTAGTGGATGCTGGGAACTCCGTAAGGACCATGGGGAATAGACGGGCTCCGCAGGAGACTGGGCACTCTAAAAGAAAGATTAGGTACTATCTGGTGTGCACTGGCTCCTCCCTCTATGCCCCTCCTCCAGACCTCAGTTAGGGAAACTGTGCCCGGAAGAGCTGACACAACAAGGAAAGGATTTGGAATCCAGGGTAAGACTCATACCAGCCACACCAATCACACTGTACAACTTGTGATAACCATACCCAGTTAACAGTATGAACAACAACTGAGCCTCATTTAACGGATGGCTCATAACAATAACCCTTTAGTTAAGCAATAACTACATACATGTATTGCAGAGAGTCCGCACTTGGGACGGGCGCCCAGCATCCACTACGGACTACGAGAAATAGAATTACCGGTGAGTAAATTCTTATTTTCTCTGACGTCCTAGTGGATGCTGGGAACTCCGTAAGGACCATGGGGATTATACCAAAGCTCCCAAACGGGCGGGAGAGTGCGGATGACTCTGCAGCACCGCATGAGCAAACTCAAGGTCCTCCTCAGCCAGGGTATCAAACTTGTAGAACTTAGCAAACTTGTTTGACCCCGACCAAGTAGCAGCTCGGCAAAGCTGTAAAGCCGAGACCCCTCGGGCAGCCGCCCAAGAAGAGCCCACCTTCCTTGTGGAATGGGCTTTCACCGATTTTGGATGCAGCAATCCAGCCGCAGAGTGAACCAGCTGAATCGTGCTATAGATCCAGCGAGCAATAGTCTGCTTCGAAGCAGGAGCGCCAACCTTGTTGGCTGCATACAGAATAAACAGCGAGTCAGACTTTCTGACTCCCGCCGTTCTGGAAACATAAATTTTCAAAGCCCGGACTACGTCCAGCAACTTGGAATCCTCCAAGTCCCTAGTAGCCGCAGGCACCACAATAGGCTGGTTCAAATGAAACGATGATACCACCCTAGGGAGAAATTGGGGACGAGTCCTCAATTCTGCCCTGTCCATATGGAAGATCAGATAAGGGCTTTTACATGACAAAACCGCCAAATCTGACACATGCCTAGCCGAAGCTAAGGCCAATAGCATGACCACTTTCCACGTGAGATATTTTAGCTCCACGGTCTTAAGTGGCTCAAACCTGTGGGATTTCAAGAAATCCAACACAACGTTAAGATCCCAAGGTGCCACCGGTGGCACAAAAGGAGGCTGAATATGCAGCACCCCCGGAACAACGTCTGAACTTCAGGCAGTGAAGCCAGTTTTTTTTGAGAGAAAATGGATAGGGTCGAAATCTTGACCTTTATGGATCCTAATTTTAGGCCCATAGTCACTCCTGACTGTAGGAAGTGCAGGAATCGACCCCGCTGGAATTCCTCTGTGGGGCCTTCCCGGCCTCACACCAAGCAACCTATTTTCGCTATATACAGTGAAAAAGTCTTGCTGTCACGTCTTTCCTAGCCTTTATCAGCGTAGGAATAACTGCATCCGGAATGCCCTTTTCCGCTATGATCCGACGTTCAACCGCCATGCTGTCAAATGCAGCCGCGGTAAGTCTTGGAACAGACAGGGCCCCTGTTGCAGCATGTCCTGTCTGAGAGGCAGAAGCCCTGAGTCCTCTGAGAGCATTTCTTGCAGCTCCGGGTACCGAGTCCTTCTTGGCCAATTCGGAGCAAAGAATATTGTTCTCACTCCTCCTTTTATTACAATTCTCAGCCCTTGGGTATGAGAGGAAGAGGAGGGAATACATAGACCGACTGGAACACCCACGGTGTTACTAGTGCGACCACAGCTATCACCTGAGGGTCCCTTGACCCGGCGTAAAACCTTTTTTTAGCTTTTTATTGAGGTGGGACGCCATCTAGTCCACCTGAGGCAGTTCCCATCAATTTGCAAACTGCGTGAAGACTTCCTGATGAAGTCCCCACTTTCCCGGGTGGAGGTCGTGCCTGCTGAGGAAGTCTGCTTCCCAGTTGTCCACTCCCGGAATGAACACTGCTGACAGTGCGCTTACTTGATTCTCCGCCCAGCGAAGAATTCTGGTGGCTTCTACCCTCGCCACCCTGCTCCTTGTGCCGCCTTGGCGGTTTACATGAACCCCTGCGGTCTGACTGGATCAGAACCGGTTGGTCGCGAAGCAGGATCTCCGCTTGACTTAGGGCGTTGTATATGGCCCTTAGTTCCAGGATTGATGTGAAGGCAAGTCTGTTGACTTGACCACAGACCTTGGAAATTTCTTCCCTGTGTAACTGCCCCCCCACCCTCGGAGGCTTGCATCCGTGGTCACCAGGATCCAGTCCTGAATGCCGAATCTGCGGCCCTCGAGAAGGTGAGCACTCTGCAGCCACCACAGGAGAGACACCCTGGCCCTGGGGGATAGGGTGATTAACCGATGCATCTGAAGAGGTGATCCGGACCACTTGTCCAGTAAGTCCCATTGGAAGGTCCTCGCATGGAACCTGCCTAAGGGGATGGCCTCGTATGATGCCACCATTCTTCCCAGGACTCGAGTGCAGTGATGCACTGACACCTGTTTTGGTTTTAATAGATTCCTGACCAGTGTCATGAGCTCCTGAGCTCTCTCTATCGGGAGATAAACCCTTTTCTGGTCTGTGTCTAGGATCGTGTCTAGGAGAGGCAGATGAGCTGTAGGAACCAACTGCGACTTTGGAATATATAGAATCCAGCCGTGTTGCCGTTACACTTCCAGAGAAAGTGATACGCTGTTCAGCAACTGCTCTCTTGATCTCGCTTGTATGAGGAGATTGCCCAAGTACGTGATAATAGTGACACCTTGCTTGCGCAGGAGCACAATCATATCCGCCATTACCTTGGTTATGACAATCCCGTACCGCAATTCTGAGGTACGCCTAATGAGGTGGATAAATGGGGACATGAAGGTATGCATCCCTTATGACCCGATTCACAATAAAATCTCCCTCTTTTTAGGCTTGCCCTGACCGCTCTTAGCGATTCCATCTTGAACTTGAACCTTCTCAGGTATATGTTCAGGGATTTTTAATTCAATATGGGTCTGACCGAACCGTCTGGTTTCGGGATTACAACATGGTCGAATAATAACACCCTCTTGTTGAAGGAGGGGACCCTTGACCACCACCTGTTATAGATACAATTTGTGAATTGCAGTTAACACTGGCTCCCTCTCTTGGGGGGAAGCCCGCAGGGCCGTCGGTGAGGGGGCATCTTCTCACAGTCCAGCTTGTATCCCTGAGACACAATATCTATTGCCCATGGACCTAACAGGGAGTGAACCCACTTGTGGCTGAACTTACGAAGTCGTGTCCCCACCGGGCCTAGCTCCGCCTGTGGAGCCCCAGCGGTATAGGTAGATTTCTGTAGGGGCCGGGGAGGACTTCTGTTCCTGGGAACTAGCTGTGTTGATCCCGGCTCTGACAAGAAAGGACGCACCTCAGACTTTCTTGTTTCTTTATTCGAAAGGCTGCATTTAATAATGTCGTGCTTTCTTAGGCTGTGCAGGAATATAAGGCAAACTAGCAGAATTACCAGCTATAGCTGCGGAGACCAGGCCCGAGAACCCTTCTCCACACAATCCTCAGCCTACCATATGCCTCTTAAGTCGGCATCATCTGTCCAATGCATATTCTACAGGACACGTCAAACAGAGATCGACATAGCTTTGACTCTAGGACCCAGTATACTCATGTCTCTTTGGGCATGCTTTATAACTATATATCTATCACTTAAGACAGCATCTTTAATATATTTACTAGGGTCTCAATCTCTGCTGATAAGGTACCTGTCCACGCTGCCACAGCGCTATAAACCCATGCCGACACAATCGCCGGTCTGGGTAGTATACTAGAATGTGCACGCTATCTGCAGGATCCCTGAGAATAGCAAGTGCTACCGTCTGTGCAAACAGGACACCCCAGGGGAAGATTCTCAACACATCCTGGCCCTAGTGGGGAAAGGATACAGCCTGAGAATTCTCTTGTGGGAAGCTGCCGTCTCTTGTCTGGAGATTCCCGCTCTTTTTCCTCATGAGAGGAGGGAAATTTACCTCAGCATTCTTCCCCTTAAACATGTGTACTCTCGTGTCAGGGACAGATGAGTCATCAGTGATATGCAAATCATCTTTTATTTCAATAATCATATATTGAATACTTTCTAGCCATCTTGGCTGTAACTTTGCATTATCGTAGTCGACAGTGGAGTTAAACTCCATGTCGATACCAGTGTTTGTTATTTGGATAGTGAGCATTGTGAGACTCTGAAGGTCTCTGTGACATAGGGACAGACATGGGTAGATTTCCTGTCTGTTCCCCAACCATTTGTGCAATAAATTCACCTTAGCACTTACACATATCCAAACAGGTGTCGGCGTTGTCGACGGAGACACCCTCTCACACACATATCCGCTCTATCACCTCCTTAGAGGAGCCTTTTACCTCAGACATGTCGACACACGCGTACCGACACACCACACACACAGGGGATGCTCTATTTGAGGACAGTTCCCCCACAAGGCCCTTTGGAGAGACAGAGAGAGAGTAAGCCAGCACACACCCCAGCGCTATATAACCCAGGGATTACACTACAGCTCAGTGTTTACCCAGTAGCTGCTGTATATACAATTTTTGCGCCTAAATGTATGTGCCCCCCCCCCCTCTCTTTTCACCCTTTGTGTCCCAGGATACTGCAGGGGAGAGCCTGGGGAGCTTCCTTCCAGCGGAGCTGTGAAGAGAAAATGGTGCTGGTGTGCTGAGGAAGAAGGCCCCGCCCCATCAGCGGCGGGCTTCTGTCCTGTTTCTGACTAAAAATGGCGGGGGTTTTACACATATACAGTCACAGACTGTATTATGTGTATTTTTATGCCAAAGGTATATTTATTGCTGCCCAGGGCGCCCGCCCGCCCCCCCAGCGCCCTACAGTGACCGGAGTGTGTGGTGTGCTGTGCGCCACCTTAATGAAGACAGGAGTCTTCTGCCGCCGATTTCATCGCTTCTCTTCTGTCTTCTGGCTCTGCAAGGGGGACGGCGGCGCGGCTCCGGGAACGGACGATCGAGGTCAGGCCCTGTGTTCGAACCCTCTGGAGCTAATGGTGTCCAGTAGCCCAAGAAGCACAAGCTAGCTGCAAGCAGGTAGGTCCGCTTCTCTCCCCTCAGTCCCACGTAGCAGTGAGTCTGTTGCCAGCAGATCTCACTGAAAATAAAAAACCTAACAAATACTTTCTTTCTAGCAAGCTCAGGAGAGCCCACTAGGAGCACCCAGCTCTGGCCGGGCACAGATTCTAACTGAGGTCTGGGGAGGGGCATAGAGGGAGGAGCCAGTGCACACCAGATAGTACCTAATCTTTCTTTTAGAGTGCCCAGTCTCCTGCGGAGCCCGTCTATTCCCCATGGTCCTTACGGAGTTCCCAGCATCCACTAGGACGTCAGAGAAATACTGTTTGTGGGCCCTTATTTGTGTATTGCCAGTCCACTGAAATAAAAACCAAAGCCCGCTCCCCTGTCCCCAAAAAAATAAATAGTTTGTGTGTGTAGCACCAGAATATAATATACAGATAGTCCTCTCATTTTGTATTATACATTTTAGCACCATTAAAACGGGATCTGGTCAGGATCCCTGTGGTCGGAATCCCAGCATTCGAAATACAGACGCCAGAATCCCGACATTACTCAGAGTGCTGGAGCCGGGATCCCGACATTGATCACTACCCGGCGTCGGAATCCCGAACAATGATTACAGAGACCACCAGAGATAAGCAGCGGTGGGGGGTTCGGGAGGGGAGGTGGGTAGTTATGCTTAGTCTGCGAGGGGGGGGGGGATTTGAGGTTAGGGTCAGGCTGCGGGGAGGGGGGGCTAGGGTTTGGCACCCCCGGGGATGGTTAGGGTTAGGCTGCGGTGGTGGTGGGGTGTTTAGGGTACGGGAAAGGTGGGTTAGGGTTAGGGGGTTAGCTTAGTTAAATAGTTCATGTCGGTATTTTCAACATCGGGATGCCAATGTCGGTATTTTGACAGCCAGCATGCCAACCATCGGGATCCTGATACCAACCCCATTAAAACATATATAATAACCCAAAAATTGGGCCTGATTCTGAGTCAAACTCGGGCACATCTGTGTATATACATCTGTGTGTGCATCTATTGCCGCTGTAGTGTGTGCGACTTTATGCTGATCTTACAACACAAACGTCAAAACCTGCACCTGCCCCATGCTATGTGCAGATCTCTGACAGACTACTGCCTCCAATGTTAGCGATTAATCATCTGATTTCACTACAACTGCAGTGACACTCCGATAACATGTCCATAAGATGGTGCGTCTCCGTGTGTCTTATGCCATTCCCCAGTCAGGAGCCCCTAATACATTATACTGTAGTTATGTATTGGATATTAGCAATTTGGGTTTGAATCTATCTATCTATCTCACTATATGCTGGGTCACCTCAGTTTTGCCTGCTCTGCCCTGTCCAGGCGACACCCTCCATCCAACCCCACCATTCCTTCTCAGTATAACTACTTATTACAAAAGTAAACTTTTTTTTTACATATAGAAAGATTTCACATTCATGACATCGCTGAGCGACCTGTAACCTCTTACGTTGAGAGGTTTTTATATTTATGTCATCACTGAGCGCACCATTTTCTATATTACAGTCACGTTAACAAGAGATGTTTTCCTTTGGTCATTTTTAGATTGTCACATTACACTGTTGATATAACTGAAGAAGTGAGGGGGATTGAGGTTTTTCAAGGTAGGTGCTAGTCACACCTCCTGTGCAGACCACACCCTCACAACATCAACCACACCCCTAACATTACTAGTCACACCTCCTGTGCAGACCACACCCTCACAACATCAACCACACCCCTAACATTACTAGTCACACCTCCTGTGCAGACCACACCCTCACAACATCAACCACACCCCTAACATTACTAGTCACACCTCCTGTGCAGACCACACCCTCACAACATCAACCACACCCCTAACATTACTAGTCACACACCCATGGTGTTTTCACATCCCCTGCCATGGCATAAAATAGGCCCTTCATAAATTTCAGCTCCAGGCCCATATGGACCTTAATCTGGCACTGGTCGGCATACCGACAGCTGGGCGAGCGCAAATGAGCCCCTTGCAGGCGCGCTGCGCTCGCCACGCTATCTATTCTCCCTCCAGGGGGGTCGTGGACCCCCAAGAGGGAGAGAAGCTGTCGGTATGCTGGTCGTCGGGAGCCCGGCTGCCGGCAAACTGAAAATCACACATATGGAGATAAAAGCCTGCGTCTGAGGACTCACCATTGGGTTACCATCGGTTGCAATTGCAATGTTTCCAGGCAGCGGTCAGTCTGCGTCAGCTGAAGCTCACTCAGGCTAGCTGTCAGATCAGAACACCAGAGTCCAGTAAGCCTGCACCCGATGTCACAGACCCTGGACCCGTCACGTCTACAAAACAGGAGCTACATGCCACACCCCAAACACTGCCGCATGTTAATCGCAAGACCCGTTCTGCACATGCGCAGGCCCCATCATATCTGCACTCATACCATCAGGTTTATGTACACATCCAAGTTACACCCTAAGGCTCCATGTACTATGGTCCAACATGTCTAGCAATCATTTTCTTTTATCCTGATCACAGCAGCACAGTATCTGGGACTGGTCATGTGGGAGGCAGTGACCTGTGCCCTCATGTGATTGTCAGTGAGGACATGGCTGCATGTGACAGGGGCAGTGACATGATGTGAGGATGGGAATGGAGGCAGCAGGAAGCCACAGACTGAGAGTTATATAGTGGGAGGAGCAGGGTCCTCAGCAGCACAGAGTATATCAGGAGATGAGCGATGTGTCAGTGAGGACAGGGCTGCATGTGACAGGGGCAGTGACATGATGTGAGGAGGGGAATGGAGGCAGCAGGAAGCCACAGACTGAGAGTTATATAGTGGGAGGAGCAGGGTCCCCCAGCAGTACAGAGTATATCAGGAGATGAGTGATGTGTCAGTGAGGACAGGGCTGCATGTGACAGGGGCAGTGACATGATGTGAGGAGGGGAATGGAGGCAGCAGGAAGCCACAGACTGAGAGTTATATAGTGGGAGGAGCAGTGTCCCCAGCAGCACAGAGTATATCAGGAGATGAGTGATGTGTCAGTGAGGACAGGGCTGTATGTGACAGGGGCAGTGACATGATGTGAGGAGGGGAATGGAGGCAGCAGGAAGCCACAGACTGAGAGTTATATAGTGGAAGGAGCAGGGTCCCCAGCAGCACAGAGTATATCAGGAGATGAGTGATGTGTCAGTGGGGACAGGGCTGCATGTGACAGGGGCAGTGACATGATGTGAGGAGGGGAATGGAGGCAGCAGGAAGCCACAGACTGAGAGTTATATAGTGGGAGGAGCAGGCCCCCTCCAGCAGCACAGAGTATATCAGGAGATGAGTGATGTGTCAGTGAGGACAGGGCTGCATGTGTCAGGGGCAGTGACTTGATGTGAGGAGGGAAACGGTGGCAGCAGAAAGTTACAGACTGAGAGTTATATAGTGGAAGGAGCAGTGTCACCAGCAGCACAGAGTATATCAGGAGATGAGTGATGTGTCAGTGAGGACAGGGCTGCATTTGACGGGGCAGTGACATGATGTGAGGAGAGGAATGGAGGCAGCAGAAAGTTACAGACTGAGAGTTATATAGTGGAAGGAGCAGGGTCCCCCAGCAGCACAGAGTATATCAGGAGATGAGTGATGTGTCAGTGAGGACAGGGCTACATGTGACGGGGCAGTGACATGATGTGAGGAGAGGAATGGAGGCAGCAGGAAGACACAGACAGAGTTATATAGTGGAAGGAGCAGGGTCCCCCAGCAGCACAGAGTATATCAGGAGATGAGTGATGTGTCAGTGAGGACAGGGCTGCATGTGACGGGGCAGTGACATGATGTGAGGAGAGGAATGGAGGCAGCAGAAAGTTACAGACTGAGAGTTATATAGTGGAAGGAGCAGGGTCCCCCAGCAGCACAGAGGATAAATTCATACACTCAGCTTGTTCGGACAAAGAGAGGTTTACTCCATACTGAGCTGTGATCACCATTATAAAGATGCAGCATTTGCCTGGCAATGATGACAGGTACAGCACTGTGAATACCAACATTATCTCTGCAGGGAGAATCATTACTCCAGTGTACCTGTCACTACTCCACAATACATTTTCCGGTAGGATATAACTCAGCTTTATGCTAAGCTAAAAGGGATAACAATATTACACCCAGAGAATAAAGCCCACCTTCTGTAAGCATGTGAGGTCGCAGTCCTGTCGGAACCTCCTGTCCATAGGAACGCTGCTGCACGGATGAGAAAGAAGACATAATTCACATCTCTGCCCAGGGAATAGAATCAATCAGCATTTACCTGGCCTGGCTGCTTCAATCGCTTCTAATGGATGTTTAAGCAGAAGAACCAGCTTCCGACACGCAAGATGCGGAGTCTTTTCATTTCAGCCAATATCCCATTAACACCCAGCGCTTAAACATTGATTTACACCAGACGATCAATTTACTATTTTCACTTGATAAGTCAACGTGTAAAAGGAAAAATAATTAGCCTACAAACTGACAGAGGATTCATGGAGGGTTGGTGAACGGTGCGAGCAGAGACGGGGGTCCACTCATGGGGCTACGGATGAGTAAGTGCTGGAGGGACGATGCATTTTGCTTCTGTAGCAGAAAATCTTAATTACGTCTTATTTATGTTTCCCAAAAGTATTAAAAATGTGATTTGTGAATTTAGTGCCCGATTCAGACCGGATTGTCGTTGTGCAAAATCACACAGCGGCCGATTATCGAATGACTGAGCATGTGTATGCGCCGCAATGCACGTCACTAAACAGCGACAGGATGGTGCGAAAATTTCGATCGCACGGGAGTTCGCAAGGTGATTGAAAGGAAGCGGACGTTTGTGAGTGGTGACTGGTCGTTTTCTGGGAGTGTCAGGAAAAACGCAGGCGTTCCCAAGCGTTTTCAGGGCGTGTGTGTGACGTCAGCTCCGGCCCCGATCAGCCTGATTCTATTGCACTGTAGGAGTAAGTCCTGGGCTACGCAAACACTGCACACACTGGTAAAAACCATTTGATGGTGAGTGAGGTGCGAACGGATTTGCAGATGTCCGCTGTCTGGCGGAATTTTCGCACACCGTACACATGCATTCGCACACTTGCACGGGGCGGGTTTTCACTCTCCCTGGGTGGCAACTATCTGATTGCAGACTGATGCAAAAACGCAGAGGAACGATCAGGTCCGGACAGGGAGGTGGAATGCGAAGCAATACGGAAATTGTGTCAAAATCAAGTCATTGTCAGGGTTCCTTTGTCGCAACAGGGAGAAGGCTTCTATTCGAGACTGTTCGTGGTCCCGAAGCCAGACGGCTCAGTCAGACCGATCCTGAACCTCAAATCCCTCAATTTCTACCTACGGAAATTCAAATTCAAGATGGAATCTCTCCGGGCAGTGATATCCAGTCTGGAGGAGGGGGATTTTATGGTGTTGGTAGACATAAAGGATGCCTATTTGCATGTTCCCATTTTTCCACCACGTCAGGCTTACCTGAGGTTTGCAGTGCAGGACTGCCATTATCAGTTTCAGACGTTGCCGTTTGGTCTGTCCACGGCTCCGAGAATTTTCACCAAAGTAATGGCGGAAATGATGATTCTCCTGCGCAAGCAAGGAGTCACAATTATCCCGTACTTGGAGGATCTCCTGATAAAAGCGAGGTCCAAGGAACAATTACTGCAGAACATTACGCTCTCCCTGACAATTCTGCAACAACATGGTTGGCTCCTAAACTTGCCAAAATCGCAGTTGGTTCCGACGACACGTCTGTCGTTCTTGGGTATGATTCTGGACACGGAATTACAGAGAGTTTTTCTTCAAGTGGAAAAGGCTCTAGAAATTCAGAACCTAGTCAAACAGATTCTGAAACCAGCAAGAGTGTCGATTTATCAATGCACTCGGTTGCTGGGGAAGATGGTTGAGACCTATGAGGCCATTCAGTTTGGCAGATTCCATGCCAGAGTGTTTCAGTGGGACCTGTTGGACAAGTGGTCCGGGTCCCATCTGCACATGCACCGACAGATAATCCTGTCTTCCAAGACCAGAATCTCACTCTTGTGGTGGCTGCACAGCTCTCACCTCCTAGAGAGACGCAGGTTCAGGATCCAGGACTGGATCTTAGTGACCACGGATGCGAGTCTCCGAGGCTGGGGTGCAGTCACACAGAGGGAAAATTTCCAGGGAAAATGGTCAAGCCAGGAAGCTTGTCTACACATAAACATTCTGGAATTAAGGGCCATTTACAACGTCCTTCTACAAGCGGAACATCTTCGCGATCTGCCCGTCCTGATTCAGTCGGACAACATAACAGCAGTGGCGTACATAAACCGCCAGGGCAGAATGAAGAGCAGAGCGGCAATGGCAGAGGCCACAAAAGTTTTCCGCTGGGTGGAAAGACATGTAAGCGCTCTGTCAGCGGTCTTCATTCCAGGTGTGGACAACTGGGAAGCAGACTTCCTCAGCAGACACGATCTCCATCCAGGAGAGTGGGGTCTTCATCAAGAGGTCTTTGCAGAAGTGACAAGTCATTGGGGAATTCCTCAAATAAGACATGATGGCGTCTCGCCGCAACAAGAAACTTCCGAGATATTGTTCCAGGTCGAGGGACCCTCAAGCAATAGCGGTGGACGCCCTAGTGACACCGTGGGTGTTTCAGTCGGTATATGTGTTCCCTCCGATTCCACTCATTCCAAAAGTGATAAAGATCATAAGAAGAACAAGGGTTCATGCAATCCTCATTGTTCCAGACTGGCCAAGGAGGGCCTGGTATACAGATCTTCAGGAATTGCTCGGAGGAGATCCCTGGCCTCTTCCTCTACGAGAGGATCTGTTACAGCAGGGGCCGTGCGTGTACCAAGACTTACCGTGGCTTCGTTTGACGGCTTGGAGGTTGAACGCTGGATCCTAGCCCGAAAGGGTATTCCCAGTGAAGTCATTCCCACACTTCTTCAGGCGAGAAAAGAAGTAACGACAAAACATTATCACCGTATTTGGAGAAAATATGTGTCTTGGTGTGAATCCAAGAAGACTCCTACGGAAGAATTTCAGCTGGGCCGTTTTCTCCATTTTCTGCAAGCAGGTGTGGATGCGGACTTAAAATTAGGCTCAATTAAAGTACAAATTTCGGCCTTGTCAATTTTCTTTTAAAAAGAATTGGCCTCCCTTCCGGAAGTTCAGACTTTCGTGAAAGGCATGCTGCACATCCAACCTTACTTTGTGCCCCCGGTGGCACCATGGGATCTTAGCGTGGTGTTGCAGTTCCTGCAATCTCATTGGTTTGAACCTTTACGTAAGGTAGAGTTGAAATTCGTCACTTGGAAAGTGATCATGCTGTTGGCCTTGGCCTCTGCAAGGCGGGTGTCTGAATTAGCGGCTTTGTCTCACAAGAGCCCCTATTTGATCTTCCATGAAGATAGAGCAGAGTTGAGAACTAGTCAGCAATTTCTGCCGAAAGTGGTGTCATCGTTTCACATGAACCAACCTATTGTGGTGCTAGTGGCTACTGACGCCTTAGCGGAATCGAAGTCTCTAGATGGGGTCAGAGCTTTGAAAATTTATGTAGCCAGAACGGCTCAGATTAGGAAAACGGAGGCTCTGTTTGTCCTGTATGATTCCAACAAGATTGGGGCTCCTGCTTCTAAGCAGACTATTGCACGCTGGATCTGTAATACGATTCAGCAAGCTCATTCTATGGCTGGATTGCAGTTACCGAAATCGGTGAAGGCCCATTCTACCAGAAAGGTGGGCTCATCCTGGGCAGCTGCCAGGGGGGTCTCGGCATTACAGCTTTGCCGAGCAGCTACTTGGTCGGGTTCAAACACTTTTGCAAAGTTTTACAAGTTTGATACCCTGGCTAAGGACCTATTGTTTGGTCAATCGGTGCTGCAGAATCATCCCACTCTCCCGCCCGTTCTTGAGCTTTGGTATAAACCCCATGGTTCTTGAAGTGTCCCCAGCATCCTCTAGGACGTAGGAGAAAATAGGATTTTAATACCTACCGGTAAATCCTTTTTTCTTAGTCCGTAGAGGATGCTGGGCGCCTGTCCCAGTGCGTACTGTATCTGCAGTTATTGGTTATGGTTACACATGTGTTGTGTTGCTTTGCGTTTATAGTCAGCCTGTTGCTGTAGTTATTCATGCCGTTGCAAATGCCATGTTGTGCGGCATGCTTGAGGTGTGAGTTGGTATGTATCTCACCTTAGTTTAAATCAAAATAAATCCTTTTTCCTCGAAATGTCCGTCTCCCTGGGCACAGTTCCTATAACTGGAGTCTGGAGGAGGGGCATAGAGGGAGGAGCCAGTTCACACCCCTTTTAAAGTCTTAATGTGCCCAGCATCCTCTACGGACTAAGAGAAAAGGATTTACCGGTAGGTATTAAAATCCTATTTTCTCTTTCATCCATCTGGGAGACGCTGCGCCATTACTTGTGAGATTTCCCAAAGCAAGCTAACGAGAGGAGGGAGACGTAGACGGCGAAGCCGTCTGTAAAATTTGATGCTCAACAGAGGCAGTCTCTGAACCAAACGTATGAAAACGGTAGAACTTTGTGAAGGTATGCACAGACAACCAGGTCGCCGCTCTACACAGCTGCTCAACACAAACACCGCCACGAACAGCCCAAGAGGCTCCAACAGCCCTAGTCGAATGAGCTCGTATTGGGCCAGGCACAGAAGAGTTAGAAGAAACGTATGCCTGTCGAATGGCTGAAGTTACCCAACGAGCCACCGAGTTCTTAGAAGCCGGCCAACCTTGTTTGGGTGCGTCAACTAGCACCAACAACGTATCAGTACGACGAATAGATTCAGTACGAGACAAGTAAATACGTAAGGCCCGAACCACATCAAATAAGGCCAAATGGCTCTCCTCCCCGGAGGAAGCCGGAGCAAACGCTGGGAGGACAATGTGCTGATTAAGGTGGAAAGCCGATACAACCTTCGTAAGGAAAGAAGGTTTTGTACGCAAAACGACACGGTCATCATGAAAAACCAACAAAGGCGGTCTGCAAGACAGAGCCGCCAACTCCTAAACCTATCTGGCTGATGCAATGGCCAAAAGGAAAACAACTTTGAGTGTTAGATATCGTAGTTCCACAGATTCCAAAGGTTCAAACGGAGATTTTTGAAGGGCCGTAAGGACTACATTTAAGTCCCAGGGAGGAACCGGGGGAATAAAGGGTGTTTGAATTCGAATAACACCCTGTAGAAAACTCTGTACCTCTGGAATGAGAGCCAATTTTCTTCGAAAAAGGACTGATAAGGCAGAAACCTGGCCTTTTAGTGAGGAAAGACGCAGTGAAGAAAATGACACTAGGCGAGGCACCCTAAATAGGTCCGGTGTCAATCCGCGTTTTTCACACCAAGCAATGTAAATGCGCCACACTCTGTGATAAATTCCAGAAGTTACCGGCTTCCTGGCCTGAATCATCGTCTGTACGACTGGCCGAGATAATCCTTTAGCTCTTAAAATGCTGGATTCAAGAACCATGCCGTCAAAGCCAGCTGATTTAAATCTGGGTGGTGACATGGTCCTTGAAAGAGAAGGTCTGGTCATAGAGGGAGACGATAAGGCTCCCCGACGACCATGCCGTGCAGAAGAGTGTACCACTGACGACGCGGCCAATCCGGAGCTATCAGAAAGACCGGCAGACCTTCCCGCCGGATGCGTTGAAGTAAACGTGGAATCAACGGGATTGGTGCTAACACATATCCCAGCTGTAACAGCCATGGGGCTGTCAAGGCATCGACCAGAGTCACTTGAGAATCCTGAGTGCGCGACCCATAAAGAGGAAGCTTTTTGTTGATACAAGACGCCATGAGATCTATGTCGGGTGTTCCCCATCGAGTGACTAGAGATAGAAACACCTTCTGGTGAAGCTCCCACTTCCCTGGGTGGACCGTGTCACGGCTTAAGAAATCTGCTTCCCAGTTGTCGACTCCCGAAATGTGAACTGCGGAAATGGCCGGAACGCACTTCTCTGCCCATTTGAGAATGTGAGCTACCTTGTTCATGGCGCTCCAACTTCAAGTTCCTCCTTGTCTGTTTATGTAAGCCACCGCCGTGGCGTTGTCGGACTGAACACGAACCAGATGACACTGGACCATGGATTGTATCTGAATGAGCGCATTTTGTATCGCTTGCAGTTCCAAAATGTTGATCTGCAACAATGACTCCTGACTGCTCCAGGGTCCCTGAAAGTGATGAGTTTGAAACACTGCACCCCAACCCGTGAGGCTGGCGTCCGTGGTGACTATCTTCCAAGACCAAATCGCAAACGGGGCTCCCTTGGTTAGATTGTGGCTGTGAAGCCACCACTGGAGCGATTGACGAGTCTATATTGACACAGCTATATTGGAACAGCTGTAAGTTGATGTGTAGTCCCATCCGGGACCAACAGCAAAGAATCTGAGCCTGAAGCGGTCGGGCATGAAATCTTGCGTAAGGAAGTGCCTCGAAGGTCGCAACCATCTTGCCTAACACCTGCATGCCTCGGAGAACTGAAACCTTCGGTAATTGTAACAGTGTTCGAATTCTGGACTGTAAATCCTGGAGCTTGTCCTGAGGAAGAAACACTCTCCGACTCCTGGTGTCGAATAAGAGTCACAGAAATACCATCTTCTGGGAAGGAAGTAGTGTCGATTTTGGAAAATTTATTATCCATCCGAATGACTGCAGGGTGTTTATCGTGAGTTGCAAGTGTTGTTGAAGAATCGACTCCGATGGAGCCTTGATTAGGAGATCGTCCAAGTAAGGAGTAATGTCGACTTCCTGACACCGTTGAACTGCCACTATATGTCCCATGATCTTTGTAAACACCCGAGGTGCCGTGGAGAGTCCGAAGGGAAAAGCCTGAAACTGAAAATGCCAAGGGCCGACGGCAAATCTTAAAAGACACTGATGACCTCTCCAATTGGGAACATGTAGGTATGCATCCTTTATGTCTATGGAAGCCAAATATTCCTCCGGCTGCATGGCCGAGATGAGTGAACGGATGGACTCCATTTTGAATCTCTGGACAGAGAGAAACGGATTTAGGCATTTGAGATTTAAAATGGGACTAAACGAACCATCCGGTTTGTTTACGAGAAAAAGACTTGAGTAAAATCCCTGACCTTTCTGTTGGTTGGGAACTGGAAGAACACGAGCGGAGCAGCGCGCACAGCAAAAACACACACACACACACACACACACACACACACACACACACACACACACACACACACACACACACACACACACACACACACACACACACCTCTAGAACAGTCCAATACTGTCAAAGACCGATTGTGACTGTTCTGTACCTTAGTAGTGCCTCTTCATCCACAAGAAACAAAGAGCCCCAGTGTGAAGAATGGTGACCCATCTGGAGGCAGCCGCGAGTGGGAGATGAACTGACTAACAGCACCTGTCACCTGTGTACAGGGACTAGATACTCCAGAAGAATAAAACAATAAAAAAACCTAACTAAAAATCCTAAGTCAAAAAACTGTCTGTACTCCACAGGCACATAACAAAAACTGAGTTACTGGCTAGTCAGGATGGAGATGGGAGGGGTTAGAGGGGGGAGGAGTTAGTTTTTTAATGGGTTCTGTGCCAAACTCCACAACCACACACCTCTAACCCACAAGTAACGGCGCAGCGTACCCCAGATGGATGAAAGAGAAATATAACATTATAAAAGACAGAAGACAAAGATGGGCTATCCCAAGTAAGGAGACATTTTCACTGATCCTTTCTGATAAATATATGTCATTACTAACATATGGCGCTGCTCTGTGTGTCCCCATGGGTAATAAAAGAACATTTAGGGCAGACTAGATGGGCCAAGTGGTTCTTATCTGCCGTCATATTCTATGGGGGATATTCAATTGTTTGAAAAAAGTCAGTTGGGTGTCTGTTTGTTCCTATCTAACAGACAGGAAAAAACAGACACCCAACCGTCTTTTCAAACATTTGAATCCCCCCCCACCGTGTTTCTATATCATCCTCCATTCGTAGAATACTGTATTCCCAAAGTCACGCTGATGTCATACCTGTGTGACTGCCGGTACTTCTCAATTATCCATCTAGTTTTCTCAAACACAATTTCCCAGTGCGGCTCTCCGGACATGGGCTCCACATCAAACCGGTATGGTATTCCTGCGAGACAGAAAACATGGTAACGATGGTGAGCGGATACGTTGCCGCGTCAGCTGATTGGGTCAGATCTGGGTCTCTGTGTGGGTGCGGGAAAGCAGGGGTGGCACATAGATCCCCCCCCCTCTGTGGCTAGCACCATACGTATGCTCATCCTGATTGGGAGAAGCAGTGTTCCTCCGTGAGCATGCTCCCCCTGCCCCCTCCTGAATACTTGGGCCTACCCCATGTCTTGGTGGTACTGAGACCTTCAGCATATGGAGCAATAGATATATCCAGGGGAGACCTGGCTGATGTTCATGGCTCTTGTAGAGACATAACTGTACAGTGATCATTCCAAACCAATCAATACAGGAAGAAATCATTAAAGGAATATTCACCCAAATGTCATGTTTGTTTCACAAAGCGCGTAGGGGGCAGCTATAATTACAAAACGTATACTCAGCGCCCACAGTATTCCGGTTCCCCTTCACAGCTGGCGGTGCTACATTACTAGGCAAGAGGCCTGTCTCTTTCACAACAAAATATACATTTTGGGTGAAGATACCAATTAAAATAACTTTTCATTCTCTACCTACCCCCCAGCCAGACAGGGAATGGCTGTCAGCATGCTGATTGGTGGATGGCTGGAGAAATACACCAATCAAGAGTGCAGCATTCTCTACCTGCCTCCCATCCTGCAGCCAGACAGGGAATGGCTGTCAGCACTCTGATTGGTGGATGGCTGGAGCTATCCACCAATCAGAGTGCTGACAGCCATTCACTGTATGGAAGCATGTGGAGAGAAGGCGTGGCATAGTAGAAGGGGTATCCCCGTGAATGGGGTTGTAGGGGACACGGTGCATTGCTTTGCCCAGAGCATATAATGTGTACTTACTGTATGAGCCATCTTCGCTTAGCTCATCACTAATGACCAGACAGGACAGCTGGGACTGGGGGAGGGGGTTGTTGCGATTGTACGGACTTATGATCATCCCCAAAAACTTTGCTCCGCCCCGGGAAAAATAACTCTGAATAAGATTGAAGAGATTTGCCATTAGTGAATCAGACATCAGTAAAAGAATACGGTAGACAAGTCTTAGATGAGTAATTGTGTTTTCTATACATTGTAAAGTCACAAAGGGGATACTAAGAAATGAAACAAAAAAACCCCCAAAAAAACAATCTGATCAACAGAATGTCGGAAGTGCTTTATGCCACAGGAATGTGCGTGCGTTGTATAAGAGTGAGGACAATACACCACCCTGCATTCAGCGAGACTGATAGAACTATGATCATCACTTTCATTACCCTTGTGAGACAGTAAATACAAAGTAATGGATGTGGCACCTGGTACTTGGCCTGAGTGTCGATATCTCGGATGGAAGGGTTGGGGTCGAAGGCTGGATGGGAGTGGTACCACCCGATGACCCTGTAGCCTCGCATGGATAGGGCCTCGGATGCCTGGGTCTGGGACACTGGGTCCATCTCACACTGCAGCCCGGTACTGAGGCTGTTGCACGGTTCTGCGGCCCAGATCTGTAAGGAGAACACAGTGATGGAAAGATCCTGTACTGTTCTGTCCTCCATCTACATAGCCTCATACTAATCACCAAACAGCTGTTCTCATACAGAGCGCCGGGAACCTCTGGAACTGATGGGGAAAATATACATCGGGAAGGGGGGGGGGGGGGGGGGGAACACACACAGCTGGGAGGCTCCTGTCACTTGCATGTGCACGGAGACAGGAGGGACAGGGGACATGCCAGCAGCTCACAGAACGCTGACCATGACCCCATAGTGACGTGAAATGGGGGCGTGGCTCTCAATCTCGGCTTACCCGTGAGCCCACGCCCCCTTTTCTGAGCCCACGCCTCTTTTCCTGAAGGGTGCAGCTACACCACGCAGGGACTCCCTCTCTCTACCTCCCAGAAGTTGGGAGGTATGATTACACTACTGCACAGGAGGAGTAGGAACCTGCAGCTACATCATGAATAGTCAGTAATGGAGCAGTACACAGGCTCGGATATATATTCATGTAAAATAAAAGGGTTACATTGTTCTAGAAATACTTTATCATAGGTTTAGAAAAAAAAATGTAAACAAACTTACTTCAATAGTACGATCTGCTTCAGAGTAACTTCCACCCAATAAGCCAATGACCTCCGCCATAGAGACATGAGCGTGCTGTAAGACAGGGGAGTCATAGATATAAATGCTCGTCCAGTGTCACATGGAAACATGCAATGTAACGGCAGATAAGAACCGGACAATCTAGTCTGACCTTAGATATAAGATAGAGAGATATGAGATGGACAAATGTCAGAGACATGAGAGAGAGATATGAGGTAGGTATGTACATAGATATGATATATACATACACACATACACTAGTTACAAGCCAATCAAAATGACGGAACAACATAACAACATACCTCCCAACTTCTGAACTGTTCAAATCGGGATCCGCCGTGGCTGGTAAGGGGCGGGGTTTCAAAAGAAGGGGCGGGGCCTCGCCAGGCGACCCATTTTCGTCATATTTGGGGCGTGCCCAGCGCTCCCTGAGGAGCTGGGCAGCCCCTGCCTCACTCCCCAGCACTGTTTAGATGCCGTGCGTATGCAGAGCAGAGGTGATCACAGCATCTCCCAACTGCCCTCTGATTACCAGTGCTCTTAGTGCTAGGAGTGCGCACATATATTTAATTTTTTTCTGTGTGACACTATAAGTCTCAGCAAGGTAGCAAAAATTAGAGTGTGCAGTCCAGGCCCCCCTCCCCACCCTTCACTTAGTATGGGTCCTTGCATTTGCTGTCTACATATTAGAATGGGTACTATGAGCTTGCATTTTTGGCCAAAAATTGTGCTAAGAACCTCAATTTCTCTCAATGCTAAATTGTAGAGTTTATTATAACCGTTCTGATTACCAGTGTTTTTAGTGCTTGGAGTGAACACCTGCATGTTCTTCTTTTTTTCTGTGTGGCACTGAGTATGTGCGGTGCCAGTATGTCTAAGGCCAGGTACACACGGGCAAATGAGACAATGGTCTGGGTGATTTCCATTCACCCCGGACCATCACAGATTGCCCGTACACAGTAAACAATTTAATGAACAATGAAATTATCTCTTGTTCCGTCCTTCATTAAACTGCGCCAGGTTGCACGTGGTATCTTCTGATTGGCCGTGCAGCACGGACAACCAGTAGATGTTGCATGCGACCCACAGGAGCGTGCAATCGGATATCGTGAAACATGGTTGTAGGGGGTATAGCCGGTGAGATCCTGAGAGAATAAGCTATATCCGTAGGCTTATGTCTCTCAATGTGAGAGATGCATACTCTAGGCCGGTGCTTCCCAAACTGGGTGCCGTGACACACTGCGGTGCCACCGGGCACTTGCACGGGTCCCATGGGTTTGTGGCCCAGGACCAGACCACTTTATTTTTTGGTCCATGTGATTGGCAGCTGCCAGTGCTGGTTTTACCTATCAAAATGTACGTGGACAAACAAAAGTGCAGCCCTGTCCCCCACCCCATAACTGATCTGAAGGGCGACAGGGAAGCACAATTTACGTAACGTAATCATTTTTTTCTGAATTTGTCAATATGGAAATTTTGGCCCAGGGGTTCCATGAAAAAAGTGATACTCCAGAGTGTCGTGATTCAAGAAAGTTTGGGAACCACTGCTGTAATCTTGGAAAATTATGTAAAATTAGATTTTTCGATAGATAGAGAGAGGTAGGTAGGCAGGTATGAGGTAAGTAGATTTATATATACATATATACACACACCATAGACAAAAAACCTCACGGTTTCCCGTCAAGGCCTCCCACACATGATTCAAAACCACCGGATCTCCACCACTCAAAATCAAAAAAGCAACGAAACGCCAACCACCAAGGCCGACGCCTCAACGACCGTGCTTCCTGCGCAACACAGACACGGTAGTTGACCTCTGCGCAATTACTGGATCAATAATACTCACCAAATCTAATACCAACATGGCTTCCGCGGATACTTTCACTCGGAACGGAGCCTAAAAGATAATAAATATGATCTGATGAAGACAGACGCTAAATTACATCCTTCTGTCAGACTAACGCTTGTTTTGGGAGATTTAAATAATTTAATTAACTACATTAATTTTATAGTGTTAACCATATGTGTAATACCTGTTTGTCCTCTGTAAAGTCAGAGCAGTGGATCAGCTGGAAGGGGTCGAAAGAGCTGAGAAATACAGTATTACTGTTAGAAGCAAATAATGCATACACGGACTCCAGTGTATTATTGCATCACATCCTATAGCCCTGTTACAGTACTGTACAGTATGTGTAAGAGCACACCATCGATAGAAATATCTACTGTTATAACCGCTGTAGACGTTACACAGTCTACACTGTAATTCAGCCAACACTGCAGGGGCCGCAATCTCCTGTGACATACTATATATACAGGATAAAACGGAACAGTAAGTCATCCCACACTTTATCCTACCTCTTGGATGTTCTTGATCCCTTTGGACACTTTGATGTATTGATGATCTCGCGCCTCCTCGCTAGCTCTTCTGCCGATAGGTGCTGACAGATGGAGAAGTCATGTTACGTTTTTAAACTATCATCCTTATTCGTACACATATATTCCAAATGTTTTCTCTGACACTCCCACCGAGTTCTATGCAAAGCCATGTGACCCTGGGTGGGGGACCATCAATATGCCTACTTAAGCATCCACAGGAAAAAAATAAGAATTTACTTACCGATAATTCTATTTCTCATAGTCCGTAGTGGATGCTGGGGACTCCGAAAGGACCATGGGGAATAGCGGCTCCGCAGGAGACTGGGCACAAAAGTAAAAGCTTTAGAACTACCTGGTGTGCACTGGCTCCTCCCCCTATGACCCTCCTCCAAGCCTCAGTTAGGATACTGTGCCCGGACGAGCGTACACAATAAGGAAGGATTTTGAATCCCGGGTAAGACTCATACCAGCCACACCAATCACACCGTACAACTTGTGATTTGAACCCAGTTAACAGCATGATAACAGAGGAGCCTCTGAAAAGATGGCTCACAACAATAATAACCCGATTTTTGTAACAATAACTATGTACAAGTATTGCAGACAATCCGCACTTGGGATGGGCGCCCAGCATCCACTACGGACTATGAGAAATAGAATTATCGGTAAGTAAATTCTTATTTTCTCTAACGTCCTAGTTGATGCTGGGGACTCCGAAAGGACCATGGGGATTATACCAAAGCTCCCAAACGGGCGGGAGAGTGCGGATGACTCTGCAGCACCGAATGAGAGAACTCCAGGTCCTGCTCAGCCAGGGTATCAAATTTGTAGAATTTTGCAAACGTATTTGCCCCTGACCAAGTAGCTGCTCGGCAAAGTTGTAAAGCCGAGACCCCTCGGGCAGCCGCCCAAGATGAGCCCACTTTCCGTGTGGAATGGGCTTTTACAGATTTTGGCTGTAGCAGGCCTGCCACAGAATGTGCAAGCTGAATTGTACTACAAATCCAACGAGCAATCGTCTGCTTAGAAGCAGGAGCACCCAGTTTGTTGGGTGCATACAGGATAAACAGCGAGCCAGATTTTCTGACTCCAGCCGTCCTGGAAACATATTTTCAGGGCCCTGACTACGTCCAGCAACTTGGAATCCTCCAAGTCCCTAGTAGCCGCAGGCACCACAATAGGCTGGTTTAAGTGAAATGCTGAAACCACCTTCGGGAGAAATTGAGGACGAGTCCTCAATTCTGCCCTGTCCGTATGAAAAATTAGGTAAGGGCTTTTATAGGATAAAGCCGCCAATTCTGATACACGCCTGGCTGAAGCCAGGGCTAACAGCATTACCACTTTCCATGTGAGATATTTTAAGTCCACAGTGGTGAGTGGTTCAAACCAATGTGATTTTAGGAATCCCAAAACTACATTGAGATCCCAAGGTGCCACTGGAGGCACAAAAGGAGGCTGTATATGCAGTACCCCCTTGACAAACGTCTGAACTTCAGGAACTGAAGCTAGTTCTTTTTGGAAGAATATTGACAGGGCCGAAATTTGAACCTTAATGGACCCTAATTTGAGGCCCATAGACAGTCCTGTTTGCAGGAAATGCAGGAATCGACCCAGTTGAAATTCCTCTGTAGGGGCCTTCCTGGCCTCACACCACGCAACATATTTACGCCAAATACAGTGATAATGTTGCACAGTTACATCCTTCCCGGCCTTTATCAGGGTAGGGATGACTTCATCTGGAATGCCTTTTTCCTTCAGAATCCGGCGTTCAACCGCCATGCCGTCAAACGCAGCCGCGGTAAGTCTTGGAACAGACATGGTCCCTGCTGGAGCAGGTCCTTTCTTAGAGGTAGAGGCCACGGGTCCTCCGTGAGCATCTCCTGAATTTCCAGGTACCAAGTCCTTCTTGGCCAATCCGGAGCCACGAGTATAGTCTTTACACCTCTCCTTCTTATGATTCTCAGTACCTTGGGTATGAGAGGCAGAGGAGGGAACACATATACTGACTGGTACACCCACGGTGTTACCAGAGCGTCCACAGCTATTGCCTGAGGGTCCCTTGACCTGGCGCAATATCTGTCCAGTTTTTTGTTGAGGCGGGACGCCATCATGTCCACCTTTGGTTTTTCCCAACGGTTCACAATCATGTGGAAGACTTCTGGGTGAAGTCCCCACTCCCCCGGGTGAAGATCGTGTCTGCTGAGGAAGTCTGCTTCCCAGTTGTCCACTCCCGGAATGAACACTGCTGACAGTGCTATCACATGATTTTCCGCCCAGCGAAGAATCCTTGCAACTTCCGTCATTGCCCTCCTGCTTCTTGTGCCGCCCTGTCTGTTTACGTGGGCGACTGCCGTGATGTTGTCCGACTGGATCAACACCGGCTGACCCTGAAGCAGAGGCCTTGCCTGACTTAGGGCATTGTAAATGGCCCTTAGTTCCAGGATATTTATGTGAAGTGACGTTTCCATGCTTGACCACAAGCCCTGGAAATTTTTTCCCTGTGTGACTGCTCCCCAGCCTCTCAGGCTGGCATCCGTGGTCACCAGGACCCAATCCTGAATGCCGAATCTGCGGCCCTCTAGGAGATGAGCACTCTGTAACCACCACAGGAGAGACACCCTTGTCCTTGGAGACAGGGTTATCCGCTGATGCATTTGAAGATGCGATCCGGACCATTTGTCCAGCAGATCCCACTGAAAAGTTCTTGCGTGGAATCTGCCGAATGGAATCGCTTCGTAAGAAGCCACCATCTTTCCCAGGACCCTTGTGCATTGATGCACTGACACTTGGCCTGGTCTTAGGAGGTTCCTGACTAGGTCGGATAACTCCCTGGCTTTCTCCTCCGGGAGAAACACCTTTTTCTGTACTGTGTCCAGAATCATCCCTAGGAACAGCAGACGTGTCGTCGGAATCAGCTGCGATTTTGGAATATTTAGAATCCATCCGTGCTGTCGTAGTACTACTTGAGATAGTGCTACTCCGACCTCTAACTGTTCTCTGGACCTTGCCCTTATCAGGAGATCGTCCAAGTAAGGGATAATTAAGACGCCTTTTCTTCGCAGAAGAATCATCATTTCGGCCATTACCTTGGTAAAGACCCGGGGTGCCGTGGACAATCCAAACGGCAGCGTCTGAAACTGATAGTGACAGTTCTGTACCACAAACCTGAGGTACCCTTGGTGAGAAGGGCAAATTGGGACATGGAGGTAAGCATCCTTGATGTCCAGAGACACCATATAGTCCCCTTCTTCCAGGTTCGCTATCACTGCTCTGAGTGACTCCATCTTGAACTTGAACCTTTTTATGTAAGTGTTCAAGGATTTCAGATTTAAAATGGGTCTCACCGAGCCGTCCGGCTTCGGTACCACAAACAGCGTGGAATAATACCCCTTTCCCTGTTGTAGGAGGGGTACCTTGATTATCACCTGCTGGGAATACAGCTTGTGAATGGCTTCCAATACCGCCTCCCTGTCGGGGGGAGACGTTGGTAAAGCAGACTTCAGGAACCGGCGAGGGGGAGACGTCTCGAATTCCAATTTGTACCCCTGAGATACTACCTGCAGGATCCAGGGGTCCACTTGCGAGTGAGCCCACTGCGCGCTGAAATTCTTGAGACGGGCCCCCACCGTGCCTGAGTCCGCTTGTAAGGCCCCAGCGTCATGCTGAGGACTTGGCAGAAGCGGGGGAGGGCTTCTGTTCGTGGGAAGAGGCTGTCTGCTGCAGTCTTTTTCCCCTTCCTCTGCCCCGGGGCAGATATGAGTGGCCTTTTGCCCGCTTGCCCTTATGGGGACGAAAGGACTGAGCCTGAAAAGACGGTATCTTTTTCTGCTGAGAGGTGACCTGGGGTAAAAAGGTGGATTTCCCAGCCGTTGCCGTGGCCACCAGGTCCGATAGACCGACCCCAAATAACTCCTCCCCTTTATACGGCAATACTTCCATATGCCGTTTGGAATCCGCATCACCTGACCACTGTCGCGTCCATAACCCTCTTCTGGCAGAAATGGACATCGCACTTACTCTTGATGCCAGAGTGCAAATATCCCTCTGTGCATCTCGCATATATAGAAATGCATCCTTTAAATGCTCTATAGTCAATAATATATTGTCCCTGTCCAGGGTATCAATATTTTCAGTCAGGGAATCCGACCAAGCCACCCCAGCACTGCACATCCAGGCTGAGGCGATTGCTGGTCGCAGTATAATACCAGTATGTGTGTATATACTTTTTAGGATATTTTCCAGCTTCCTATCAGCTGGTTCCTTGAGGGCGGCCGTATCAGGAGACGGTAACGCCACTTGTTTTGATAAGCGTGTGAGCGCCTTATCTACCCTAGGGGGTGTTTCCCAACGTGCCCTAACCTCTGGCGGGAAAGGGTATAATGCCAATAATTTTTTAGAAATTAGCAGTTTTTTATCGGGGGAAACCCACGCTTCATCACACACCTCATTTAATTCATCTGATTCAGGAAAAACTACGGGTAGTTTTTTCACACCCCACATAATACCCTTTTTTGTGGTACTTGTAGTATCAGAAATGTTCAAAACCTCCTTCATTGCCGTGATCATGTAACGTGTGGCCCTACTGGAAAATACGTTTGTTTCCTCACCGTCGACACTGGAGTCAGTGTCCGTGTCAGTGTCTGTATCGACCTGAGGTAACGGGCGTTTTATAGCCCCTGACGGTGTTTGAGACGCCTGTACAGGTATTAACTGATTTGCCGGCTGTCTCATGTCGTCAACAGTCTTTTGTAAAGTGCTGACACTATCACGTAATTCTTTCCATAAGACCATCCAGTCAGGTGTCGACTCCCTAGGGGGTGACATCACTAACACAGGCAATTGCTCCGCCTCCACACCATTTTCCTCCTCATACATGTCGACACAACGTACCGACACACAGCACACACACAGGGAATGCTCTGATAGAGGACAGGACCCCACTAGCCCTTTGGGGAGACAGAGGGAGAGTTTGCCAGCACACACCAGAGCGCTATATATATATATATATATAGGGATAACCTTATATAAGTGTTTTTCCCTGATATAGCTGCTGTATATATTTATCTGCCAAATTAGTGCCCCCCCTCTCTTGTTTTACCCTGTTTCTGTAGTGCAGGACTGCAGGGGAGAGTCAGGGAGCCTTCCTCCAACGGAGCTGTGAGGAAAAAATGGCGCCAGTGTGCTGAGGAGATAGGCTCCGCCCCCTTCTCGGCGGCCTTTCTCACGCTTTTTTATGGAAAAATTGGCAGGGGTTAAATGCATCCATATAGCCCAGGAGCTATATGTGATGTATTTTTTGCCAAAAAAGGTATTTTTATTGCGTCTCAGGGCGCCCCCCCCAGCGCCCTGCACCCTCAGTGACCGGAGTGTGAAGTGTGCTGAGAGCAATGGCGCACAGCTGCGGTGCTGTGCGCTACCTTATTGAAGACAGGACGTCTTCTGCCGCCGATTTTCCGGACCTCTTCAGTCTTCTGGCTCTGTAAGGGGGCCGGCGGCGCGGCTCTGGGACCCATCCATGGCTGGGCCTGTGATCGTCCCTCTGGAGCTAATGTCCAGTAGCCTAAGAAGCCCAATCCACTCTGCACGCAGGTGAGTCCGCTTCTTCTCCCCTTAGTCCCTCGGTGCAGTGAGCCTGTTGCCAGCAGGTCTCACTGAAAATAAAAAACCTACTTTAAACTTTTACTCTAAGCAGCTCAGGAGAGCCCCTTAGTATGCACCCTTCTCGTTCGGGCACAAAAATCTAACTGAGGCTTGGAGGAGGGTCATAGGGGGAGGAGCCAGTGCACACCAGGTAGTTCTAAAGCTTTTACTTTTGTGCCCAGTCTCCTGCGGAGCCGCTATTCCCCATGGTCCTTTCGGAGTCCCCAGCATCCACTAGGACGTTAGAGAAAATAGGATTTTAATTACCTACCGGTAAATACTTTTCTCGTAGTCCATAAGGGATATTGGGGAGACTTAGTACAATGGGGTATAGACTGGGTCCAAAGGAGCCGGTGCACTTTAAATTTCTACACTGGGTGTGCTGGCTCCTCCCCTCTATGCCCCCTCCCACAGGCAGTTATAGGTAAAACAGTACCCAAAGGTAAAAGGACATATATGAGAGAAGGAACATAGGTGGTCATTCCGAGTTGATAGCGGCAGCAATTTTGTTAGCAGTTGGGCAAAACCATGTGCACTGCGGGAGGAGGTGGGGGGGGGGGGGGGGGGGCAGATGCAACATGTGCAGAGAGTTAGATTTGGGTGGGGCGTGTTCAAACTGGAATCTAGATTGCAGTGTAAGAATAAAGCAGCCTGTATTTGCCCTGCACAGAAACAAAATAACCCACCCAAATCTAATTCTCTCTGCACATGTTATATCTGCCCCCCCTGCAGTGCACATGGTTTTGCCCAATTGCTAACAAACTTGCTGCTGCAATCAACTCAGAATTACCCCCACAATAACAAAGAGTGGTGAGATTTATACTGGCAGTGTTTCCTATCATGCTTAAAAACATCACACAAGTGCTAGTTTAAGCCATCTTGAGCCAGTTTACACGGGGGGGGGCTCTAGCGAGTACCCCCCAGGAGGGTCACATATGCCGCGTTCAGCCGCACTTTGAACCGGGGGACCCCCCTAGCGGTTCCCCCGGCTTATACTCACCACAGACGTCACCTTCAGGCATATGTTAGGGGTGTGCGGTGTGCTGCGATTGCGACAGCTAAGGTGTGGGCCCCGCTGAACAAACAACCTCCCAGGACAGTGGTCCTGCAGCGGGGAAGCGTCTCTGACACCTCGCAAGGCCAGTGACCGCCCCCCTCTAACTCCCAAGGTGAAAGTATACTGTTGCCCAAACAGCATACTGAAAATAATAAAAGTTTAAAAGAAATTGAAGAAAACTCTCTGGAGCTGCAGTGTGCATCCTCCCCTGAGGGCACTTTTTTCTAAACTGCCTGTGGGAGGAGGCATAGAGGGGAGAAATTTAAAGTGTACCGGCTCCTTTGGACCCCGTCTATACCCCATCGTACTAAGTCTCCCCAATATCCCTTATGGATGCTAGAGAAATATATGTGTCATGTGACTTACAGCCAGGGTGGGACATGTGTCATGTGACTTACAGATAAAGCTGAATTCTATGACAATACATACTGCATAATAACAGGCTATAGCTGAGATATGATGAAGACAGCAGTAACTAGCTGATGAGTAAAAGGCTATAACAGACCCACCTCAAAAGTCTGTCCTTCCAGATCCCGAGGATCGCACCAGTTCCCCCACGGGTCTCTGACACGCCGCCGCCTAGTGCGCTGCAACAAGCGGAGAGTTACTAATGCACAGTATTTCTTCATATGATATAAACATTAAGGGGCATATTTATCATAATCCCCATTTTAAATTGCAATTGTGGTGTGATCATTTTGCCCAAAGTTGCAATGCGGTAATTCAATGAACCGACTTTATCGCGGCTGAAGTTCTGGGACAGAGCTTATGAGAAGGACGGTTCCCGGCAGTGCAGAGACTAAAGGGGCCTACACACAGTGCAATATATCTACTGATTCAGACCTGATCGCTAGGCTGCGTTTTCGTACAGCCTGCGATCAGGTCTAATCTGCGCGCTCATCGTACGGGTACAAAACGGATCGCCGCTCAGCGATGGGTTTGTGTGAAGAATCCATTCGCACGGGCGATCGCAAGGAGATTGACAGGAAGAAGGCGTTTGTGGGTGGCAACTGACCGTTTTCTGGGAATGTTTGGAAAAACGCAGGCGTGTCCATGCGTTTGCAGGGCGGGTGTCTGACGTCAATTCCGGGACCTTCGTCGCAGCAATCATCGCACAGAATATGTAACTACAGGGCTAGTCTTGTTTGGCACAAAATGTTTTTGTACCGCTCGGCTGCACAGGCGTTCGCACTCTTGCAAAGCAAAAATACACTCCCCCATGCGCGGCGACTATGTGTTTGCACGGCTGATAAAAGTAGCTAGCGAGCGATCAACTCGGAATGAGGGCCTATATCGGAGGTTCATGCCTCTGGCCACAATATAGTCAATATCAGCCGTTAGTCTGCATCGCAGTAATGCTAGAAACAACACTTACTAAACACTTTTGTTCCTGCACATCTGTGACACATCGGCCGCATATCACATCAGCAATTTGACGGAACGACTGTACTAAACTACGTTTGGGCATGGAGCGCACCAAACTCTCTTACCATAGACTCCAGGCGATGGGCTAGCTCGTACGCTTCCAAAGTATCCTTCCCCATTTTGTACTTTGTTTTATCCACTGGTCGGGGTCTGTTGTAAACGGCTTGCTCTGGAAGATTAAAGAAAATATGGTCAGTATGTGGAAGTGAATGTGCCCCCTAGTGGACGTGAAAGAAAATGTGATTTATTGCATCTTACCGCAGCCAAAGTTAATGGCTCCAATTAATTCCAGGTACGTGTGGATACGCCCAATGCAGTTGACATCCCCACAGTTTTTTAGTCCAGGACGCACTGACGTTTTGTTCAAGTAATTGGGCTTGCTATTTTTCCTACACAAACACAGGAGATAAAACGTAAGTTTCAGAGTCTACGGGTCCTTAATGGAAAATACATCCATTACAGCAACTCCCGCATCAAGTAGCTCTTCAGAGAGCACCTGTCACGTGCGCCAAATCCCTCAGTGACATCCTTATCATTACTCTGTCATTCCTAGCTGAGAATCGGGACTCCATAGCGCAGCGAAGCTGCGCCCGCCCGAAAACGGGGTGTGAACTCTTTAAAAGGGTGTGTGGCTTTGCGGCAATGCAGCGACCGCCTGTCATGCCTCACATTTTCTTCACAGTGCAGGTGGGACAGCGGACAGTCCCAAAAAATGGGACTGTCCTGCGAAAAATAGGATTTTGGTACTTACCAGGTAAATCCTTTTCTTTGAATCCATAGGGGGCACTGGAGTACTCTTGGGATATGGACGGGCGTAGCCGAACAAAAGCACTGAATATTTAAATTTAGGACTCTCCCCCCCCTCCATATCCCCGAGTACCTCAGTGTACTCTCTCAGTGTTTTTTACTGAGCGAACAGGAACTATATAGAGAGGTTGACAATGGAGAATACCTATAACATAACGGACAACCACAATGTTGACCCATAACCTTACTGTCAACTAAACAGTTGACACCATAACCATAACATAACGGACAACAACAATGTTGACCCATAACCTTACTGTCAACTAAACAGTTGACACCATAACCGATAGAACTTTATAATTTGAACCAATCGGTGAAAATGTGTTCCCATAAGCTCCTCTGAGCTTAATATCAATCAAGTAAAACTTGTTACCCTAAGCTCCCTTGAGCTTAAAACAACCCAGGTAAAACTGCTCTGGGTGGGCGTCCAGTGCCCCCTATGGATTCAAAGAAAAGGATTTACCTGGTAAGTACCAAAATCCTATTTTCTTTATCATCCACTAGGGGTCACTGGAGTACTCTTGGGACGTACCAAAGCTTCCCTCGTGGGCGGGAGAGCTGTTTGATACTTGTAACAGTAGGCAGGCCAAAGCTAGATGCTGATGGCGCCACCATTCATAACGTGTAACGTGCACGGCTATGTAGCCGCGTCGTAGACGCTCCACGACCCGCTGGGTCTGACATTCCCACAGAACCTGTGGGATGAGCTATTACTGACGTAGGCGATTGTAACTTAGCCTTAAAGTAAGCCTGACTTGTAGTCATTATTATTATCCCACTGGATAATGTCTGCTGAGAAACTGGCTAACCCCAGTTGGCAGAATCATAGAGAACAAACAACGTATTGATATCACGTACTGTAGACATTCGGGACATATATAAACGCGTAATGCGTGTACCACATTCAGAATTCTAGAATGTGCTGTCCACACAGGAACCACTATTGGTATATTGATGTGAAGAATACGAAAGCGGAATTCGTCCGAAGATCTGCTTTGTCATGAGAAAACTCAAATACGGTGGCTTGGAATACAAGGCACCCAAATATGAAAACAAAACCCTTGCCGAAGCCAAGGCTAGAATAAAAATGTTTTCCAAAGTGAGAAACTTAATCCCCATTTGTTGTAAGGGTTCAAAATATGAAAACTGTAAGAAATCTGAACCCAACCTCAAGCCACCTGGCGCTGTAGGTGAGATAAATAGAATCTGAACTTTGGTGACACCTTGTATAACGGTGTGTACAGATGCAATAAAGACAAACGTCTTTGAAGATAAGTTTACTACACAGATACCTGCACCCTCCGTGCAAGTAAACGCAGTTTTCCATACCACCCCGTTTAACAGAATACGGATAACTTGAAGGATGATGTCGGAAACTTCCGAGGTTTACGACTTATGTAAGCACACGAAATTTTGTAATAATGAGCTGCCTTAAGCGGTCTACTAGCTCGTAACCTGGTTGGTATAACCGACACTGTAATGCTCTATTTCTTAAGAGGGCGGTTTGAACCCTCACCCCATCAACCGCAGCTGCGGTACATAGGTAATAGGTACATAGGTAACTATGGGTAAAAAAACGTTCCCTGATGTACCAGGTTGGACGTATTATGAGCGGCCCAAGATCGTGTGCAAGTATTCCTTGGAAATTCGAGAAGCAACTTCTCCGACACACATGAGATACCATCAGTATGACTGTGACGAACTGTCTTATGATCCGTTTTGACAACGGAGAGAGAGAGAGAGCAGCGGAAAATGGTGGAGCCAGATACACGATGCTGAATGACCACACTCCACCGCCACTGCCCTTGTGATCTGTTGTTTTGTACACATACTGAGCTTTTGTAATTGTGGCGAGATACCATCATGTATACCTGAGGGTAACCCCCTTCTGTGGACTCACATATGAAACACCTCTGGATTTAATGTCCAGTTTTCAGGATCCAAATTCTGACGGGTGAGATCATCTGTCTAACAGATGTCCACTCACGGAATAATCTCTTGACATTTTCACATAATGGTGTTCTGAGCCATTGAGGATTGGAGTTACCTGCCGCATTGCCATGCGGCTTTTTTGTTCTCTGTATGCAACTGCCGTTGCGTTGTCTGACTGCCCGTGGTCAGACTGAAAGCGAAGCATGTAGTGCATTGTAAAATTCACGTAGTTCCAGGACATTTATCGACAGCAATCTATCGTGTTTTAGAACCTCTGTCGCTGATTTTTTGTAAACTACAACTCCTGAACCTCTGCGACTCTCGTCCAGACACCCTCGCCCCTCTGTGGGAACCGCGAGTGAAGGGCGGCGAACTAAATCGCTTTAAAACGCATTATTATCTTAACTAGGTGAATACACCAATGTACCGTTAGTGTGCGTGAATTGCACTAATTACTAGATGTACATTTGTTCTTGCTGGTGTAGTAGGTAAATGCTTTGAATTACCGTATTTATAATCTTACCTAGGAATTGTGAACGTGATCTGCCACCGCAGTATACATTAGTAGCGCAAGTTAGAGGAACTTTGTTGATACAGAGTTCTTATGAGCAGATCATCTAAGATAGAGAAACTCTGTTGCGACAGAGTTCTTATGTGAGATGAACTATCATCTTCCAACATCACTTTGGTAAATACCAGAGTATAAGAAACGGTAGACCTGAAATGGTTAATGGCTGTGGCGATTTGCAAACGCTAAAACCTGTGATGAACAAACCGGAATGGGTATATCTGCATTGTGCAGATCAAGTGCAAGTATGCAATTTTGTGGCTCCAATCTGCCAATACTAACCGCAGCAAATCTATTTTCAAACTGCAGTAAGTGACTTGCTGATTGAAACTGCGACGTAGCTGTATGGTTTTGTTACCCCAAACAGAGGGGAATAAGCAACCCTGACTCTGTTGTTGTACTACTGCCTGTATTATAAAGACAGCTGAAAACCCAGCAGAGACCAAATGACTACCTGCCAAACCGTTCGACTGAGGCAGTCATGTCCTTTAATTTGTAACTAGCTGAGACCTCCATGAGTTGAAGTCTGGAAACCCCGCAAAAGTAACATGTAAAGACGCGCTTCCACAATTGGAAAAGAGATCATCAAACTACTGGCTTGCTGACCGTAGCGTCCTGTCGTTACAAGGCGTGAGTGTTTTGTACCACCGCCTTGAAAAACTGAAGTCTAAAGGGATTAAACGCCGGCACAAGTATTCCGTTTTGATACTGGATGCGGTAATGGCTGAATATCAAATTTAGGACCAACAAGCTGTGGCCTTGTCGTGCTGAACTAGCGACGATGAAAAGTGAGAATCGAAGTACCGTCGTTAGAAGAGGCTTTACAGATATACTCTGCAGCTTCTTTTAACAGTAATGTCATTGTTTCCATACATAGTCTAGTGACCCAAATGTTTCTTGGGTCTTTATAATGTTTGACACAGACGCATTTACCAATGGCGGATGGCGTCATCTTGGAAACGATTAAATAGTGGTCAAAGTCTACTAAGTGTAACAATGGAGACATTGACTCACTGTAATTTATCAATGTATGTTGGCAACAACCCTGCACTATCTGAGTGCTGGTCTAATGTACCCTTCTCACTCGTAGTTATCGGTGTGAGATTTGACATAGAATCGTGCATTAAATTATAAGACCAGTTAAATAAACACTATGGTACCCAAAGGGAAATTGGCCCTTTGGAAAGACTGTCTTTTGTTAGAGCTGGCGGAATAACTTCCGAGACTCCGATGTTTATTTGAATTGCCATTAAAATAGGACTTGAAAATTATTTTTAGTCTGCGCTAGCCTTACTCGCTATGCAGACAGACACCACAATAGGCAACGGACAGCCATTGCACGCCTTATGACGTTATCATGTCATATATATATTTTATTGCTGAACAGCATATTAATATTAAACTCATGGTTGTTTCTCTCTACGGAAATCTTTAGTAAAAACCGAAAGATTTATTGGCTGTGAAGAGAAACCAGAGTAATCTTTATGTGAAAAGCAGTTCACATGGCATATGAAACCCGAACCAAATTCCTACTAACACCCCTGCGCCTCTGGTGGCTTAGAGATGTAGGGCAGGAATGTTCTAGAATTATGTAAAAATACAGTTTACATGGCTAACTTATGCTGACCAAAAATTCCCCCTAACACCCCTGCGCCTCTGGTGGCTTAGAGATGTAGGGCAGGAATGTTCCAGAATTACAAACTGGAAAACAACAGGAAGCATGGTTAAAATGGCCCCTTTGCCATGCTGACCGTGATAATCACAGAACAAATTACAAATGTTCCCGTGTTAATCTAGCCTATTATACAGTATAATCACAGGCCGGGTACAACACATGCTCTATGAATAAATATATATATATATTCCAGACATTAATATATTTATACAGCATCAATATAGGCTCAATAGCCTTTTTACAATGTTAATAACAGCCATTAATATATAGGCTCAAAAGCCTATTATACTGCTACATCACAGACAGTAATATAGATTTAATAGCCCATTACTATCAGGCCATCCTTATAAATATCTTATACATATATTTAACCTGGCAACTTCCACCGGGTCTCTTCCCCCCACCGTCTCTGTACTGAGACTGAGAGAGCTGCGGCGGCCGACAGCCTTTGTCATCACCTGCACTGAGGTCTGCTGTGGCCGTTGTGAGGGCGCCTGAGTGGGGAGAGCAGCGGCGTGCCTGGAGCGCTTTCCACCGCTGGGAAACACGGACGCCGGACGGAGCGGCTGATAAATATGGTTTTCCCCCTGCTCTGCTGTGTCTGAGTGGGGAGAGCAGCCACGTGCTGTGCGGCCGGACGAAGCTGCGGCCGAACGGAGCGCTCACCGTCTTTGTCAGACCTTGTGCGGAGCGGCTGATAAATATGGTTTTCCCCCTGCTCTGCTGTGTCTGAGTGGGGAGAGCAGCCGCGTGCTGTGCGGCCGGGCGAAGCAGCGGCCGAACGGAGCGCTTACCTTGTGCGTAGCGGCTGGGCATAGCGCGTCTGAGCTCCCCCTGCTGTGCTGCCGGACGGAGCTCAGTATGAGCGCGAGGCATGTTAACCCCTACATAGCGGGGCGGCAGCCTGCGCTGACCGCCCCGTTCCCCAGCCTACCTTCCTTGCGACGCTGTAACTCCTGGCTGTGACGGGGCTTCTTGTGTGTAAGCTCCGTCCAGTTTCAGTGAAGTGAGTCATGGCTGTGACGGGGCTTCTTCTGTGTAAGCTCCGTCCAGTCTTCATTGATGTGACTCATGGTTGTTTCAGTGTGAGTCATTCTGTAGTCCTGGCTGCAACGGAGCTTCTTTGTGTTAGCTCCGTTCAGCTTTGTAGTCCTGGCTGTGACGGGGCTTCTATGTGTAAGCTCCGTCCAGCTCCAGTCAGCGTCCCAGTGATCTATGGCTGCGACGGGCTTCTTTTGTGCAAGCCCGTCCAGCTCTCTAGTCCTGGCTGCTCTTTTAGAAGCAGTGAGCTGTCTGTGGCTGTGAGGGTGCTCTTTGTGAGGACCGACACGCCATGCTGTCTGTGGCTGTGAGGGTGCTCTTTGTGAGGACCGACACGCCATGCGCTGCCCCTGCAGCGGCACTATCCCGGACCCATGTTTTTCCAGAAACTGGGAAGGGATGTGCTATGTGTAAAAATAAAAATTAAAAATAAAAATCCAAGTGTGGGTATACCACAAGCCGATGTTCGTGCTGTGAGCACCGAAAAAACACTGGGAGAGTACACTGAGGTACTCGGGGATATGGAGGGGGGGGAGAGTCCTAAATTTAAATATTCAGTGCTTTTGTTCGGCTACGCCCGTCCATATCCCAAGAGTACTCCAGTGACCCCTAGTGGATGATAAAGAAATTGGGACAGTTGGGAGGTATGCTTTGGGGTCCTTGCTTCACCATTAATCCCCCTTTCTAAAATAGCAAATAAACAGTCTACATGCAGTTTTTCAGAACATCTGCACTTGAAAGTGATAATGTATTTTTTTTCTTTTTGAATGAAATAGATAACATGTTTAGGAATATTATTGTAGCACAACACAGTATACCATTCTGAAAAACAGACAACCTACCCCATCAAATAAGGGGACCCTGGAGTTTATAGATGCCAGGATGGGGAAGATCTTGGTTTTAGGACCCTCACATCTCTGGAGTATAAAGTGTTATTGCATGTTACTCATCAGACAATGGGCCTCATTCAGAGTTGATCGCAGCAGCAAATTTGTTAGCGGTTGGACAAAACCATGGGGGTCATTCCTAGTTGATCGCTAGCTATTTTTTGCAGCTCTGCGAACAGGTGATCGCCGCCTATAGGGGAGAGTATTTTTGCTTTGCAAGTGTGCGATCGCACGTGCAGCCGAGCGGTACAAAAGAGTTTTGTGCAGTTTCTGAGTAGCTCAGAACTTACTCAGCCGCTGCAATCACTTCAGCCTGTTCTTGTCCAGAATTGACGTCAGACACCCGCCCTGCAAACGCTTGGACACGCCCGCGTTTTTCCAACCACTCCCAGAAAACGGTCAGTTGCCACCCACAAACGCCCTCTTCCTGTCAATCTCCTTGCGATCAGCTGTGCGAATGGATTCTTCGTTAAATCCATCGATCAGCAATGAACCGCTTTGTACCCGTACGACGCGCCTGCGCATTGCGGTGCATACGCATGCGCAGTTTTGACTGGATCGCACCGCAGTGAAAAAAACTAGCGTACGATCAGGTAGGAATGACCCCCATGTGCACTGCAGGGGGGGCAGATAGAACATGTGCAGAGAGAGTTAGATTTGGGTGGGTTATTTTGTTTCTGTGCACGGTAAATACTGACTGCTTTATTTTTACACTGCAATTTAGATTTCAGTTTGAACACACCCCACCCGAATCTAACTCTCTCTGCACATGTTACATCTGCCCCCCCCCCCCCCCTGCAGTGCACATGGTTTTGCCCAACTGCTAACAAATTTGCTGCTTGCGATCAACTCTGAATTAGGCCCAATAACTACTAAGGGGGCACAATATTTGAAAAAGGGGCTCCCCTCTTTCAAACTAGGATACCCCCTAATGTGTAGGTGCCAGGATGGTGGAGATCAGGCATGTTAAGTGCTCTCTCCCATCCACCCTCTGTACTAGTAGTTCTGTAGGACAGGCTGCTATTATCTGGTGATCACAGGCTAATTTGGAATGGGATTTTATATCTTTTATGGAAAGTTAGGGCTTTGTTTTGGAAACGGTTTAAATAGATGCTAAAATGTTAGTCGCGTGATTGATTTAATTCTACTCAAAAATATAAAGTTCTGTAAAGGTTTCAAATATGTGTTAAAAGACCTTCATAATTATCAGAGCAGTTGGGTCCTTACGAAGTTTAGCACCTCCATGCTGAACTTTCAAGGCAGAGCTGCCTGTAGGATTCACGTTATCCGAAATGGGACATATGACGCCACCCTGAGCTTGTTAATAAGGATTAATATAAGACGAATTCAGAATGCGGGGGGACTGTATTACAGATGCTATATAAAGGCCTGGCAGCCTGCTACTTTGTAGAGGCTACTCACATATTGAAAAGAAAAACTACTGCAGTAAATTCCACTACAACATAAAAGGTTACCATCGATCCAGGATGTAGTTGCGGATCCTAAGATAGCGTTCTGGGGTTTTGGCTTGGCGACCCTCGAAAAACTCAGGGATTGCCTGTTTTTCCTCCTCCTGAATGAAATCTCGGACTATTTCTACTTCCTGGTCGGGAGGTTTCAGTTCCTCTGTTTCATATTGGTTGTCATGTTCGTGGTCATAGGATCGAGGGGAAGATACCGGAGGACTGCAAGCGTCTTTCTCTTGAGAGTCTTTATGGGGAGAGACGTCGCCTTGTGGATTGGAAGCCGGAATATCACCGTGGGTCCCACTCGTAGAGGAGTGAAGACGGTCACCAGCATCATTATGGCAGAGCTCCTCAGGTCCGGCAACCTCTGTGTGCTTGTGCCCTGCTGCAGAAGGACTATGGTCTATTACTGTAGCAATGGTCTCTTCCTTTATACCGTGGCAGAGATCATCTGCTGGATTTATTAGCGTGTCAGAAAGATCTCTCTTATCAGCAAGTGCCTCGTCCATCTCGTCTGTTATGTCGATCTCCTCATCGTCCGATAATGTTTCAATCTTAACAGCATTGAGGTTGGGGTCAGCTCGTCCTCGGAATGTGGACAATTCGTCACCTCTGGCAGCTCCTGCCTTGGAGTCTTCTGAATGGAAGACATGAAGATCTGCGGGACCCACCTTGTCTTCCTCCTCACCATCCTCCGTCTTGCACTGCGCAAACAGAATAAGGGTTGCAATCTTATACATGCAGAAACATGGACAAAGCTGGACAGGAGCTCAGGAAGACGGTAAAGTGAAACGATCTAACGTTCCTTGGAAAGCCATATCAATTCCATTTCAGGTCTTAAGACGTTACATGAGTTCTGCCTTTAAAAGGGTGAAAAACCCTTTGAAAAGGAATAAATCAGATATGCTTCATAAGGAAGGAGCAATCTCTGGATTTGAGGATTATTGGACACTTGGGATCGGGATTAAGGGAAAAAATTGTAATAAAAACATTGTATTTTTAGATAAAGTTTTATTTTTTTCTCCACCCGTTTTCCCTGCCATCCATCTCACCCCTCCGGTTCTTCTGCTATCCAACACGTCCCTACAGTCCTTTGCCATCTATCGCCCCCCTCCAGTCCTCTCTGCCACCCATCTCTACTCCTGTGCTATCCTTCCCTCTCTGTGCCACCAGATATCCCCCCTGCTATCTTTCCCCCTCTTCTATCCTTCTCTCCCCGCCATCCTTCTCCCTTGTCCCCCCCCCCTTTCACTTTCTTTATTAGTAGAGCTCAGAAGGGGCTCCTGTTCTATGCCGGAGAGTTGTCCCGTCCCCTCCCAGGACCAGCAAGAAGAGTCACAGTCCTGTGATGCATCTGCTCTAGGTCACTGATTGGCTGGGAAAGCGTTGTGCAGTAATGACATCACCACTTGCTCCCAGCCTATCAGTGACTGAAAGCAGCTGCATCACGGGACTCCATATATTCTACAGGCAGCTAGGAGAACATGGAGGGGACCGGGCAACAACGTATTTTAAATCCTGTAATACCCAAAATGCAATTATTACAATCCCTGGTATTTTAGGGACCCAAAAACGTCCAGGATTGTAATCCATACTGACAGTATCAGTGAGCCTAGCACAGTCATTTCTGATGACTGGTTTGTAGAATAAATACTGCAATTGGTGAAAGGGGTCTAAGTGCAGACTTAGGAAACAGAATAGAAAAGTGGGAAAGGCAGAACACATAGGGGGTCATCCAGAGTTGATCGTAGCTGTGCTAAATTTAGCACAGCTACGATCATGTTCCCTGACATGCGGGGGGACGCCCAGCACAGGGCTAGTCCGCCCCGCATGTCAGTCCGCCCCCCCCCCCCCCCCCCGCACAAATACAACGCATTGCACAGCGGCGATGCATTTGTATTTGAGGAGTAACTCCCGGCCAGTGCAGCTCCTGCGGCTGGCCGGGAGTTGTTCGTCGCTCCCGCTGGCCGTAGCGGCTGCGTGAGACGTCATGCAGCCACCGTGGCTGCCCCCCCCCAACGGTCCGGCCACGCCTGCGTTGGCCGGACTGCTCCCCCTAAACGGTGGCTTAACGCCGCCGTTCAGCACCCTCCTGCCCAGCGACCGCCTCTGTCTCAGGTATCGAAAGCTGCCATGCGCCGGCGCATGCGCAGTTCCGACCCGATCGCAGCGACAAACTGCAGCGAGCGATCGGGTCGGAATGACCCCCAATATTCCTGCAATACACGCCAATGACTTCTCAATCTCACCTTATTTTTGAAATACTGCCTGGCGTAGCTCTTGACTTGTAAGACGGTGCGGCTCCTGATCAGCCTGGCGATGTTTGTCCAACGTCTGCCATACTCTGCCTGCAATATACACCAGGGGGAAGATATTCACGCACGTGTTTGTGAAATAGACAATATAACCTGGTTTATACGGAGAGAAGGGTTTGCCCAATGATGTAAGAGCTTCACAAAGATAAATGATTCAAGGGGGGCAAGTATGACCCCAAAAATGTAAGTCACCCAAAAGTGGGAGGGCTGGTGTAACAAAACGGGGCAGCAGAAAAAGTAATGAGTGGGCTTACCAATCCCTGTTCGAAGAGGTCTTTCTCCTCCGCCGTCCACTTCACGGCGCTGCTGCCTGGCTTAGCCGGCGACCTGCTCAATAACAACAACACAGACAACTTACAAGCATGAAAAACTTGTTATTAATCCTGTCCTTTCAAGGGCCCTAAGAATATGCTGATTGCTCTCACATGTAGAAGATACTGCACCTTACTGCTGCATAATACATTTCAGGGGCTTGACAATTACACGCCTCTTATATGTCGGCCATCTGCTGACATTATTCGAGGCCATTCGGGTGTTGGTCAACCAATTAACACAGAGTTTAAAATTCTCTAAGGACAGTCCCGTCTCAAACATGCATGCTGCATGCGCAGAAGGAGCCGGGTGGCGTGGCCCAATGGCTCCAATGGCTAGGTAAAGGAGAACCCGCCAGGAGGTAAGTTTGCAGTTAGGGAAGGAGCGGGACAGACAGGCAGGCTTTGTTCTGTTGACTTTAACTGTGAACACTAGCTGCTGGTATGGTGAGTGCATGACTGTATTGGTTTATTTCTAATTATATATATATATATATATATATATATATATATATATATATATATATATATATATATATATATATATATATATATATATATATATATATATATATATACACACACACACACACACACACATATATTTTAAATGCCATGGTGGGATTATGTGGCAAAAATTCTGCCTGCCATTTACAATGCATCACCATTGTGCTCTGGAAAATGTGACAGTTGGTGAACTCTCCCTGTGCACCTGCTGGGTGTCCTGGAACATGTAACCTGCTAGGTGGTCTGGAAACTGTGACAGTTAGTTGCAGCCACCCACTAAGTGGGGATTTTTCAAAATTCGACTACCAAGGGGTTGAAAAGCGGTAACATGGTCCACCCAGCAAACTTCTGCCCGGTTGAAACCAGGCACAGTAGCTAATTATATATATATATATATATATATATATATATACATACACACACACACATACACACACGTTGAGTATCCCATATCCAAATATTCTGAAATACGGAATATTTCGAAATACGGAATTTTTTGAGTGAGACTGAGATAGTGAAACCTTTGTTTTCTGATTGCTCAATGTACACAAAAGGAGATTTATGGTAAGACTTACCATTGTTAAATCTCTTTCTGCGAGGTACACTGGTTTCCATAACATCGGGGTGTAGAGTTGGATCTTGATCCGAGGCACCAACAGGTTAAAGCTTTGACTGTTCCCAAGATGCACTGCACTGCCTCCTCTATAGCCCCGCCTCCAGGCACTGGAGCTCAGTTTTGTTAACCAGTCCAATGCAGTAGCAGGTAAGAGAGACGGCAGATGTTAGCCACAGAGAACCACATTCTCACGACAGGAGAAGGTACCAGCGGCTAATGCCATACAAACTCAAAGAAGCTAAGTACGTCAGGGTGGGCGCCCAGTGGAAACCAGTGTACCTCGCAGAAAGAGATTTAACAATGGTAAGTCTTACCATAAATCTCCTTTTCTGCAGTGGGGTACACTTGTATTCCACAGGGAATAATATCGGGGATGTCCTAAAGCAGTTTCTCATGGGAGGGGACGCACCGTAGCGGGCACAAGAACCTGGCGTCCAAAGAAGGCATCCTGGGAGGCGGAAGTATCAAAGGCATAGAACCTGATTAACGTGTTCACTGGGGACCACGTAACCGCCTTGCACAATTGTTCAAAGGACGCGCCACGGCGGGCTGCCCAAGAAGGTCCAAACAGACCCAGTAGAATGGGCCTGGATAGCAGCAGGATATGGGAGCCCAGCCTGCGCATAAACTTGTGCAATCACCATTCTAATCCATCTGGCCAAAGTTTGCTTATTCGCAGGCCAGCCACGTTTGTGAAAACCAAAAAGGACAAAAAGAGAATCTGACCTCTTAATGGAGGCTGTCCTCTCCACGTATATATGGAGAGCCCGTACTACATCCAAAGACCCCTCTTTGGAGGAAAAACCAGGAGAGATAAAGGCCGGAACCACAATCTCTTGGGTAAGGTGGAACGATGACACCACCTTAGGCAGATAACCAGGGCAAGTTCGAAGAACTGCACGGTCATGGTGAAAATTCAGAAAGTGCGAACGACGGGACAAAGCGCCTAAGTCCGACACCCTCCTAGCAGAGGCAATAGCCAGCAGAAACACAACCTTAAGGGTAATGCATTTAAAGTCCGCAGACTCCAGAGGTTCAAATGGAGACTCTTGTAGGACATTCAGAACAACAGACAGATCCCATGGAGCCACAGGAGGGACATAGGGAGGTTGAATCCGTAAAACACCCTGAATGAAAGTATGAACATCAGACAGGGACGCAATTTTTCTCTGAAACCATACCGACGAGGCAGATATATGAACCTTGAGGGAGGCCAGACGAAGGCCCAAGTCCAGGCCTTGTTGCAGAAAAGCCAAAAGTTTGGCAGTGCTGAACTTGTATGCATCATAATTCTTTAGCAGCACACCAGGTGAAGTAAGAATTCCAGACCCTATAATAAATCCGAGCCGAAGCTGGTTTACGGGCTTTCATCATAGTTTGAATGACCGCCTCAGATAATTCCTTGGCCCTCAGGAGTGAAGCTTCAAGAGCCACGCTGTCAAAGCCAGTCGAGCCAGATCCTGGTAGACACAAAGGCCCTGAAAGAGGAGGTCTGGGCATTGGGGAAGTAGGAGAGGACGCTCTATCAAGAGACCCTGCAGGTCTGAGAACCAATGCAGTCTGGGCCACGCTGGAGCGATTAGAAGTAGTATTCCTCCTTCTTGCTTGAACTTCCGAATTACCCTGGGCAGGAGTGACACTGGAGCGAACATTTGTAGCAGCCGAAAGTTCCATGGAATTGCCAGTGCTTCCACGAACGCTGCTTGAGGATCCCTTGTCCTTGCTCCGAAGACCGGAACATTGTGATTGTGTCGAGACGCCATCAGGTCTACATCTGGTAGGCCCCACTGCTCCACTAGGAGTTGAAAGACGTCCGGATGAAGACTCCACTCTCCGGCGTGTACTTCCTGACGCTTCCCAGTTGAGGAACCCCGGAATGAACACTGCCGATAAGGCTAGCAGATGGCGTTCCGCCCATTGAAGAATTTTTGACACTTCCATCATTGCCATGCGGCTTCGAGTGCAGCTTTGATGATTTATGTACGCCACCGTGGTGGCGTTTTCCGACTGTACTTGAACAGGTCTGTTTTGTACCAGAGGCAGGGCAAGTTTCAGAGCATTGAACACTGCCCGCAATTCCAGTATATTTATCGGGAGGAGAAATTCCTCCCTAGTCCACCGACCCTGGAGAGAGTGTTGCTCCAACACCGCACCCCAACCCCGCAGACTGGCATCCGTCGTTAGGAGGACCCAGTTGGAGATCCAGAAGGGACGACCCCTGCTCAATTGTTGGTCATGTAGCCACCAGCTCAGTGAGAGACGAACCTCCGGAGTCAAGGAGATCATGTGAGACCTGATCCGGTGAGGCAGGCAGTCCCATTTGGAAAGGATTAACCGCTGCAGAGGGCGAGAATGAAATTGAGCGTACTCTACCATGTCGAAAACCGACACCATGAGGCCTAGTACTTGCATCGCCGAGTGTATTGACACTCTCGGGCGAGAAAGGAAGTATCTTTTCTTGTCCGGAAGTTTCAGGACCTTCTCTGGAGACAAGAACAAATGTTGGTTGTGTGTGTCCAGTAATGCCCCCAGGTGCACCATGCTCTGAGCAGGGACCAGCGAGGATTTCTTCCAATTGATGAGCCACTCGTGGGCTTGTAGGAATTGGACCGTCAGTTCCAGATGACGGATGAGAACCTCTGGGGAGTTCGCCAGAATCAGCAAGTCGTCCAGATACGGCAGGATCCCGATACCTTGACGATGGAGAATGGCCGTCATGACTGCCATGACCTTGGTGAAGATCCGAGGAGCTGTAGTCAAACCTGGCAATAGGTATGTTTAGGCAAGCAACCTGTATGTCCAGGGATACCATATAATCCTTGGGCTCCAAAGCCAGAACAATAGAGCGAAGAGTTTCCATACGGAATTTGGATACCTTCACAAATTTGTTCAAAGATTTGAGGCTGAAAATGGTCCGGGAGGATCCATTCGGTTTTGAAACTAGGAACAGCGTGGAATAGTATCCTCTGCCTCCCTTTGGTCTTAGGGGGGCGAGGGTCAGGCTTTTGTTTAACCAAGGACTGATTTAATTGCTGTAACTGAGTTGTCAAGAGTATCCGCCCATGGCGGATTAACTACAGGGACGATATGTGGCTGTAATGGCACAGGAGGCCCCACAGGGGGCATAAGTCGTGTTACAAGCGTAGTCAGCATATTTGAAAAAGCTGCCCAAGGTGGGTCTTGGTGTGACACCGTTGCTGCAGGCTGACTGGGGGATGCAGAACACCCAGTACCTGAACCCTCAGCTGAAATATTTTCCTCAAGTAATCACCTTTGAAAAAGTCACGTGGAGCGTGACGAAACGCGTTAGGACCTGCCTCTTCACACACCTTGCACAGGTGTCTTCAACAGTGCATCTACCTCACACCCGAACGGTCAATCCCTGATGCCTCATTGCAAGTAGTAGCATCTACGGATCCCGACATTCCCAGCCAGCCCACAACACACGGCGCGGCTTTTCCTCTCCGCTGCACAGCTAACGTGGGCAACGCAGGACAACTGACCGGGGACGCCCGGATCACTTACCAGCCCACCGGAGAGGTATTAACCATTGTATTAACGGGTGCTGCACAGTTAACTAGTTCCGGAACTTTATTTGTGTCACGGACCTTCCAGTGTCTGAATAGCAGCTAGCATCGGCAACTGTGGATATAGACTGCTGCCCATATTCCATTCATTATTACACCGGAAGATTTCCAGTTCATCTGACACTCTGTGACAAGGGTTGTGTGCTTTTTAATATCTTTTATTTTTATTTATCTGCAGTTATTGGTATTATTAAATTGGTAAAAATATTTTTTATTAAACAGTCATTTCTATACGTTGGCTCTCTCTTCTTTATATTTCTGATATACAGCGCAGCCGTTTTTTAGGTATTTTTTCCTCAAGTAAAACAATGGCGTCAGCACTGCATGATGCAGGAGCGTCCGCGGATTTCCCGCCCTGTGCAGCAGACATTATTGGGAATGTAGCCTTAGGGCGTGATAGTACAATATAGCCAGACAAGCACAATACCTGACAAAAAAAACCTTTGTTATGTGACCACAAATGCAGAGCACAAACAGAGGATTTAAGTGGTATGAGGTGACTGAAACACACAGAGAAAAATACAAAACAGTATATCCTGTGGAACACTATACGGTATATGAAACCCTGGCGCTCTTAGTTCCCCAGGGTACAGAATATAGTGATTGCAATATGTGTGATACAAAGAATAGAATCCACACAGCAGCTATAGGCACAGTCACAGGTACAATGCAGAAATGATTACATATAACAATAAGACTGCATTGGACTAGTAATACTACATAGAGATATGTATGTATACAGTTGATATAACAATGCACAGTAAACACTGGATGTATATCACAGAATACTTGTGCTTAACTAACGCTGTCTAAACGACATGTAGAATACTTAAGTGTCCTGTAAATGCACAGCGCTGATGGAGGCAGGCGGCTTTACAGAGGAGACAGTGCCCAGCAGTCCCAGAATCAGCTCAGCTCTGTGTAATGGCGCCCAAACGCTGACAGGGAGTGAGGGAGAGAGAGAGATGCAGCTCCAGGGCGGGAACACCTGCTGTAGATGGCGGCTGGGGCTACAGGTCAGAGCCTTATCCCCTCTGCTGGACTTCACCACCGGGTACTATGGAGCCTATAGCAAACGGATTTTAGTAAATCCGACCTGTGCTCCTTGCCCTGGTGGATATAATGAGGTCCCTGCACGGCCACAGTGTCCACGCCAGCGGCGCGGTCCGTCACCTGGGACCGCGACCAGATCGCGATTTCGGCGGGTCCCACCTGGGGGACGCTCTTTCCTCCTCCCTGAAGTGTGGCCACGCGATCCAGGAGAGCAGCGGCGGTATGTGTGCCTGTGACGACCGGAGCGCCTCCGCTGCCAAGTACCCGGCAACCAGGGCGCGGGAGTATGCAGCGCAGCTGGGGGAGGTGATGGAGCCGCAGCACAGAATGTCAGCATGACATCCAGGGCATCTGGTGCCTGTGCTGCGGCCCTTGCTTAGACTTGGGACCCATCACCATGATATCTCATTATGGTATGAAATTATTCCAAAGTACGGAAAAATCCAATATCCAAAATACGTCTGGTCCCAAGCATTTTGAATAAGGGATACTCAACCTATATATACACACACACACACACACACACAAGGAAAAATGCCAAGTCTGGGAGCTAAGCTGCACCTCTAGAAGAACCCTCTGTTGGTACGGGTTCAATAAATAAGATAGCAAATGGGGATCTGAGGGCGCTAAACTGATACTGGTATCAGTTTAGCACCCTCAGATCTCCATTTGCCTATATATATATATATATATATATATATATATATAAATATATATATATATATATATATATATATATATATATATATATATATATATATATATATATATATATAGTGAGCAATGGGTATTTAATCAGTGGGTCTCTCCATTAGGCATCAAACACAAGAGGATACTTGAGTACTTACGCAGCAACACGAGACGCTTTCTTCTGTGGGCTTCTGTTGGAGAGAACACATCTTATATATACAGGTAGTTGTAATATACAGCTTCAGAGTAACTTCCGATTATACTGAACAGCTCCTCGCTGGTGATCTTTGTAAATAACTAAACATTTACTGGAACACTATTATTTTGTAATGAAACTTTTTAAATAAGGTGGCTTAACGGGGTGATCCACTTTTGGCACGGCGGATATAACCTGGTCCCCAGTCATTCAGTAATTGGGGGAAGGGATGCTCCCCTAGGGATCACCCCTTATCTGAAGACGGATCACGCCACTAGCGTGTTGTGTGAATGGACTTAATCGGACTCCTCAATATAAAACTCTTTATTAAAGAGGACAGGCAGTACAACACCCCATTATTTGCTGCCCCCACTAACTGTACGTTCCCTGGGGATTGTGTTATATCAGGGGACTAATCATTCATTTTAATTAGCTGTATGTCATTTTTTTTGTTTTGACTATTTACCACTTGCAGCGTTGTCTTAGTGAAATGATTATAATGCTGTACAGGGAAAATATCTGACACGTCATCAATAACACGTCATATAAACAACTTCACCTATTTCTTTCTTGATAAAACTGGAGACATAGAATGTGAAGAAGGAAAACAAAGGAGCAACATTTACTAATATACAACCAAGTATTACCCTAATACTGCTGCTATATACTAGTCCTGATGGTACTAATAACATTCCACTAATACAATCTGCGTTATGCAGGGACCCCTGCTCTAGATCTGCAGTGCATCCGGCCACTAATACACTATACTGCTGGCTGCCATCAGCTTCCCCCCCCCACAGCATCATCTGCGTTATGCAGGGGCCCCTGCTCTAGATCTGCAGTGCATCCGGCCACTAATACACTATACTGCTGGCTGCCATCAGCTTCCCCCCACAGCATGTCCCGTCAGGTGCACAGTTCTCTCTCTCCTGGGGGAATCCGTCCCGGCCTAGCGCGTCCCCCAGCAAACAACTAGAAGACGCCCATTATTTCCTGGTACGCAATGTCACGTGTATTTGGCTTACCCACACTAACTGAACTGATTGGCTACAGATAACCGCAGCACATAGCCGACGGATTCAAAACAGCTGCAAAGCATCGGTGACTTCAAAACCGCTAAACACCGGTGATCGCAAGAACACCCACATTATCTACAGTGTCGAACCCTCCGCACATTGGGCCTAATTCTGAGTTGATCGCAGCAGAAAATTTGTTAGCAGTTGGGCAAAACCATGTGCACTGCAGGGGGAGGGAGATGTAACATGTGCAGAGAGTCATCCTGTAATGACCATCTCTGAACCAGGCCCTGTATGTGACGATGCCCCGGACCCCCAGTACATGAATACTAAACCTTTTTATGTAGCTCTTTTCTCCATCCTTAGACTCGGACCACAGCTTCCCCGGAAGGGGCTTGTTAGATAGATAGTATCTGGGAATGGCTAAGGATAATCCCAGCAATGAATGATGTATGTGTGGGCTATAGCTGAGCAGGGCGATTCTCCTGATAAGGTTTTCACACTTTATTTTATACTTATTTTCCTCATAAATCACATGAACTGAATAAGTATGAGACCACACACTGAACATCAAATTAGACAGATCTGGTCATCCGGCGGTTGGGATGATCAACTTCCTCATTACACAGTGGACAGCATTGCTGTGTCATGGCACTGGGGTCATAGGCTGGATTCCAGCCATGTGTGCGTGGGTTCCTCCCTCCTTCCGGAGACATACTGGTGTCCATGACCATAGACCCTAACGTGTGTATGTAAATAGGAGTGTATGAGCCAGTCACCGTGCACACGTGGTGATTGGACAACCAACTCTCAGAGCGTCTCTATAAAGTCCAATCACAGGACAGCCTTTCTGCCTCCCTGGAGGGTCAGGGGCTATTAGATTCTCCCCGTTGTTGAGTGGGCTTCCCGCAAGCCCTCCAGTTTCCCTCCACACGCAGATAGGGTTATTAGCTTCTAACATTAATTATCGTTAGTGTGTACGAGTATCCATGTGGTCGGGAAACACTAGGATCCACTGGGGCAGAGACTGATGTGTGATGGCTAAATATTCTCTGTATAGTGCTGCATAATATGGGTCTGATTCTGAGTGCACGCAAAGTGACTGATTTACTAACGTATGTTAGAGGGTGGTATTCATGTGACCGCCGGTCAGCTGACCGACAGTCACATGACCTCCTCCGTAGCCCGACGGCTCACTATCCCGATGGTCGACATGCCGACCAACAGGGACTATTTCCACTCGTGGGTGTCCACGACACCTATAGAGTGGGAATAGAACCCGTGGCGACTGCAGGTCGCCACCGAGCCCGCAGCGTGGCGAGCGCAGCGAGCCCGCAAGGGGCTTGCTGCACTCGCCCCTCCCCGCCGGGATCCCGGCGTCGGTATGCTGCCGGGATCCCGGCGTTGGTAAGGTGACCAGCGGTCAGGAGACCGCCGGTCAGCCATACTACACCCATGTTAGATTCCTAGGGCTAATGAGGGGGTTTGTGAATCTGCAAGAGGAAATCCTGGGCGCCCATTCATTTTGTGCCAGCCGCCTCATCTGTCACTGGGCACTTCCATCAGCCCCGTGCTAGGTGCAAAAGATCCGCCAGAAACAGATTTCCCTTCTCCAGGCGCACCCCTCAGAATCAAACAGCGCTATAGATACACGCCCAGGGCACTCCCACAGGTCAGGGCGGTTCTGTACACTCTTATTGTTGTCACGCCCCCCAAAATGCCCAATCTTCCATAAAGACAGAACAAGTTCCACGCAACGTTCCATGCAATAGTCGCCATTAGCTTCCAGGCGCGAACATTTGTCTGACTCAGAATCAGCCCATGTGTGTGCCATATCCAGTAACTTACCGCTAATAAACAATACAATAAGGTAGACATAAGCTAAAGCCCCATACACTCTCCCCCTCAGACTCTCCACCTCTCTACAGAACTTCAGACGGGCTCTTAAAATCCACTTCTTTACCAAACCCAGCCAAATCTCATCCTAACCCCCTGTCCCATGCTCGGTCTACCCATCTGTGTCACCCCTGCGTGTCTGCCCCTCCCCTTTAGAATGTAAGCTCGCACGAGCAGGGCCCTCTTCCCTCATGTACTTATCCTTTTCTTACTTTAATAATCCTCAGCTGCCCAAATCCTGCAGTTTTTCGTCCACCTTGAAACTTATCTGTATCATCTACTGATGTAGTTATGTTTAGTTCTGTAATTGGGCGCTGCAGAACCCTTGTGGCGCCATATAAATAAAGGATTATAATAATAATAACACACAGAGCTCACTAGGACCCAGCGACATCACTTAGAATAGACCAGCACCGCACAGAGAATGCACCTGGTGAATGGTCACGACTGCTCAGAGGACACATTCCTCCATAACCTACAGGAACATCAGAACAATAAGCCGTGTCATTTATTATACCTACACCTCACAGCTCAGTTCTATGTAACTGTGTTCTGTGTAGGGGTTCTCCTCTTATATAGGGCACATGGTGAAGGATACTCTTCTTCAAGCAGCATCTTCTCAATGGCGGCTCGGTTCTCATCACTGATCGTGTGATCCAGGGTCCACGGCTGGAAACAGGAACATTGTTAGTCAGGTTTTCAAGACCAGATAATGATTATTGGCAACATGAAGCATGATGTACTGTTGTTATAATCACATCTGCGGCCGGAGGCATATGGCCCGATAAATCATCTTTGCTATGAGGGTCACTTTCTGAGATCTGAATCTTTTTCTCAGCGACATATGTTCCTAATGGGCGATGGTAACTTGCAGCTCTCCAGTGTCTCAGGTACTACAAGTCTCAGAAAGTCTTGCCAACTAAAGGTTGGAAGATCAAGAATTGTCCGTGGTAAGACACCTTCTACAATGACCGGCAGCAAAAGACAAGCAACCTGCCGCCCCCTAGCTACCAGGTAGGGTATGCTGAAACTTGTAGTACCACAACACTTGGGAGCATCACAGTGTACACACCTCTGTTTTAAAATATATTAGTAAACAACCGCAAGATTTCAATATAAATTCCGGTAAAGCGATCTCTAAGCATGTGTCCAACACACCTGTCCCTATGTATAGTACATTGTAAGCTCGGTAGCCAGTAAAAAAAATGTTTGCGGCCAAAATCCCTGCAGGGCAAAAGAAAAAAAAAACTAACAAACCCAGATATTTACCACTGTTCCGGGTGCTCCGGTGGTCTCTGCTGCTCCCGGTCATCTTCCCTCCATCTTTCCACTGTGGAGGTGGCTGCTGGTAGATGAAGTTCTAACTGCTACTGCCTCCGGACTTAGAGGGGGAAGGGCACACACAAACACCATGGGTCACACACACCAGACGGGTGTAGTATGGTATGCCGACGGCCGGGCTCCCGCCCGCCGGCATACCGACAGCTGGGCAAATGAGCCCCTTGCGGGCTTGCTGCGCTCGCCACACTGCGGGCATGGTGGCGGATCTATTCTCCCTTAAGGGGGGTCGTGGACCCCCAAGAGGGAGAAAAGGTGTCGGTATGCCGGCTGTCGGGATTCCGGCGCCGACATACTGTGCGCCGGGATCCCAACAGCCGACAACTTAAATACCACCCCACCAGACAGTGTTCTCACACACACTGATGCTGCAGAAGACTACTGGCCTGTCGGGAACCGGAAAAAGAAGACAGCACTGCGGAAAGGTAATTAAGGACTAATTAAGCTAACTGGAAACTTCCAATTGCATAATTAGTCATTGGGTGGGGGGTTCCAGAGCAAGTCCCACCAATTTTTCGTCAAAATAACGATTTTAGGAAAAATCAGACTTGATCTGGGGGCACGAGAGAAAATATGCAGTGATTTCTATAGAAATCACCACATCTCATTTTCTCTCCTTCAACTGAATAGAAAAAACCCAGTGCTGCGGGGAATACTGCGCACAACTAGATACGCCCCTAGTCTGTCTCTAACCATGGATACTGACTGCACCTATTATTATTTATTACCAGATATTTATGTAGCACACACATATACCGCAGCGCTGTACAGAGAATATTTGGCCAGTCACATCAGTCCCTGCCCCAGTGGAGCTTACAATCTATATTCCCTACCACATGTACACACAGACACATTCATGTTAGGATTAATTTTGTTGGGAGACAATTAACCTACCAGTATATTTTTGGAGTCGAGGAGGAAACCAGAGTACCCGGAGGAAACCCACGCAAGCGAGGGGAGAGTATACAAACTCCACACAGTTAGGGCGGGAATTGAATGCATGACCTCAGTGCTGTGAGGCAGTAATGTCCGTGCTGCACCTGCAAATTACTAAAACCATGCCATTACTGAACAGATTTTTAAATCCCATTCAAGAATGTTTCACTCATTCTCTTTCAATGTTACAAAAGCACCCGTCACTTTCCTGATGAAGCAAAAATCCACCTGCGTAACGCGGTGATCGCTACACTCTATTTTCCTTCATTTATACCCCAGAGCGCAGTTTTATTTCCTACACAGGTTGAGGTGAGTCTGAACTTTGACAACTTCATGGTGCCTGGACCGTAAGATGACTGCAATAATCACATTACCAATGTATACATTTTGTGGCTATATAGTCAAATGAAGGTGGGTACACACTGATAGATATATCTGCAGATCAATTGATCGGCAGATATATCTATGGACGGATCGGGCAGTGTGTTGAGCATACACACTGCCCGATCCGTCGGGGACTGACGTCATGAACTGGGCAGGCGTGTACACATGCCCGCCCAGTTCAGCTGTCAATCACCGCCGGCTGCCACAGCATGTGTACGGGCGGTCGGCCGACCGCCCGTACACACACAGCGACGCGCCAATATATCGGTAGATATATTGGCCGTCGGCTGTGCTGCGGGGCCGACGCGATATGTCTGTGAACGACAGAGTTCAGAGACATATCGCCCGTACACACTGGCGGACGGACCCATGATATATCGCCCGTTAAATAGAGCGGCTGATATATCAGCCAGTGTGTACGGGCCTTAAGGCAGCACAACCATTCAGAATGATTTCAATAGACCTGGTGCCTTCCGTAGGTTACCCCTTGCTCGGGTCCAACAATATGCAGTCAGTCAGTGGCACGTTTCGTTAGTCCTCATGATGTTAGTAGTAAACTAACGAAACGTTGACTATACCTGGCGTTGTATAGTGTTCATTCTAGCACCCTGCACCTCTCAAAACCCATGCAGTACCTCTTTTCTGCCTGGTGTGTCACTCTCTGCTGTGGGGCGTCTAGCATACTCTCTGGTCTGTATCTCAGTGATACAGACCAGAGAGTATGCTAGAAGCACCACAGTAGAGAGAGCGACACCCCAGGCAGGAGAGAGGAACTGCACAGGTTTTGAAAGGTGCAGGGTGCTAGAATGAACACTAGTTGTATGCAGTCTTATTATCCGATTGACTTTGGGGGGCTCCAATAAAGACAAAAAGTTCCATGAAATATCCAAAGGTAATTTTCAGGCACCCCACCACCACAAGATTGGCATAACGATCAAAGTTTAAGAGAACTTGAGATTCTCATCCTGACTGCCTACCTTGCACATCTATACTGCTGTTATGTCCTGAAGATGGTCCGTTTGGGTCCGAAACGTCGACTGTATGTATTTTCTACCTGTCCTATTGTGGATTACATTTTGATCATTATGCCAATCTTGTGGTGGTGAGTGCCTAAAAATGACCTTTGGATAGATATACTGTTCACTTTAGGTGCAGGGTGCTGATCAGTGAAGAGAGCATATTATAATTTTGAAGGGCAAAATTTTAGACGTTATGTATCGCTATGGCTACAGTAGCTGTGGCGATATATCAAGCCTAAAATTTTTAGATATCCGAGAATGTCAATTCAGTAGGAATTATAGGCATCACTGCGGAACTCAATGACTGTGGCTGGTTATTCAGTAACCGCCACTGATGGTGCACATCAAACGTGATCACTTTTCACATGTAATAGTAACTAGTGCTTGCACTTGTGTTATATAGAAGTACACATTTCATGCAGCATCCCAAAGGTGGTATCACGACTAAAAACATTCTCAGCAGAAAGTGAAGATATTAGTGGGTAGGAGGTCACTGGAACCAATGATCTCCGTTCCCATACAGTACTGGCATACTAAAAAGCTAGTAAAACCATTTATTTTGACACCAGCGTGTAAGGGGCCGAATGTCACGCCTTAATATTGTCTCAGCCCACTGTGTGTTCGTGCCAACTTCTTTGTACTGCTTCATCATTATCAGTGACTTGTACATACACCTGCTATATCCCCGGCGTCAGTTCCAACTAACGTAAGGAAATTAGTACATACACGGCACAAATCAAATGATTGTTCACCATTAACTTTGTTTTACATACTTACAGTCAGAACATCATCCCGTTTCCACACGGAGTCTAAGTAACGGTCAGGAACAAAGGCGACGCTCAGACTCTCAGAGGTCCTGCAGGATAAATGTTATTTGCATTACAGATCACATATCCTATTATGACAATACCAACTGATATTTATTAACTGATGTGTCCTAATAATTTATAGAGAACTCACAAATGTTATACCCCTCCCACGTCGCAAAAATAACCCGGTATATTGCAGGGTCGACACGGGTCTGTGTGCAATGTGAAAAGGGTCTTGGAGAATTCCCGGGCCACCTGACCCGATAATTCAACCAGGGTTATAAGAAGGGTCAGTGGCAGTGTAAACAGGTTCCCGAGTCGATGCGACCTGGGACCCCGTTTACTACAGAGCGAGAGGTGACGCAGAGATGAGCTCCATCTCCCAGCGTCGCCTCTGTTACCGCCTCCGCCGCTATGGCAACCGGCCCGGCATGTTGCCGGGTCGGGAAGCTCGCGCTGAGGCTACAATGCCAGATCCCACCCGGGAAGAACCTGCTTCCAATTCCCGAGTGGGATCTGGCATTAGAGATGTGAAAGGGGTATTAAAGAAGCGTTCCTGGAGAAGTCCCGAAAGGCATACGGCAATCGCTCTCACCTTATTCCAGTAACCCTACTACAGAACGCTTATTAACTGGTTGGGACCAGAAGTATTTTGGATATTTGCATACTGTGAAATATTTGCAGATATCTTGGGTATGGGACCCAAATTTAAACACAAAATGCATTTACATTTTATACGCACACAGGCTAAAGGTCATTTTATACAACTGGGCTCATTTATCAATGAGTGATAAATTTCACCAGCCAATCAGCTCCTGTCATTTTTGAAACACAGTCTGTAACATGGCAGTTAGGAGCTGATTGGCTGCTGCAATTTATCACTCACAGTGAAATGTATCACTCATTGATAAATGAGCCCAAATATTTGTAACAATTTTTGTGCATGAAACGAAGGAGCTCATTCAGAGATGGACGTAGAATGGACACTGAACCATCAGAAAGCAATGGTGTCGCCATCTCAGTTGCACTCAAACAATTGTGGAATTTGGAATATTTGGGATATTGGATTTTCAGCTACAGGAGACTCAACTTGTAACATAATAATCAAGTTTAGAAGACCTGACATAACGAGGCTCATTGTGCGCCAAGCTCTTCTCAGAGAGCACTGCGCACAAACTTTGACATCTGCATTTCCTTAGCCCCATCAGTGCAAGAGAATAATAAGGGGTAAATTTATGAAAGTTTCTAAAACAGAATTGGTGATGTTGCCCTTAGCAACCAATCGATGCTGTCTATCATTTTCTAAAAGGCAATAGTGAAATGATAGGCAGCATCTGATTTGTTGCTATAGGCAACATCATCAATTCTCTGTTTTAGAAGCTTCAGTAAATTTACCCCTAAGAATTAAATTGCAAGCTCTGCTGACTGTAATGGCCAATGAATGATAATGGTATAATTAGCAAGGGGAAAATAGCAAGTTTACAGGATAACAAAATAATAAATTATTTGATTACAAACTCTTCCTGCAAGGTTCCCCTTCCTGCAGTCAAACTATAAAAGCAATAGGAATTAGAAGACATGCTTTTTGGTAAAAGTCCCTAATACTCAGACCTTTCATTGCATGTGACAATAAGGAGTAGATTGCAAGCTCCTCTGGCAAGGAACCCATATGCAGCATAACAACAACAACACATAATGGTTTAGCATTCAACTGCAAGCACTTCTGCCAAGGTAAGGATGTCAGTGACCCTCAGCCCCCTCGCTGTAGTCGAACATTATAACCAATACATAGTAAATAGTTTTAATCTAAACCCTTACCCCCTGGATGACTCAGTCACATCCCCCTCAATGTCCACATCTGCTTCTTCCGCCATGTTGTCTCTTGAGCGGAGGAGGGTCAGGTCCCAGCGTCAGCACCAAGGTCTGGGGGGGAATGCTAAACTAGGGGCCAGGGGCCACAGGGCGCCAGATTATTCCGGGCAGTCGTAGGATACCTGGGCCCCACACATCCATCGGCTGCGTCACTATGACGACAGCCTATCGTCCGCGCCGTCGGACATCTTGGTACACCTTCCTCTGTCTGGTAAACCTCCATTTTGGCTCTCCAATCCGACTGTATACAAGAGAAGGCGGCAAAGACGCCATCTTTGTACACCCACCTCAGGCTAATTCTTATTTTAACGAAATAATTTCAGCCGTAGGATGGTGAGTTGATTATATAGGACGCGCCTGTGTAGATTATGTGATGTCATGTTAACTGTAAATCAGTAACTATGTTTAATTCAGTGTCTGCTGGAGTAGGGTGTACCAAGATGGCCGCCGCCATGGGCTCTCTCCCAGCTTGTCTGTTCCTGCGAATGTCCTGAGCGTTTTCTGTAAATATGGTGTCAGTGACTGATCAGTAAATGTGGGGATTAGGCCCATGACCCTGATTTATCCTTCTGATTGCAGTTTTGTGGTGAGTACCTATTGACATTGTGTGCTAATGTGATTACTACTACATGCACCTGGTGTTCTTAGCATGTGAACTTGTATGACATATGTAGTGCAGCAGCTGAGACAGGAGTGCATTCCCTGTATTTTGTTTTATTGATTTGCTGTGTTGGCCCTTAAAGTGTTTACAGCCACATCCATAGTGTCCGCTCTTCCCCTGGCTGCAAAGTGCAAACTGCAGGAACTACTAGTGCTGCAGAGACTGTGTCAGAACGCCTGCAGCCAGACAAGCATTTCACACCTTCTACCATAGCACTGTAATCCGGGCTGCTTCTATAACAGAGCAAGTCAACTGTGGTTCTCTGGTCGTTGTAGAACTAAAAGTACCAGCGTGCCTTGAACACCTTTTGTCCCGGAGGACTTGCTGGTCGTTACTAGGTAGGGTGAGAAATTTTGCTTTTGTGAAACTTGCATACATTGCACGAATGCGTGTCCCCGTGAAATGCCAATTTGCGGTACTCGCTGCAAGGTTGCGCGGCTTTTCTACAAAATGCCACCTGTGAGAAGTGCACGTAAAAAGTGAGGAAACAATCCTGGACCCTAAAAAATGTGACAGCTGATATAGCAGGACCATATAGAAGCCTGTTAGTGGCCATAAGGAAAGTTTATATCTATCTATCTATCTATCTATCTATCTATCTATCTATATATATATATATATATATATATATATATATATATATACGGTACAGAGACGGGCGGCACTCTCGGCGTAAGGAAAAGACAGACAGGCAAGTCTGTGTCAACGTTTCAATGTCAAAAGCGGCATTTTCGTCAGAACCTGACGAAAATGCCGCTTTTGACATTGAAACGTTGACACATCAGACTTGCCTGTCTGTCTTTATTCCTTACGCCGAGAGTGCCGCCCGTCTCTGTACCGTATACTACTGGACACAGCACGCTGTATTCCATTGGGAAGGCACCGGCATTAGTATTTCTCTTCAACATACCTTTGGGATTGGGGAGTGCCGTGGACTCTGGATATTTTTATATATATATATATATATATATATATATATATATTTTCTCTAACGTCCTAGTGGATGCTGGGGACTCCGTAAGGACCATGGGGAATAGACGGGCTCCGCAGGAGACTGGGCACTCTAAGAAAGATTTAGTACTACTGGTGTGCACTGGCTCCTCCCTCTATGCCCCTCCTCCAGACCTCAGTTAGAATCTGTGCCCGGACAGAGCTGGGTGCTTTTAGTCAGCTCTCCTGAGCTTGCTATTAAGAAAGTATTTTAGTTAGGTTTTTTATTTTCAGAGAGCTTCTGCTGGCAACAGACTCTCTGCTACGTGGGACTGAGGGGAGAGAAGCAAACCTACTAACTGCGGCTAGGTTGCGTTTCTTAGGCTACTGGACACCATTAGCTCCAGAGGGATCGAACACAGGAACTTAACCTTGGTCGTCCGTTCCTGGAGCCGCGCCGCCGTCCCCCTCGCAGAGCCAGAAGCCGGCTGGTTGAAGCAAGAAGACGTCAAAATCGGCGGCAGAAGACTCCTGTCTTCATATGAGGTAGCGCACAGCACTGCAGCTGTGCGCCATTGCTCCCACACTAACCCACACACTCCGGTCACTGTAGGGTGCAGGGCGCAGGGGGGGGGGGGGGGGGGGCACCCTGGGCAGCAATTGAGTACCTCCTGGCAAAAAGCAGCATATATACAGCTGGGCACTGTAATATGCATGAGCCCCCGCCATTATTTTTTTACACAATTGCGGGACAGAAGCCCGCCGCTGAGGGGGCGGGGCTTCTTCCTCAGCACTCACCAGCGCCATTTTCTCTCCACAGCTCCGCTGAGAGGAAGCTCCCCAGGCTCTCCCCTGCAGACTCACGGTAGAAAGAGGGTAAAAAGAGAGAGGGGGCACATAAATTTAGCGCATTAATCATATATACAGCAGCTACTGGGTAAACACTAAGTTACTGTGTAATTCCTGGGTTATATAGCGCTGGGGTGTGTGCTGGCATACTCTCTCTCTGTCTCTCCAAAAGGCCTTGTGGGGGTCCTGTCCTCATATAGAGCATCCCCTGTGTGTGTGGTGTGTCGGTACGCTTGTGTCGACATGTTTGACGAGGAGGGCTATGTGGAGGCAGAGCAGGTGCAGATGAATGACGTGTCTCCGCCGACGGCGCCGACACCTGATTGGATGGATATGTGGAAGGTGTTAAATGATAATGTAAACTCCTTGCATAAAAGGTTGGATAAAGCTGAAACCTTGGGACAGTCGGGGTCTCAGCCGATGCCTGATCCTACAGCGCAGAGGCGGTCAGGGTCTCAGAAGCGCCCACTATCCCAAATTATTGACACCGATATCGACACGGATTCTGACTCCAGTGTCGATGGCGATGATGCAAAATTGCAGCCTAAAATGGCTAAAGCCATCCGCTACATGATTATAGCAATGAAGGATGTATTGCACATATCAGAGGTAAACCCTGTCCCTGACAAGAGGGTTTATATGTTTGGGAGAAAAAGCAAGAGGTGACTTTTCCCCCTTCACATGAGTTAAATGAGTTATGTGAAAAAGTGTGGGATTCCCCTGATAGGAAAGTGCTGATTTCCAAAAGGTTACTTATGGCGTACCCTTTCCCGCCAACGGACAGGATGCGCTGGGAATCCTCCCCTAGGGTAGACAAAGCTCTGACACGCTTATCTAAGAAGGTGGCCCTGCCGTCACAGGATACGGCCTCCCTAAAGGATCCTGCGGATAGGAAGCAGGAAAGTATCCTGAAGTCTGTTTATACACATTCAGGTACTCTAGAATTAATGCAATGTCAATTTCTCTGACGTCCTAGTGGATGCTGGGGACTCCGTAAGGACCATGGGGAATAGACGGGCTCCGCAGGAGACTGGGCACTCTAGAAGAAAGATTAGGTACTATCTGGTGTGCACTGGCTCCTCCCTCTATGCCCCTCCTCCAGACCTCAGTTAGAATCTGTGCCCGGCCAGAGCTGGGTGCTCCTAGTGGGCTCTCCTGAGCCTGCTAGTAAAGAAAGTAATGTTAGGTTTTTTATTTTCAGTGAGATCTGCTGGCAACAGACTCACTGCTACGTGGGACCGAGGGGAGAGAAGCAAACGTACCTGTTCACAGCTAGGTTGCGCTTCTTAGGCTACTGGACACCATTAGCTCCAGAGGGTTCGAACACAGGCAAAGGTCTTCGGTCGTCCGTTCCCGGAGCCGCGCCGCCGTCCCCCTCTCAGAGCCAGAAGATCAGAAGTTGGTGATGAAATCGGCGGCTGAAGACTCCTGTCTTCATTAAGGTAGCGCACAGCACCGCAGCTGTGCGCCATTGCTCCCACTGCACACCACACACTCCGGTCACTGTAGGGTGCAGGGCGCTGTGGGGAGGGGGGGGGGGGGGGCTCCCTGGGCAGCAATAAGAATACCTTTGGCATAAAAAATACACATATTACAGTCTGTGACTGTATATGTGTAAAACTCCTGCCATTTTTTAGTCAGAAACAGCGGGACAGAAGCCCGCCGCTGAGGGGGCGGGGCCTTCTTCCTCAGCACACCAGCGCCATTTCTCTTCACAGCTCCGCTGGAAGGACGCTCCCCAGGCTCTCCCCTGCAGTCTCCTGGCACTAAGAGGGTAAAAAGAGAGGGGGGGCACATAAATTTAGGCAAAAGGTGTATTGATACAGCAGCTATTGGGAAAAATTCACTTCTGGTAGTGTGTATCCCTGTGTATATAGCGCTGTGGTGTGTGCTGGCATACTCTTTCTCTGTCTCCCCATAGACCTTGTGGGGTCCTGTCCTCAGTCAGAGCATTCCCTGTGTGTGTGCTGTGTGTCGGTACGGCTGTGTCGACATGTTTGATGAGGAGGGTTACGTGGAGGAGGAGCAAGTGCAGATAAATGTGGTGTCGCCCCCGTCTGTGCCGACACCTGATTGGATGGATATGTGGAAGGTCTTAAATGACAATGTAAACTCATTACATAAGAGATTTGATTATGTTGCTGCCGGGGGACAGCCGGGCTCTCAACCCGGGCCTGCCCAGGCGCCTCAGAGGCCGTCAGCGTCTCAAAAACGCCCCTATCACAGTTGGTTGACACAGATGTCGACACGGAGTCCGACTCCAGCGTCGACGAGGATAAGGCACTATTACAGCCCAAAATGACTAAGGCCATCCGATACATGATTATTGCAATGAAAAATGTATTACACATTTCAGAGGCTGACCCTGTCCCTAACAAGAGGGTAAATATGTTTGGGGAGAAAAAGCAGCCAATGACTTTTCCCCTGTCACATGAATTAAATGAGTTATGTGAAGAAGCGTGGTCTTCCCCTGATAAGAAAGTGGTGATTCCCAAGAGAATACTAATGGCGTACCCTTTCCCGCCAACGGATAGGTTACGCTGGGAATCCTCCCCTAGGGTTGACAAGGCCCTGACGCGCTTATCTAAAAGAGTGGCCCTGCCGTCTCAGGATACGGCCGCCCTAAAGGAACCTGCGGATAGGAAGCAGGAAGGTATCTTGAAGTCTGTGTATACACACTCTGGTACTCTACTGAGACCGGCTATTGCTTCAGCTTGGATGTGCAGTGCTGTTGCAGCATGGACAGATACTCTGTCAGAGGGGTTGGATACCCTGGACAGGGATACTGTATTGCTAACACTTAGCCATGTTAAAGACGTCGTCTTATATATGCGGGATGCCCAGAGGGACATTTGCCTGCTGGGCTCTCGAATAAATGCAATGTCCATTTCTGCCAGGAGGGACTTATGGACTTGGCAATGGACAGGAGATGCCGACTCTAAAAAAACACATGGAGGTTTTGCCTTATAAGGGTGAGGAATTGTTTGGGGACGGTCTCTCGGACCTTGTATCCACAGCTACAGCTGGAAAGTCGACTTTCTTGCCACAGGTTTCCTCACAGCCTAAGAAAGCACCGTATTACCAAATGCAGTCCTTTCGTTCTCAAAAAAGCAAGAGAGTCAGAGGTGCATCCTTTCTTGCCAGAGGCAGGGGTAGAGGAAAGAAGCTGCACCATGCAGCCAGTTCTCAGGAACAAAAGTCCTCCCCTGCTTCCTCTAAGTCCACCGCATGACGCTGGGGCTCCACAGGCGGAGCCAGGAGCGGTGGGGGCGCGTCTCCGAAATTTCTGCAACCAGTGGGTTCGCTCACAAGTGGATCCTTGGGCTATACAAATTGTATCTCGGGGATATAAGCTGGAATTCGAAGTGACGCCCCCTCACCGTTACCTAAAATCCGCCTTGCCAGCTTCTCCCACGGGGAGGGAGATAGTCCTGACGGCTATTCACAAGCTGTACCTCCAGCAAGTGATAATAATGGTACCCCCCCTTCAGCAGGGAAGGGGTTACTATTCCACACTGTTTGTGGTACCGAAATCGGACGGTTCGGTAAGACCCATTCTAAATTTAAAATCCTTGAACATTTACATGAAAAAGTTCAGGTTCAAAATGGAATCGCTCAGAGCGGTCATTGCCAGCCTGGAAGAGGGGGATTTTATGGTATCTCTGGACATCAAGGATGCGTACTTGCATGTCCCCATTTATCCGCCTCACCAGGAGTACCTCAGGTTTGTGGTACAGGACTGTCATTACCAATTCCAGACGTTGCCGTTTGGTCTATCCACGGCACCGAGAGTCTTTACCAAGGTAATGGCGGAGATGATGGTACTTCTCCGGAAGCAAGGAGTTAGTTATCCCGTACTTGGACGATCTCCTCATAAAGGCGAGGTCCAGAGAGCAGTTGTTGGTCAGCGTAGCGCACTCTCAGGAAGTGTTGCTACGGCACGGCTGGATTCTGAATATTCCAAAGTCGCAGCTGATTCCTACGACGCGTCTGCCCTTCCTGGGCATGATTCTGGATACAGAACAGAAGAAGGTATTTCTCCCGGCGGAGAAGGCTCAGGAGTTAGTGACCATGGTCAGGGATCTCCTGAAACCAAAGCAGGTGTCGGTGCATCACTGCACGCGAGTCCTGGGAAAGATGGTAGCGTCATACGAAGCCATTCCTTTCGGCAGGTTCCATGCCAGGATCTTTCAGTGGGATCTGTTGGACAAGTGGTCCGGATCGCATCTTCAGATGCATCGGCTGATCGTCCTGTCCCCGAGGGTCAGGGTGTCTCTTCTGTGGTGGCTGCAGAGTGCTCATCTTCTCGAGAGCCGCAGGTTCGGCATACAGGACTGGGTCCTGGTGACCACGGATGCAAGCCTCCGCGGATGGGGGGCAGTCACTCAGGGAAGAAACTTCCAGGGGCTGTGGTCAAGTCAGGAGACTCGTCTGCACATAAACATACTGGAATTAAGGGCCATATACAACGCCCTGAGTCAAGCGGAGCCCCTGCTTCGAGACCAACCAGTGCTGATTCAGTCAGACAACATCACGGCAGTCGCCCATGTAAACCGACAGGGCGGCACAAGAAGCAGGGTGGCGATGGCAGAAGCCACAAGGATTCTTCGTTGGGCGGAGAATCACGTACAAGCACTGTCAGCAGTGTTCATTCTGGGAGTGGACAACTGGGAAGCAGACTTCCTCAGCAGGCACGACCTCCACCCGGGAGAGTGGGGACTTCATCAAGAAGTCTTCGAGCAGATTGCAAATCGGTGGGAACGGCCACAGGTGGACATGATGGCGTCCCGCCTCAACAAAAAGCTAAAAATATATTGGCACATTCACCATGGGGGCGGACCTGGTATGCTGGTGGCGGTTCATTGATGACGTGTTTTTTATCTGGCAAGGAGGGGAAGACTCTCTAAACTCGTTCTGTGAAGTTTTAAATCAAAACCATTTTAATATTGAGTTGACTTTTAATAAAAGTGCAGACTTTCTAGTTTTTTTAGATTTGGTCATATATATAGAGGATGGATTAATATGTACTAAAACTCATAGAAAACCAACGGATTCCAACTCTTATATTGAAATGTCGAGTGAACATCATAAGAGGTGGTTGGAAAATATTCCGTTGGGTCAGTTTAAGAGACTGAAAAGAAATTGCACTAATGAAAGCACCTTACTTGAACAAACTAATGAAATGACTGCACGATTCCAGCAAAAAGGATATCCAAAAAACCTTTTGGACACTGCACAGCAAAAAGTCCAAATTATTGATAGAAAGGAACTGTTAAAAGAAAAAAACAAATCTATAGAAAAGGACACTAGGTATGAATGGGCCTACATCACAAAATATGGAGCCCATCATAAGAAGGTGGAAGGCATCATTAGAAAAAAATTGGAAAATTCTAAAGGATGACCCTATTTTGTGTGATATCCTACCTGTGCAACCTAAGTTCATATATAAAAAAGCACCCTCCCTTAAAAATATCTTAGTCCAAAGTGCCTTAAAAAATGAGAAAGGAGTTAGTGAACGTAATGTTGGATTTCACCGATGCGGAACATGTCTGATGTGTAAATCCACCACAAAAAAGGAAATAGAAAGAAAAACTACAGAATTTGAAATAAAAGGCAAAAAATATAAAATAAGAGAATTCATCACTTGTCACTCACGCAATGTAATTTATCTTATAGAATGTAACTGTGGCAAATTATATGTAGGCAAAACTACTAGAAGCCTTAAAACGAGAACAGCAGAACACATCTATAATATTAAGAAGGGTCTTAGTACTCATCCGTTATCTGAACATTTCTCGTTGGTTCATAATAAATGTGAAAAGGGAATAAAAAGATTCCTTGGGATTCAATTAATCAAGGGGAATTGGAAGTATAAAAATATAGAAAGAAAACTTGCGCAGAGTGAAATGAAGTGGATTTACAATTTAAACACTCTACAACCTGAAGGACATAATTTCGATTTTGAGTTAAAATGGTTTTTAGAATAATAATTTTAAATATTTTATCTGGAACTCTTTTTTAATGCTTGTCCTTTTTCTCCCTCTGAGTCTTTTATTAGAATGAAGATATTTATTGGAATGTTGGGATGCCTATCTCCCGGTATTAGGGATGGACTGGTCCGGAATATATAGTACGGCTAAGCTTTGGTGAGGAGATATGGCATTGGATCTAAATGCTTCCTATATAACACTTTTCAAACGAACCAAGATTTAAAAAAAAAAAAAAATGGCCGCCATGTGGAACGCAGCGGTGGAACGCATACGTCACATCCGACAAGAAAAATCGGAAGCTTTATTCCATACAATTCCTGAATTTCCTTTTGGGATATTTCTTTATGGACCAATATTAATCATAGTGAACATAGGGGATAGTTTATTGAGGACTATTAGGATAAAAGTGTATATGTCTCCAGAACGGATATATGAAGAGATTCTAAAATGGCCGTTATATGGAACGCAGCGGTGGAACGCATGCGTCACTTCCGGTCAGCGAAAACGGAAAAAGGTTTTATTTTGTCTCCATTATCACGGAGCATTAATAAAACAAGTATTTGGTGGATGTATTAGCTATAAATGCTGGGGACAGTATGTCTTATATATTTTATGTATATTATAAAGACACATATGTATTGGAACGCAACCGGAAGTGATCGATGAGGCGCATACGTCACTTCCGGTTGACGAATCCGGAAATGAGAGTAATTGAAAGATTGTATCAATTAGTAAGGGTATAAATATTCATTTTGTTGTAATCCATGTCATCCAAGCTTGAAAAAGGAGATTTATGCTCCGAAACGCGTCGTTTGGACGATATGGATACCCTGTTGTGAATGCACTGGTTGGATTCCCTGCTCAGCCTTCTAAAGACAAAAGCTTTTTGCGGTGGTGCCATCTGAACCACACTGGGAACTGATTGCTTTTTTGCTGAGAGCCATCTGCCCACCGCAAATCTATATAGAGGGTGAGAAACCTTTTTGGGACTAGTGCAATATATTTATTTGTGATCCTGTTTATGTTTTTATGTCAATATTGTGTCAATAAAACTGTGATTTTATACTACTCTCTCATCTTTGTTACAAAGGCGCCTATGCACACATATAAAAATTCTGTTTCTATTGTACCATAGGGATATGGTGTTCCCTTTTTTTGTGTGACGGCTGCCCATTGTAACATTAATTGCGCACTTTGGATTTACCTTCCTATTTTCGAAAAATATATTGCGCCAGGTCAAGGGACCCTCAGGCGATAGCTGTGGACGCACTGGTAACTCCGTGGGTGTTCCAGTCGGTATATGTGTTTCCTCCTCTTCCTCTCATACACAAGGTACTGAGAATAGTAAGAAAAAGAGGAGTGAGAACGATACTCATTGTTCCGGATTGGCCAAAAGGACTTGGTACCCAGAACGTCAAGAGATGGTCACAGAGGACCCATGGCCTCTGCCTCTCAGACAGGACCTGTTGCAGCAGGGGCCCTGTCTATTCCAAGACTTACCGCGGCTGCGTTTGACGGCATGGCGGTTGAACGCCGGATCCTAGCGGAAAAGGGTATACCGGATGAAGTAATTCCTACGCTGATAAGAGCTAGGAAGGATGTGACAGCAAAGCATTATCACTGTATATGGCGGAAATATGTTGCTTGGTGTGAGGCCAGGAAGGCCCCTACAGAGGACTTCCAGTTGGGTCGTTTTCTGCATTTCCTACAGTCAGGTGTGACTATGGGCCTCAAATTAGGGTCCATAAAGGTTCAGATCTCGGCCCTATCCATTTTCTTTCAAAAAGAACTGGCTTCACTGCCTGAGGTTCAGACGTTTGTAAAGGGAGTGCTGCATATTCAGCCTCCTTTTGTGGCACCTTGGGATCTTAACGTTGGAAATCCCTCTGGTTTGAGCCACTTAAGACCGTGGAGCTAAAATATGTCACGTGGAAAGTGGTCATGCTATTGGCCTTAGCTTCGGCTAGGCGTGTGTCAGAATTGGCGGCTTTGTCATGTAAAAGCCCCTATCTGATCTTCCATATGGATAGGGCAGAATTGAGGACTCGTCCCCAATTTCTCCCTAAGGTGGTATCATCGTTTCATTTGAACCAACCTATTGTGGTGCCTGCGGCTACTAGGGACTTGGAGGATTCCAAGTTGCGGGACGTAGTCCGGGCTTTGAAAATTTATGTTTCCAGAACGGCGGGAGTCAGAAAGTCTGACTCGCTGTTTATTCTGTATGCAGCCAACAAGGTTGGCGCTCCTGCTTCGAAGCAGACTATTGCTCGCTGGATCTGTAGCACGATTCAGCTTGCTCACTCTGCGGCTGGATTGCCGCATCCAAAATCAGTAAAAGCCCATTCCACAAGGAAGGTGGGCTCTTCTTGGGCGGCTGCCCGAGGGGTCTCGGCTTTACAGCTTTGCCGAGCTGCTACTTGGTCGGGTTCAAACACATTTGCTAAGTTCTACAAGTTTGATACCCTGGCTGAGGAGGACCTTGAGTTTGCTCATTCGGTGCTGCAGAGTCGTCCGCACTCTCCCGCCCGTTTGGGAGCTTTGGTATAATCCCCATGGTCAGAGAAAATAAGAATTTACTCACCGGTAATTCTATTTCTCGTAGTCCGTAGTGGATGCTGGGCGCCCGTCCCAAGTGCGGACTTCTTCTGCAATACGTGTATATAGTTATTGCTTGCTAAAGGGTTATTGTTATGAGCCATCCGTTGATTGAGGCTCAGTTGTTGTTCATACTGTTAACTGGGTATGCTTATCACAAGTTATACGGTGTGATTGGTGTGGCTGGTATGAGTCTTACCCTGGATTCCTAATCCTTTCCTTGTAGTGTCAGCTCTTCCGGGCACAGTTTCCCTAACTGAGGTCTGGAGGAGGGGCATAGAGGGAGGAGCCAGTGCACACCAGATAGTACCTAATCTTTCTTTTAGAGTGCCCAGTCTCCTGCGGAGCCCGTCTATTCCCCATGGTCCTTACGGTGTCCCCAGCATCCACTACGGACTACGAGAAATAGAATTACTGGTGAGTAAATTCTTATTTTTTGCCTTATGTTCCCCCACAGCAAAAAAAAACACCACAGTATCAAATGCAGTCCTTTCGGTCGCATAAGTCCAGAAGAGGTCGGGGATCTTCCTTCCTCGCCAGAGGTAAAGGGAAAAGAATGCCTGCTACGGCTGGTTCCCAGGAGCAGAAGTCCTCCCCGGCTTCTACTAAATCCACCGCATGACGCTGGGGCTTCACTGAGGGAGTCCGCGCCGGTGGGGGCATGTCTTCGACTTTTCAGCCACGTCTGGGTTCAGTTGGACGTGGATCCTTGGGTGATGGAAATTATATCCCAAGGCTACAAGCTGGAATTCGAAGACGTGCCTCCTCGCCGATTCTTCAAAGGTTCCCCTGAATCAACAGGGAAAGGGGTACTATTCAACCCTGTTTGTGGTCCCGAAACCGGATGGCTCGGTCAGACCCATTCTAAACTTAAAATCCCTAAACCTGTACTTAAGAAGGTTCAAGTTCAAGATGGAAACGCTCAGGGCGGTTATCTCAAGCCTGGAAGGGGGGGATTTTAAGGTGTCACTAGACATAAAGGATTCATACCTTCACGTCCCCATATATCCTCCTCATCAGGAATACCTGAGATTCGCTGTACAGGACTGTCATTACCAGTTTCAGACGTTGCCGTTTGGGCTTTCTACGGCCCCGAGGGTTTTCACCAAGGTAATGGCGGAAATGATGGTGCTCCTGCGCAGGCAAGGAGTCACAATTATCCCGTACCTGGACGATCTCCTGATAAAAGCGAGATCAAAGAAACAGTTGAAGAATAGCGTGTCGCTCTCCCTGAGAGTGCTGCAACAACATGGCTGGATTCTAAATCTACCAAAGTCACAGTTGGTTCCTACGACTCGGCTGTCGTTCTTAGGCATGATTCTGGACACAGAACAAAAGAGGGTTTTTCTCCCGATGGAAAAAGCCCAGGAACTCCAGAACATGGTCAGAGACCTGTTAAAACCGACGAGAGTGTCAGTACATCAATGCACTCGAGTACTGGGGAAAATGGTGGCGACCTACGAGGCCATCCCCTTCGGCAGGTTTCATGCGAGGACTTTTCAGTGGGACCTTCTGGACATGTGGTCCGGGTCCCATCTTCAAATACATCAGAAAATAACTCTGTCCCCCAGGGCCAGGGTGTCTCTCCTGTGGTGGCTGCAGAGTGCTCACCTTCTAGAGGGTCGCAGGTTCGGCATTCAAGACTGGGTTCTGGTGACCACAGACGCGAGCCTCCGAAGATGGGGAGCAGTCACACAGGGAAGGAATTTTCAGGGACTATGGTCAAGCCAAGAGTCTTGTCTACACATCAACATACTGGAATTAAGGGGCATATCCAACGGCCTTCGACAAGCGGAAAATCTTCTTCGCGACCTACCGGTTCTGATTGTCAGACAACGTCACAGCTGTGGCTCATGTAAACCGCCAAGGCGGGACAAGGAGCAGAGTGGCAATGGCGGAAGCCACCAGAATTCTGCGCTGGGCAGAAAATCACGTAAGCGCTCTGTCAGCGGTATTCATTCCGGGAGTGGACAACTGGGAAGCAGACTTCCTCAGCAGACACGATCTCCATCCAGGAGAGTGGGGTCTTCAACAAGAAGTTTTTGCAGAGATAACAAGGCTTTGGGGACTTCCTCAAATAGACATGATGGCGTCACGCCACAACATGAAGCTTCGGAGGTATTGTGCCAGGTCATGGGACCCTCAGGCAGTAGCAGTGGACGCCCTGGTGACACCGTGGGTGTTTCAGTATGTGTTCCCTCATCTTCCACTCATCTTAAAAATACTGAGAATCATAAGACGAAAAAGAGTGCAAACAATACTCATTGGCCCTCATTCCGAGTTGTTCGCTCGCAAGGCGATTTTAGCAGTATTGCACACGCTAAGCCGCCGCCTACTGGGAGTGAATCTTAGCTTCTTAAAATTGCGAACGAAAGATTCGCAATATTGCGATTACACATCTCGTAGCAGTTTCAGAGTAGCTTCAGACTTACTCGGCATCTGCGATCAGTTCAGTGCTTATCGTTCCTGGTTTGACGTCACAAACACACCCAGCGTTCGCCCAGACACTCCTCCGTTTCTCCAGCCACTCCCGCGTTGTTTCCGGAAACGGTAGCGTTTTTTCCCACACGCCCATAAAACGGCCTGTTTCCGCCCAGTAACACCCATTTCCTGTCAATCACACTACGATCGCCTGAGCGAAGAAAAAGCCGTGAGTAAAAATCCAAACTTCATAGCAAATTTACTTGGCGCAGTCGCAGTGCGGACATTGCGCATGCGCACTAAGCGGAAAAACGCTGCGATGCGAAGAAATTTTCCGAGCGAACGACTCGGAATGACCTCCATTGTTCCAGATTGGCCTCGCAGGGCCTGGTATTCAGAGCTTCAGGAAATGCTCACAGAGGATCCGTGGCCTCTTCCTCTCAGAGAGTACCTGTTGCAACAGGGGCCCTGTCTGTTCCAAGACTTACTGCGGTTGCGTTTGATGGCATGGCGGTTGAACGCCGAATCCTAGCTGGTAAAGGCATTCCGGAAGAAGTCATCCCCACTCTGACAAGGACTAGGAAGGAGGTGACGGCGAAGCATTATCACCGTATCTGGAGAAAGTATGTATCTTGGTGTGAAGCCAAGAATGCTCCTGCGGAAGATTTCCATCTGGGCCGTTTTCTCCACTTTCTACAGACAGGAGTGGATATGGGCCTAAAATTAGGCTCCATTAAGGTACAGATTTCGTCCCTATAGATTTTCTTTCAGAAGGAATTGGCTACTCTCCCAGAAGTCCAGACTTTTGTAAAGAGAGTGCTGCACATCCAGCCTCCTTTTTGTGCCTCCAGTGGCACCATGGGACCTTAACGTGGTGTTACAGTTCCTGAAATCTCACTGGTTTGAGCCTCTTCAAACGGTGGAATTAAAATTTCTCACTTGGAAGGTGGTCATGTTGTTGGCCTTGGCATCTGCAAGGCGGGTGTCTGAATTGGCGGCTTTGTCTCACAAAAGCCCCTATCTGATTTTCCATGTGGATAGAGCAGAATTGCGGACTTGTCCTCAATTTTTGCCTAAGGTGGTTTCATCGTTTCATATGAACCAACCTATTGTGGTGCCTGTGGCTACAGGGGTCTTGGAGGATTCCGAGTCCCTTGATGTAGTCAGGGCTTTAAAAATGTATGTAGCCAGGACAGCTCGGGTTAGGAAAACAGAGGCTCTGTTTGTCCTGTATGCAGCCAACAAGGTTGGCGCTCCTGCTTCTAAGCAGACTATTGCTCGCTGGATCTGTAACACTATTCAGCAGGCTCATTCTACGGCTGGATTGCCGTTACCAAATTCGGTTAAGGCCCATTCCACGAGGAAGGTGGGCTCTTCTTGGGCGGCTGCCCGAGGCGTCTCGGCATTACAGCTTTGCCGAGCGGCGACTTGGTCGGGTTCAAACACTTTTGCAAAATTCTACAAGTTTGATACCCTGGCTGATGAGGACCTTGCGTTTGCTCAGTCGGTGCTGCAGAGTCATCCGCACTCTCCCGCCCGGTCTGGAGCTTTGGTATAATCCCCATGGTCCTTACGGAGTCCCCAGCATCCTCTAGGACGTAAGAGAAAATAAGATTTTAAACATACCTGTAAATCTTTTTCTCCTAGTCCGTAGAGGATGCTGGGCGTCCGTCCCAGTGCGGACTATCTTCTGCAAGACTTGTATATAGCTTGCTTACATAAGGGTTATGTTACAGTTTGATCAGTCTCGGGCTGATGCTATTTTGTTTCATACTGTTAACTGGTTCGTATATTCCATGTTATACGGTGTGGATGGTGTGGGCTGGTATGACTCTTGCCCTTATATTAACAAAAATCCTTTCCTCGTACTGTCCGTCTCCTCTCTGCACAGTTTCTCTAACTGAGGTCTGGAGGAGGGGCATAGAGGGAGGAGCCAGTGCACACCCATATCTAAAGTTCTTTATAGTGCCCATGTCTCCTGCGGGGCCTGTCTATACCCCATGGTCCTTACGGGGTCCCCAGCATCCTCTACGGACTAGGAGAAAAAGATTTACCGGTAGGTTTAAAATCTTATTTTTTTTCACTGCGCCCCTAGGCCAAAAGTTTCTTATTGAGAAATTTAGAAAGAAATATTACATTAAGTAGATCGCGTTTATATGTCATCCTTAGGGTCAGTTGTGTGGTGAGGAACACCACATATTTTATGACTGGCAGCCACCAGCACTGGTTTTGCCTATTACATTGACAATGAATAATTTGAATTGGTCCTGGACCACCAACCCAGGGCACCCCTGCAAGTGTCCCGAGGCACCCCAGGGAGCCTGATATAGGAGATCATTAGAATTGTTTCTGTATTGTATAGTTGTCATCAGGATGTTTTCTATTATATATACATTAGTAGACTCTCTCCCATTGTATAGATTTCATTAGAATGTCTTCCTATTGTATGGAGCTGTGCGGGTTCAGATTTAGTGATTAGTGAAAGATGGGATTTATCTGGATTTTTCTTGACTGGCTGTCTAAAACACATGACAGCCGGATAGCCAATAAGATGTCGTTTTGAGATCTGGGTAAATCCGAACCCGATGATCATTGGCTTGGACCAATGAATTTCAAAGGGGCAATAACAATTAATTCTTAATCAGGCTTGTTTAGCTTTAATTACTATTGCCCTTTGAGATTTATCAGTGAAAGTCGCCGGTTGAAAAACCGCCTGTAAATAAATCTTCCACCTGGACTTCTCTCCTCTCTCAGTGGTTGACATTATACCAGTGGTTCTCAAACTCGGTCCTCAGGACCCCACACAGTGCATGTTTTGCAGGTAACCCAGCAGGTGCACAGGTGTATTCATTACTCACTGACACATTTTAAAAGGTCCGCAGGTGGAGCAAATTATTTCACTTGCGATTCTGTGAGGAGACCTGCAAAACATGCACTTTGTGGGGTCCTGAGGACCGAGTTTGAGAACCTGTGCATTATACTAATGATTATAGTAGTGTATTGCCATAGGCAGATTAAAAACTTATCTCAGGTTTTTTTGTTTTTTTTAACGCAGTTACTTTATTATGCTCCGTAAAAATTAAGCTTTAATACAATTTCGTATTTGTACCTGATTGATCATATACTTGGTTCTGTAGCCGCTTCATTAAAAACAATTCTTTACAATTCAGGTTAAATTGCTTCTAGACAAAGATGGAGGCCACCCGTCACCTCATGACCTTCAGGCAGAAGATCTTATCCCTGCACAGGCTGATCTCTCCCAGGACGGTTTCCTGCAGAGCTTCCCTTTACGCAAGGCGAAATACCCTGCAGAACATAAAGTCTAGGGTGGTGCGTCAGACTTCTGTGTACTGCAGGCCTCAATTTCCAGCTTTGACCACCAGATGCCACCAGATGGTTGGGAACAAGTCCGATGGAAATAAAGGACTGAAAAATGCAATTCATGGAAAGCTGAGTAATAATTATGTACAAAGTTTTGGTTCTTTCACAAGGATGCCTCGAACGTTAACTGTACCACAAAGCCACATGTCCTGCGCCAAAAACATCCACACCACCGCACGGCGGAATGTCCTGCTGCCGCCCCATGTCTGGCTGCTTATCAAACCAGTGCAGAAACTGTTAGCAATTATCCTTGGCAGGTCAGGTACTTGTGTTTTATATGTTTTCTTAATTAAAATAGAAAAAAGTAATTGCGTCCGTAATTACAACTTGACAAGCGGAAACTTTGTTTCCAATAGAAGACGGTTTTACGCCACAGCTGTCTGCGTGCCATGCTGTCTGTTTGTGCTATGTGCATATTTACACGTAGGACCTCATTCAGATGTGGACCTAGATCTTTATTCTCGCAGCAAGAGGCCGCCCAGAATGTGTGTGGCGCTGCCTCACGATAATTGTGGACGCATCGATCTTGGCTTGACCCCCAGGCTGCGCTGGCAAGTAGTCCTGCGCCATTTTTTTTTTTTTAGGAAGCGGCTGCGTGTGACACCGCAGCCACCCCGAAAATGCTCCCGCCATGCCCCCGAAACACCGCCCCCTGAATGCTCGCCGCCGTCAGCCACCTTGCAGCTGCATCCCTTCAGGATACATTTGCAAGGAGAAGGGTCGCGCCTCCTGCCAGTGCGCAGACCAGATGGCGCATACAGACCAGCGGCTGCGTCCATCTTTGAATCGCCCCCTTACTCAGCCGTGTCACTGCTAATTGCTGGTGGCATAATTTGTTTACTATCACCGTGATGCTAACGAATAAGCCACCGGTGTTTAATATAACTAACTTCTCTGGTGAGGTCCAGCGGCGTCCTTGGCCCTTTTGCCCGTTGGCAGTAGCCTACTCTGCTGGTGACAGGCTAATGAGTAATGCGCATGTGTGGCAGCCATCTGCACGGGTACGGATCGTTGGGTCGACTCAACTTAGGTCGACAGTCATTAGGTCGACCACTGAAGATCGACATGGGCATTAGGTCGACATAAGAATGAGGTTGACAGGTGAAAAAGTCGACATGAGTTTTTGGACTGTTTTTGGTGTCGTTTTCTGCGTAAAGTGACGGGGAACCCCAGTTGGTGCACCGTGTCCGCTCGCCATGATTCGGGGAAGGTGCCAGGTTACAGTTCCAATTGTAGTCCACGTGGATCGTCAAGTATGGAAAAATCACAAAAAGATTTTTTTTTTTTTTTTTTAAAACTCATGTTGACCTTTTGACCTGTCGACCTAATGCATGCCGACCTAAGCTGTGTCGACATAACGCCCGTATCCCATCTGCACATAGTCATTGCACTTACACCTGGTGGAGACAAAGAAAGTCCTGGTAGGCTTTACTCAAGCTGGATAGGCTTTTGCTGGGTCCCCATTGCTGGCGATGGCGTCTCTATAGATGACGTCAGTGGTCACAAACGGCGTTAAGCTAAGCTAACTGCGGTTTGCTAAGTACTGAACTGAGGTCATAGCCCTTTTTAGCGAGTACTAAGGGGGTTATGACTTGTAACTTGGTTGCTCTAGAGCAGTGGTCTCCAACCTTAATTGGGGTGTGAGCTACTTTCGGAAAATAAAACCTCTGAAGGAGCTCCCCCCTCCCCCCCCCAATGCGCATGCGTTCCTGTGAAAGAGGGTGTGTCCTCACAAAAGTGGGTGTGTCCTCACAACTACAAGTAATGCCCCCCATCCGCGTAGTGCCAGATACACAAATAATGCCCCTCAGCAGTGCCAGATACACAAATAATGCCCCCCACCAGTGCCAGATACACAAATAATGCCCCCCACCAGTGCCAGATACAATTCCCCCCGCAGTGCCATTTAAAATGCCCCCCCCGCAGCGCCAGATAAAATGCCTTCCCCCCCGCATTGTCCAATACAGTGCCCCACACAGTGCTAATCCTTGCTAGCTTCTTCTACTGCCGCTGGTGCTGCGCCTCCTGTATGAGGGACGGAAGGGGAGGAGAATGCAGCGCGCCACTCCTGTGAAGTCCGGAGAGCGGCAAGCGGTGAGGGTGACAGAACCTCCGGCGGCGGGTATTTAAAATATGGTGCCGGTAAGTGAGCCAGTCAAAACACGCGGGCCGGCAGCCAATCAAGTGCCGCTACTGCCGGTCCACGAGCTCTGATTGACTGACGGCCGGCATCATATTAAAAATGAAGGGAGGAGGAGTGCCAGTGACTGCCCAAGCCCGTGCGCTCTGTGAGCTACCGAAAATACGGTGAGCTACCGGGAGCTACGGGTTGGAGATCACTGCTCTAGAACATTGAGGATGTACAGTTGCACTTAAGTATTCTAAGGAACCCTAATTCTAGGAGCTAGTCTAGGTTGACTCTCCATATTTCCCCAGCTAATATATGACTCAGTGGCTATTACTGAGATTACTGCCCATTTACAAGCTGGACTAATGTAACATTACATTTATATATATATAGTCTACAGCTGGTAGATTCAATAGGTTCAGATAAAGGACGGCAGGATATACATAACTAATGGGCCCTACACTCTGACAGATAACAATGAACGATATGAACGTTCGGGTTCATTAATGAACGAGAACTCGTTCATATCGTTCAGTGTGCAGGCACCAACGATGAACGACGTGTGTATTGGTTGTCGGGGCACCTCGGCGGGACATCTCCAAATGTGAAGGTCCCTAAAAGGTAGCAAGCCTATAGCAATTTATATCCTTTTTCTAGCAACACATATGGCCATAGTCTGTTTTGAAGACCCAGCTATATCACGGGAGCTTTGTCAGGAGATATGGGCAACCAGTTGGACATAGGCTGATGTGGGACTTGGATAACAGGAGGGATGGAAATTAGATGCTGGAAGTATATAAGTATTAGAGACGAAAGGGAGGGTTAGATATAGGGGATGGGAACAGGTCATGCACGAGGTAGGGTCATAGGAAGAGGTTGCAGCTTTCTGTAAAGTATTTTGAGGAGTCCTCAGTTCCAATGATTCCTGTAACACATTCCAGGGTGACGGTAGGACGGGTCCTATGGCTGCTCTTTAGCTTTGGGCACGTTCAGGCGTATGCAGCCTTCAGTACTCAGTCGGCCCCCAGCTTAACTTTGTTACATCAGTGTAGGACGTTTGGACCTGACTAATGTGAAACCCTAAACAAACCTGATAGCTTGGTGTTTGTGATGCGTCAGTGACCGCACCATCAATAAAATACATTAGGTGGAATTATTACTGCCTCTGCAGAGCTTTGTTTTGTGTGTATGTTCATCTCAAGTTAAAGCTGTGTCTTGTGTGTTGGTCTGTAGGAGTGTAAGGAAGTGGTGGAGGGCTCTCCCTGCAAACAAGCGGCAGCTATTCAAACAGAGCGTGAGGGAGAATAAGTGGAAGTTGTCTATCGGTGCTGCCGCCCTGGGCTCCGTCATCATTCTCTTTTACTTCACTAATCTGGAAGAAACGCCGATTACGGGGCGCAGCCGCCTCCTGGTGTTCAGGAAGGAACACTATGACTTGCTGACTACACTGGAGTACGAAAGTGTGAGTATGACGCTCTGTGTTACACCAGCTTTAAATGGCCACAAAAATTACGATGAATAGTAACGTCTGGCGAAACAATAGCGCTGGAAACCGTCCCCTGCCCCAAACAGTTTTATAGTCCACAATTTCCATTCAGTTTATTTTTAGTGGTAAATCATAAATAAAGTGGCAGAGTGATCATAATGAAACTGCGTCTCTCTTTTATCAGACCTCTGTCGTTTGCATTTTTACCAAGATTAGTGAATGAGTTGCACACAGAGAGGTATATTCAATTGAAGTCGAAAACTGCCGTCTGTCGAAAAGACGGTAGTGTTAGACTTTTTTTTTAGGTCGGAAGGGGTTCCAACCTATTCAATATTTTCGACAAGTTGAAAAATTCGACTTGTCGAAAAGCACGTGGATCGGCGGAATAGCTGCTGTTCCACGTGCTTGTGTCGAAAACGGGGCCAAAACCCCCTTTTCGACCATCTCAGTCCAACATCAAAAGATGTCGGACTGAGATGCGGACCCAGAGGAGGAGAGGGGGGAGAGCCGCAGGGAGACGGTGGACTGCCGCGGGCAGCCAGAGGAGATCAGCGCTACAGCACAGCACTGCAGCAGGATGACACACACCCGCGCCGCTCACGGCAGCTTCCACCCGGCTCCAGCAAGCTTGCTGGAGCCGGGTGGACACTGCCGTGAGGTCGGGCGGCTGTGTGACATCCATCTGTAGCGCTGATCTCCTCTGGCTGCCGGCGGCTGTCCCCCGCTGGTCTCCCCGCGGCTTGCCCCCCCTCTCCTCCTCTGCGTCCCTCATCTCAGTTCGACTTGAAAAAGTCGAATTAAGATGAGATTTGAATAGGGGTTGTCGGATCCATTCCGACAAATACATGTCGGAACGGATCCGACTTTAATTGAATATACCCCAGAAGCTACATGAAATGCGGCGTCTGTATACAGTGTATACATTGTCCTTTTGTCGCATTAGTGAGGCGAATAAGACGCATATTTTGTGACAAAGTCTGTTGGGGGGGACCATACGCAGCTAAATTGGGTAGGATAACGTATGAAGGCTGTGTGGGTGGTCCAGGAATCTGGTAAGCTGTCTGAAGAGGTGAGTGTTCTTAGATCCTGGAGGAAAGTATTATTGTGCGTGGGAGGGTTTCCACAGAGTGGGTGCAGCCCAAAAACAGTCCTGTAACTGTGAATGTGAGCAGATAATGACAGGGGATGGGGGCGCAGTGCCTGTGCGGAGTTTTAGCTGGAAAATATTTTGAGATAAGTAAATTTGGTAAAATACAGGCAACCAATGTGAGGACTGCTGAGCGTAGCAGCAGAACAACAACATTCTGCAAGAGAGATAAAAAATAAGTACATAGTAGAGGTGGCGGTCTGGTTAGGGGGCAGTGATCAGTGTGGCCGATGAGTGCATAAAAAACCATCGATCAGTGTCTTGTCAGATATATGACCCCTCTAGTGATAGAGCATGCTTATGTGACATCACAGGTCATGGTACTTAATGACTACAAATACTATACAGGTATCAAATAGAAAAAAAAGAAAAGTGAAAATGTTTAAAAAACGTTTTATTTTTGTTATAAAATAAATGCAGTTATTAGGAAGACGTCTTCTATGGGTACCTTCTGAATCTTGCACTTTCAGCCATACCCGGTAATGACTCCATTGCTACCATTTGGGTCCACATGCTGTAGTATTGGTGTAATTTGCCCAATTATGGTGGTCATTCCGAATTGTTCGCTCGCAAGCTGCTTTTAGCAGTTTTGCACACGCTAAGCCGCCGCCTACTGGGAGTGAATCTTAGCTTATCAAAATTGCGAACGAAAGATTAGCAGAATTGCGAATAGACACTTCTTAGCAGTTTCTGAGTAGCTCCAGACTTACTCGGCATCTGATATCAGTTCAGTGTTTGTCGTTCCTGGTTTGACGTCACAAACACACCCAGCGTTCGCCCAGACACTCCTCCGTTTCTCCAGCCACTCCCGCGTTTTTCCCAGAAACTGTAGCGTTTTTTCACACACACCCATAAAACGGCCAGTTTCCGCCCATAAACACCCACTTCCTGTCAATCACACTCCGAACACCAGAACGAAGAAAAAACCTCGTAATGCCGTGAGTAAAATACCTAACTTAATAGCAAATTTACTTGGCGCAGTCGCACTGCGGACATTGCGCATGCCCATTAGCGACTAATCGCTCCGTTGCGAGAAAAAAATAACGAGCGAACAACTCGGAATGACCCCCATTGGTACTACAGGGCCACTGTTACCTCTTTTGACTTTTCTTGATCTTCCAACTTCATTCCTTACGGCACATACACACGGTGCGATTCTGCCTATGTGGCCGCTTTACACTATGCCATTTCCCTTCAACTCACCGGAGCCCAACACCATCGATACTGGCTATACACACAGTGCGATTTTGGCTCTGCCCAATTCTAACTATACTATGTCCTAGAGGGTGTGGATCATTAGATCAACAGTGTCTAGGTCGACAGTCACTAGGTCGACAGGGTCAGAAGGTCGACATGTTCTAGGTCGACAGGTCAAAAGGTCTACATGAGTTTTTTTGGTGTCGTTTTCTTCGTAGAGTGACCGGGAACCCCAATTAGTGCACCGTGTCCCCTCGCATGGCTCGCTTCGCTCGCCATGCTTCAGGCAAGGTGCCTCGCTTCGCTTGGCACAGATTACCGTTCCAATCGTAGTCAACGTGGATCGTTAAGTATGAAAAAGTGTAAAAAAAATGATTTTTTTTTAATAGAAAAACTCGTGTCGACCTTTTGACCTGTCGACCTAGAATATGTCGACCTTCTGACCCTGTCGACCTATAGTGGTCGACCTTAACATTGTCGACCTAGACACTGTCGAGATTCAGACCGGATCCCGTCCTAGATTGTACACTTTTGAGTCAAAATTGACCTGCCTGCACAGTCTGTTTTTTCTTGTGATACTGACCCTGCAGGAGCGCGCAGGAGCATCGCAAGCTGTATACACACGGTGCAATATGTACTATGTTTTCTAACGATATGGACTATATAGGTAATATTGGTAATTCAAGTGGCAGTCAGTTAATTTGCCGGCTGTCTGTATCGTGGCGGTCAGGATGCCGACGCTGGAATCCCAACAGCCGACAATGCCGCCAGCTGGAATCCCAGTGCACAGGGCGCTATTGGGTGGTATTTAGGTCGCCGGCTGTTGGGATCTTGGCGCACAGTATACCGGCGCCGGAATCCCGACACCCGGCATACCGACACCTTTTCTCCCCCTTGGGGGTCCACGACCCCCCTGGAGGGAGAATATATAGCGTAGCACGCCACCGTGCCCGCAGCGTGGCGAGCGCAGCAAGCCCGCAAAGGGGCTCATTTGCGCTTGCCCAGCGGTCGGGAGCCCGGCCACCGGCGTACCATACTACACCCGGCGCTATTCCCACTCGTGGTCGTCAACGACACCCGTAGAGTGGGAAAAGAACTTGTGGCGAGCCCGCAAGGGGATTCTTTACGTTCACCCCGCTGCCGGCCTACTGGCCGCCGGTAAATCATACTGATCCCGATTAAATTGCACTGTGTGCGTGCCCCATTAGTTCCTTCCCTCATCCAGTGAGTTGCTCTGTAGCGTTGGTAGTTTCTCTTTGTATCGGAGTCAATATTGTTTTTGCTAAACACAAGGCGTGTGAAACCGCCATCTACTTAAGGCATAGAAAATGGATCTTGTGTTTTTGTTGCTAAGCACCAGCTGTTAAGAATTCTCCTTGATGAAGCGCTAATGTCTTCTGAAAGAACTTCTTTTAAAACAAAGGGGGGAAAAACGACATTTTTCAAGTCCAAACTAGTAAAAACAGCAGGACTCTAATGTGCTAATAATGGAGCCTGAGATTTCCTTGTAGTGCGTTTTGAAAAATGCAGGAATTAAGTAAACTAGTTAAAATTGGACATTCCTGGGTTTATTTAAGATCGCATTGTATATTTCTCTAACGTCCTAGTGGATGCTGGGGACTTCGTAAGGACCATGGGGAATAGCGGCTCCGCAGGAGACTGGGCACATCTAAAGAAAGCTTTAGGACTATCTGGTGTGCACTGGCTCCTCCCCCTATGACCCTCCTCCAAGCCTCAGTTAGATCTCTGTGCCCGAACGAGAAGGGTGCACACTAGGGGCTCTCCTGAGCTGCTTAGTGAAAAGTTTAGTTTTAGGTTTTTTATTTTCAGTGAGACCTGCTGGCAACAGGCTCACTGCATCGAGGGACTAAGGGGAGAAGAAGCGAACTCACCTGCGTGCAGAGTGGATTGGGCTTCTTAGGCTACTGGACATTAGCTCCAGAGGGACGATCACGGCCCAGCATCATCAATGTAGGTTTAGAGGATATAGATGCGTCTGGAGCAGAGATATATCGGTATTCCTCTTCAGTGAGAGGCTGATGAGAACTGCCGTATCTCTACTGTGTTATAAGTAAACTAGTAAAGGGCCATCTCCGTGTGCCACTGACTATGCCTGCTGCTGATCCCGCCCCAACCCGACCGCTCCTCTCCGTCTGCCACCACCACCACCCCTCCCCACACACGCAGTCCGTATTGCTCCTGTTCCTCTCCTGTGGCGTTAGGCCTGTCCCATCTGCCTCGCAGTAGGAGCCGTTTTTTTTGAGGGGTGGTGCTCAATTTGTCTGCGGTGGGAAACGTCCTAAGAAGTCGATTCAGTTGTGGTTGATGCCCGCAATTAAGTGCCCGCATGTGCTGCACTTATTATAGCTCTGAAATTGCATACAGCCCTATTGGGTTGCGGATAAAAATTTGCGATTTGGGCGCATAATCGGCGCAGTCTGAGCTACTGACGCTGATCTTTTCACGCTGTTGCAATGGAATAAGCCCCTTAGTGTACCATATTGAAAGTAGAATTTTATATTAAGTGCATTGTGTATTAAACACTTAGGGGTAATCTAGAGTTGGGCACATTTTGAGCAGAATATGGATTTGGATGCGTCCATCTGTGCAAGGGTGTGCCAGTTTTACACCAGGAGAGAACCATAGTAAATGTGCCAGGAGATGCGGGTGACAATGTTAGTAGTAAATGCTATAGGTACAGTACAGAGGAGCAGAGGTCGAGTCAGAGCCACAAGGTAAGAAGATGAGAGGAGCAGCAGCATTGTGGATAGATTTAAAAGGGAACATGTGGGATAGCAAAAGAACAAAGAGTCATAGGTTGCATTAGTCCAGGCGGGAGACCACAAGGGCATGTATAAGAGATTGGGTCGCCTCCAGGGTGAGAAAGTATCTGATACAGGAGGTGTTACTAAGGTGAAAGGGTCGGGTGATTGCATGAATATGGGTGGTGGGGGAGGGGTGAAGGAGGAGTTGAAGAAAATACTTAAGCAGTGAGCTTCAGGGAGTAGAGAGAAGAATGAATTGGTAACAGAAAGAGAGTGGTGGAAAGGAGAAGGGACTCTGGAAGGAAGAAGGCAATGAGCTAAGTCATAGCTCTGTAAAGTTCAAGAAGATGCCGAGACATCAAGGAAGAGATGGAAGAAAGGCTGTTGTAGATGACAGAGAGAGTATGCAGGAGTAGAGGGCAGGGCTGGAGAAGCATATTTGTGTATCATCTGCATACCGTTGTTAACGGAGACTGTATCAGCTGATGAAATCACAAAGGGAGGAGGTTTAGAGAGTGAAGAAAATGGAGACAAGGATAGTTCCTTGTGGAAAACCTAAATTTCTCTAACGTCCTAAGTGGATGCTGGGGACTCCGTAAGGACCAGGGGGGGGGGATAGCGGCTCCGCAGGAGACTGGGCACATCTAAAGAAAGCTTTAGGACTATCTGGTGTGCACTGGCTCCTCCCCCTATGACCCCCCTCCAAGCCTCAGTTAGATCTCTGTGCCCGAACGAGAAGGGTGCACACTAGGGGCTCTCCTGAGCTTCTTAGTGAAAGTTTTAGTTTAGGTTTTTTATTTTCAGTGAGACCTGCTGGCAACAGGCTCACTGCATCGAGGGACTAAGGGGAGAAGAAGCGAACTCACCTGCGTGCAGAGTGGATTGGGCTTCTTAGGCTACTGGACATTAGCTCCAGAGGGACGATCACAGGCCCAGCTTGGATGGGTCCCAGAGCCGCGCCGCCGGCCCCCTTACAGAGCCAGAAGGCAGAAGAGGTCCGGAAAATCGGCGGCAGAAGACGTCCTGTCTTCAACAAGGTAGCGCACAGCACTGCAGCTGTGCGCCATTGCTCTCAGCACACTTCACACTCCGGTCACTGAGGGTGCAGGGCGCTGGGGGGGGCGCCCTGAGACGCAATAATAAACACCTTGGATGGCAAAAAAAATGCATCACATATAGCTCCTGGGCTATATGGATGCATTTAACCCCTGCCAAAATACATAAAAAAACGGGTGATAGGCTCCGCCCCCTTATCGGCGGCCTTATCTCCTCAGCACACTGGCGCCATTTTCCCTCACAGCTCCGTTGGAGGGAAGCTCCCTGGCTCTCCCCTGCAGTCACTACACTACAGAAAGGGTTAAAAAAGAGAGGGGGGCACAAATTAGGCGCAGTATTAACTATACAGCAGCTATAAGGGGAAAAACACTTATATAAGGTTATCCCTGTGTATATATATAGCGCTCTGGTGTGTGCTGGCAAACTCTCCCTCTGTCTCCCCAAAGGGCTAGTGGGGTCCTGTCCTCTATCAGAGCATTCCCTGTGTGTGTGCTGTATGTCGGTACTTTTGTGTCGACATGTATGAGGAGAAAAATGATGTGGAGACGGAGCAGATTGCCTGTAATAGTGATGTCACCCCCTAGGGGGTCGACACCTGAGTGGATGAACTGTTGGAAGAAATTACGTGACAGTGTCAGCTCTGTATAAAAGACAGTGGTTGACATGAGACAGCCGGCTACTCAGCTTGTGCCTGTCCAGACGTCTCATAGGCCGTCAGGGGCTCTAAAGCGCCCGTTACCTCAGATGGCAGATATAGACGCCGACACGGATACTGACTCCAGTGTCGACGGTGAAGAGACAAATGTGACTTCCAGTAGGGCCACACGTTACATGATTGAGGCAATGAAAAATGTTTTACACATTTCTGATAATACGAGTACCACCAAAAAGGGGTATTATGTTCGGTGATGAAAAACTACCTGTAGTTTTCCTGAATCTGAGAAATTAAATGAGGTGTGTGATGATGCGTGGGTTTCCCCCGATAACAACTGATAATTTCTAAAATGTTATTGGCATTATATCCTTTCCCGCCAGAGGTTAGGGTGCGTTGGGAAACACCCCCTAGGGTGGATAAAGCGCTCACACGCTTGTAAGGGTTCTATCCTCTCCTGAGATGGCCGCCCTTAAGGATCCTGCTGATAGAAAGCAGGAGGGTATTCTAAAATGTATTTACACAAATACTGGTGTTATACTGCGACCAGCAATCGCCTCAGCCTGGATGTGCAGTGCTGGGTTGGCGTGGTCGGATTCCCTGACTGAAAATATTGATACCCTAGATAGGGACAGTATATTTTTGCCTATAGAGCATTTGAAAGATGCATTTCTATATATGCGTGGTGCACAGCGGAATATTTGCCGACTGGCATCAAGTCTAAGTGCGTTGTCCATTTCTACCAGTAGAGGGTTATGGACACGTCAGTGGTCAGGTGATGCGTATTCCAAACGGCATTTGGAAGTATTGCCTTATTAAGGGGAGGAGTTATTTGGGGTAGGTCTTTCAGACCTGGTGGCCACGGCAACAGCTGGGAAATCCACGTTTGTACCCCAGGTCGCCTCTCAACATGAGAAGACGCCGTATTATCAGGCGCAGTCTTTTCGTGGATAAGCGGGCAAAAGGTTCCTCATTTCTGCCCCGTGACAGAGGGAGAGGAAAAAGGCTGCAGAAATCAGCCAGTTCCCAGGAACAGAAACCCTCTCCCGCCTCTGCCAAGCCCTCAGTATACGCTGGGGCTTTACAAGCAGAATCAGGCACGGTGGGGGCCCCGTCTCAATGAATTTCAGCGCGCAGTGGGCTCACTCGCAAGTAGACCCTTGGATCCTTCAGGTGATATCTCAGGGGTACAAATTAGAATTCGAGACGTCTCCCCCTCGCCGTTTCCTAAAGTCGGCTTTACCGATGTCTCCTTCTGACAGGGAGACAGTTTTGGAAGCCATTCACAAGCTGTATTCCCAGCAGGTGATAATCAAGATACCCCTCCTGCAACAGGGAACGGGGTATTATTCCACACTGTTGTGGTACTGAAGCCGGACGGCTCGGTGAGACCGATTCTAAATCTAAAATCTTTGAACACTTACATACAGAGGTTCAAATTCAAGATTGAGTCACTCAGAGCAGTGATTGCGAACCTGGAAGAAGGGGACTACATGATGTCTCGGGACATCAAGGATGCTTACCTTCATGTCAAAATTTACCCTTCTCACCAAGGGTACCTCAGGTTTATGGTACAGAACTGTCACTATCAGTTCAGACGCTGCCGTATGGATGGTCCACGGCACCCCGGGTCTTTACCAAGGTAATGGCCGAAATGATGATATTCCTTCAAAGGAAGGGAATTTTAGTTATCCCTTACTTGGACGATTCCCTGATAAGGGTAAGATCCAGGGAACAGTTGGAGGTCGGTGTAGCACTATCTCAGGTAGTGTTGCTGCAGCACGGTTGGATTCTCAATATTCCAAAATCGCAGCTGGTTCCGACGACTTGTCTTCTGTTCCTAGGGATGATCCTGGACACAGTCCAGAAGAAGGTGTTTCTCCCGGAGGAGAAAGCCAGCGAGTTATCCGAGCTAGTCAGGAACCTCCTAAAACCGAGCCAAGTCTCAGTGCATCAATGCACAAGGGTTCTGGGTAAAATGGTGGCTTCCTACGAAGCAATCCCATTCGGCAGATTCCACGCAAGAACTTTCCAGTGGGACCTGCTGGACAAATGGTCCGGGTCGCATCTTCAGATGCATCAGCGGATAACCCTGTCACCAAGGACAAGGGTGTCCCTCCTGTGGTGGTTGCAGAGTGCTCATCTTCTAGAGGGCCGCAGATTCGGCATTCAGGACTGGGTCCTGGTAACCACGGATGCCAGCCTGCGAGGCTGGGGAGCAGTCACACAGGGAAGGAATATCCAGGACTTATGGTCAAGCCTGGAGACATCACTTCACATAAATATCCTGAAGCTAAGGGACATTTACAATGCTCTAAGCTTAGCAAGACCTCTGCTTCAAGGTCAGCCGGTGTTGATCCAGTCGGACAACATAACGGCAGTCACCCACGTAAACAGACAGGGTGGCACAAGAAGCAGGAGGGCAATGGCAGAAGCTGCAAGGATTCTTCGCTGGGCGGAAAATCATGTGATAGCACTGTCAGCAGTATTCATTCCGGGAGTGGACAACTGGGAAGCAGACTTCCTCAGCACGACCTCCACCCGGGAGAGTGGGGACTTCACCCAGAAGTCTTCCACATGATTATAAACCGTTGGGAAAAACTCGACAGGTATTGCGCCAGGTCCAGGGACCCTCAGGCAATAGCTGTAGACGCTCTGGTAACACCGTGGGTGTACCAGTCAGGGTATGTGTTCCCTCCTCTGCCTCTCATACCCAAGGTACTGAGATTGATAAGATGGAGAGGAGTAAGCACTATATTCGTGGCTCCGGATTGGCCAAGAAGGATTTGGTAACCGGAATTTCAAGAGATGCTCACGGAGGATCCGTGGCCTCTACCTCTAAGAAGGGACCTGCTCCAGCAAGGACCCTGTCTGTTCCAAGACTTACCGCGGCTGCGTTGGACGGCATGGCGGTTGAACGCCGGATCCTGAAGGAAAAAAGGCATTCCGGATGAAGTCATCCCTATCCTGATCAAAGCCAGGAAGGATGTAACCGCAAAAACATTATCACCGCAATTGGCGAAAATATGTTGCGTGGTGCGAGGCCAGTAAGGCCCGACGGTGGAAATTCAACTGGGTCGATTCCTACATTTCCTGCAAACAGGAGTGTCTATGGGCCTGAAATTGGGGTCCATTAAGGTTCAAATTTCGGCCCTGTCAATTTTCTTCCAAAAAGAACTAGCTTCAGTCCCTGAAGTTCAGACGTTTGTAAAAGGGGTACTGCATATACAGCCTCCTTTTGTGCCTCCAGTGGCACTTTGGGATCTCAATGTAGTTTTGGGTTCCAAAAGTCACATTGGTTTGAACCACTTAAATCTGTGGAGTTAAAATATCTCACATGGAAAGTGGTCATGCTGTTGGCCCTGGCCTGGGCCAGGCGCGTGTCAGAATTGGCGGCTTTATCCTGAAAAAGCCCTTATCTGATGTTCCATTCGGACAGGGCGGAATTGAGGACTCGTCCTCAGTTTCTCCCTAAGGTGTTTTCAGCGTTTCACCTGAACCAACCTATTTGTGGTGCCTGCGGCTACTAGGGACTTGGAGGACTCCAAGTTGCTAGACGTTGTCAGGGCCCTGAAAATATATGTTTCCAGGAGGGCTGGAGTCAGGAAATCTGACTCGCTGTTTATCCTGTATGCACCCAACAAGCTGGGTGCTCCTGCTTCTAAGCAGACTATTGCTCGTTGGATTTGTAGTACAATTCAGCTTGCACATTCTGTGGCAGGCCTGCCACAGCCAAAAATCTGTAAATGCCCACTCCACAAGGAAGGTGGGCTCATCTTGGGCGGCTGCCCGAGGGGTCTCGGCTTTACAACTTTTGCCGAGCAGCTACTTGGTCAGGAGCAAATGCGTTTGTAAAATTATACAAAATTGATATCCTGGCTGAGGAGGACCTGGAGTTCTCTCATTTGGTGCTGCAGAGTCATCCGCACTCTCCCGCCCGTTTGGGAGCTTTGGTATAATCCCCATGGTCCTTACGGAGTCCCCAGCATCCACTTAGGACGTTAGAGAAAATAAGAATTTACTTACCGATAATTCTATTTCTCATAGTCCGTAGTGGATGCTGGGCGCCCATCCCAAGTGCGGATTGTCTGCAATACTTGTACATAGTTATTGTTACAAAAATCGGGTTATTATTGTTGTGAGCCATCTTTCAGAGGCTCCTCTGTTATCATGCTGTTAACTGGGTTCAGATCACAGGTTATACGGTGTGATTGGTGTGGCTGGTATGAGTCTTACCCGGGATTCAAAATCCTTCCTTATTGTGTACGCTCGTCCGGGCACAGTATCCTAACTGAGGCTTGGAGGGGGGTCATAGGGGGAGGAGCCAGTGCACACCAGATAGTCCTAAAGCTTTCTTTAGATGTGCCCAGTCTCCTGCGGAGCCGCTATCCCCCCCCCCTGGTCCTTACGGAGTCCCCAGCATCCACTACGGACTATGAGAAATAGAATTATCGGTAAGTAAATTCTTATTATAGAGGGAGTTATTAGAGTTGGAAGTAGAGAGAGTTTGGAAGTAGAGACAGTGGAGGAGCAATTAGAAAGGTAGGAGTGACAGCCATTTATAGGGCAGTGTCATGGAGCCCATGGTGGTAGGCTTTGAAGGAGGAGAGGGTGGTCAAGGAGGGTAAGGAAAAATGATCATTTAGGTATGAGCATGCCATTTGTGACCTTGGTAACGGCAGCTTGGAAGGAAATGTGACAATATTTTGTAGCAATTTTGGAGTAAAAGCAGCTGGAAAACTAAATGGCCGACAGAGTTGGGGTGCATTGATAGTAATATCCAGCGCAAGAGAGTCAAAGAATGAAGAGCGTAGTTATACGAGGGGTGCGCAGTAAGTTTCCGGATGTGCAGTGCGTAGGTAAAGTAGACACAATCTGACTGTCTGGTTGTGAACTGTTATTTCTAACTAAGGATCTTGAGAAATGTCACGGCACAGGACCGTATATAATCAAAGATAACAAAACAGCGCTGTATCTTAGGTGATTTATGATAGCGTGGCAAACCAATAAAAAAAAAAATAAACTACATATGTTCCTATAATATCATTCTGATACCAACAGCAATACTCACACACATAAAAAAATAAGCATTTTAATATGACTTTACCCTTGTGCAGCTTTAATTACATTCCTCTTACGTCCTAGAGGATGCTGGGGTCCATATTAGTACCATGGGGTATAGACAGGTCCACCAGGAGCCATTGGCACTTTAAGAGTTTGAGAGTGTGGGCTGGCTCCTCCCTCTATGCCCCTCCTACCAGACTCAGTTTAGAAAATGTCCTCGGAGGAGCCGGTCACAGCTAGGGGAGCTCTTCAGAGCTTTCTTAGTAAAAGTTTATTTTAGAGTTTTTTTATTTTACAGGGAAGCTGCTGGCAACAGCCTCCCTGCATCGAGGGACTGAGGGGGGGGGGGGGGGGGCAGTGTCCGCCCTGCGGGGTCTGAGCCACTGTCTCCGCTGACTGGACACTGAGCTCCAGCCAGAGGGGATAGATCGCAGCATGCCGCCACCCCCTTGCAGAGCTGAAGTTTGTGGCGAGTGAGTCACCGACCACCCCCTAGCAAGCGGGAGGTCGGTGTGAAGATGGCGGCATCAGGGTAGGAGCGTAGTACTAACTTCGCTCCGGGGGCTCAGCGGTACTTAGGTGCGACGCTGTGAGGGGCGCCCTGAGCCGGCACCTTAACCCTACAATGACCAGAAAGCCTGTCGGGGTCTGCGGATCTCAGCCAGCAAAAATTCCTCAGGCCAGTATAATCTTGGAAGAGCGGGAAGACCGCGCCATTAAGGGGGCGGATCTTCTCCGAGCGGACCCAGCAGCGTTCAGCGCCATTTTCCTGCCTGCAGACACGCTGCCAGTGGAAGAGCAGTCCCTCCAGAGCACCTCCAGCTATCTGTACGGTAACAGGGGGTTGTAGAAGGGAGGGGAGGTTGTGTAAAAGACTGTGTCACCTATTAAGGGACACAGTCAGCGCTGGTTAAGGGTCTCCCAATACCTATATAGCGCTGTGTGTGGGTTGGCTCCAATCTCTGTCTCTCTCTTGCCATTCTTGGGGGGGAAACGCTGTCTGCCCTGTACCCTGTGTGTATGTAGGGTGTGTGAGGTGTACAAGCAAACATGTCTGGAGACTCTGTCTCATATGCTGCAGAGGATTTATCTTCACAGGAAGATCCCATCCCATGTGATCAGGATTGCACTGTTGTAGCGCAGATCCCAGCTAGAGAACCGGAGTGGTTAGCCTACCTTAGGGAGGCTATTTCTCAGATTTCTGAAAGGGTTGCAACGACTGAGCATGCAACTCAGGTACTGCAAACCTCTATGGTTGTATGGTCTGATACTGCTCCCTCGGGGTCCCCTGCGGTATATTCTCACAAACGTGCTCTTGCCCAAATTTTGCAGGATGACACGGATACCGATTCTGACACAGCAGACGGTGATGGGGATGTGTCGAGGGGGATGGCATCACTTGCTAAGGGGGTGCAGTTGATGATTGAGGCCATGCGGGATGTGTTACATATTTCTGACACCTCCTGAGCAGGTTGAGGAGGCCTTTTTCACAGACAGTAAGAAAGCCCCTCTCACCTTATCGGCATTTAAGGAATTAAATGCTATATTCGAAAAAGCCTGGGAAAACCCGGAGAAAAAATTCCAGATCCCTAAAAGGGTCCTGGTTGCTTTTTCCTTCCCGGAAGACGATAGAAAAATAATGGGAGTCCCCGCCTATAGTTGACGATTCTGTCTCCAGGCTATCAAAACAAGTGGTCTTACCAGTCCCATGATCTACCGCGTTGATGGACCCGGCAGATCGCAAGGTGGATGCAACGCCCAAATCCATGTACACGGCTTCAGGAGCTATACTGCGGCCTACTATTGCCTGTGCATGGATGTCTAAAGCTATAGCCAAGTGGTCAATCACTCTGCAGGAGGACTTGCTTATGATGGATAAAGGTGACGTTGATTTGTTTTTACGTAACATACAGGATTCTGCAGGGTTCCTGGTAGAATCCATGAAGGATCTGGGTTCCATGGCTCCGGGGATCCCCTCCATGTCCGTCTCGGCTCGCAGGGGTCTCTGGCTGTGCCAATGGTCTACGGACGCGGAATCCAGGAAAAGTGTGGAGAGCCTACCCTATACAGGTCAGGCTCTGTTTGGGGAGGCACTGGATGCGTGGATTGCCACGGCTACAGCGGGTAAGTCTCCTTTTCTCCCCTCAGCTGCACCAGCTACGAAGAAGCCTTTTACTGCCACCACGTCACAGTCCTTTCGGCCCGCGAGGCCTAGAAAGAACAAGCCTTCTCACAACTTCTTTAGAGGTGGTTGTGCCAAAGCCAAAAAGCCTGCTCCCGCAGGTTCCCAGGACCAGAAGCCTGTTTCTGGTGTCTCAAAGTCCTCAGCATGACGGTGGACCGCTCAGCCTGGAGGTAGGTCAGGTGGGAGCGAGACTCCGGCATTTCAGCCACGTCTGGGTGTCGTCTAGCGTGGACCCTTGGATACCAGATATAGTGTCCAAGGGGTACAGGCTGGAGTTTCAAACTCTCCCACCTCACCGTTTCTTAAAATCAGTCTTGCCAGCTTTGCTGGCAGACAGAGCGATTCTTCTGGACGCTATCCGAAAATTGGTAGTGTCCGAGGTCATTGTTCCAGTTCTGCCTCATCAGTTGAACAAAGGTTACTATTCGAACCTTTTTGTGGTACCGAAGCCGGATGGTTCAGTAAAGCCAATTCTGAACTTGAAATCTTTGAACCCTTATCTCAGGTACTTCAAATTCAAGATGGAGTCTCTGAGAGCAGTTATCTCTGGACTGACAGAGGGGGAGTTCCTGGTGTCCCTGGACATCAAGGATGCGTACCTCCACATTCCCATTTGGTCGCCGCATCAGGCCTATCTCAGGTTTGCACTGTTTGACAATCACTATCAGTTTCAGGCACTGCCGTTCGGTCTCTCCACGGCACCGAGGGTCTTCACCAAGGTGATGGCAGAGATTATCGTTCTCCTCCACAAGCAGGGGGTGAACATAATTTCGTATCTGGACGATCTGCTGATCATGGCATCGTCCAGAGAGAAGTTGTTAGGATCCATTGCTCTCATGACGCATCTGCTCAAGGAGCACGGTTGGATCCTGAAACTTCCAAAGTCTCATCTGGAGCCTAAACGGAGGCTGTCTTTCCTGGGGATGATCCTTGACACGGAGGTACAGAGGGTGTTTCTACCGGGGGAGAAAGCGTTGGTGAGTCAAACAATGGTCCGGAATGTCTTGTAGCCTGCCCGGGTATCGGTTCATCAGTGCATCCGCCTTCTGGGGAAGATGGTTGCCTCCTACGAGGCTCTGCAGTACGGAAGGTTTCATGCTCGATCCTTTCAGCTGGATCTCTTGGACCAGTGGTCGGGATCTCACCTACATATGCACCAGGGGATACGTCTTGTCACCGAAAGCCAGGATTTCGCTCCTCTGGTGGCTACAACTACCACACCTCCTGGAGGGCCGAAGGTTCGGAGTTCAGGACTGGATGCTGCTAACCACGGATGCAAGTCTTAGAGGTTGGGGAGCAGTGGCTCAGGGGGAAACCTTCCAAGTAAGGTGGTCAAGTCAAGAATCCCTTCTCCCGATAAACATCCTGGAGCTAAGAGCCGTATACAACGCACATTCAAGCAGCGCACATTCTGCAGGATCGGGCTGTTCAGGTGCAGTCGGACAATGTGACCACAGTGGCCTACATAAACCGACAAGGCGGAACGAAGAGCAGGGCTGCAATGTCTGAGGTGACAAGAATCCTCCTCTGGGCAGAAAGGCACGCGGTGGTGATGTCAGCAATCTTCATTCTGGGAGTAGACAACTGGGAAGCGGACTTCCTCAGCAGACACGATCTCCATCCAAGAGAGTGGGGCCTCCACCCGGAGGTGTTCGAGGAGGTAACTGGTTGGTGGGGGGGTTCCTCACATAGACATGATGGCCTCCCGCCTCACCAAGAAGCTGCGGAGGTACTGTTCCAGGTCGAGAGACCCACAGGCAGTGGCAGTGGACGTACTAGTAGCACCGTGGGTGTTCACGTCAGTGTATGTGTTCCCTCCACTTCCTCTAATTCCAAAAGTTCTACAACTTATAAAAAGAACAAAGGTTCTGGCAATCCTCATTGCTCCGGACTGGCCAACGAGGGCTTGGTACGCGGATCTGCTGGATCTACTGCTGGAAGATCCAAGGCCCCTACCTCTTCGAGAGGATCTTCTACTGCAGGGGCCGTTAGCTTATCAAGACTGCATGGCGGTTGAGTGCCAGATCTTAGCTCGGAAGGGTATTCCGAGCGAGGTTATTCCTACCCTGATACAGGCTAGGAAGGGGGTAACGTCTAAACATTACCATCGAATTTGGAAAAAATATGTGTCTTGGTGTGAATCCAAGAAATTTCCTACGGTGGAGTTTCAACTTGGACGTTTTCTCCTTTTCCTGCAAGCAGGTGTGGATGTGGGCCTGAGATTGGGCTCCATCAAGGTCCAGATCTCAGCTTTATCCATTTTCTTCCAAAAACGATTGGCTGTCGTCCCTGAGGTTCAGACCTTTTTGAAAGGGGTTCTGCACATCCAGCCTCCCTTTGTGGCGCCAACGGCACCCTGGGATCTTGATGTGGTATTACAGTTCCTGCAATCAGATTGGTTTGAGCCTCTACCGGAGGCTGAAATCAAATTTCTCATGTGGAAAGCGGTCACTTTGTTGGCCTTAGCTTCTGCTCGACGCGTGTTGGAATTGGGGGCTTTGTCCTGTAAAAGTCCCTATCTGGTCTTCCGTGAAGATAGGGCGGAACTCAGGACTCGTCCGCAGTTCCTTCCTAAAGTTGTGTCAGCTTTTCATATCAACCAACCTATTGTGGTGCCAGTGGCTACCGACTCCTCAATTGCTTCAAAGGCCTTGGATATTGTGAGGGCTTTGAAGATTTATGTGAAGAGGACGGCTCGTCATAGAAAATCTGACTTTGTTTGTCCTCTATGATCCCAAGAAAATTGGGTGTCCTGCTTCTAAGCAGTCGATTTCACGCAGGATTGCCGTGTTCAAAATCTGTTAAGGCCCACTCTCCTCGTAAGGTGGGCTCTTCCTGGGCGGCTACCCAGGGTGTCTCGGCTTTGCCGAGCAGCTACTTTGTCTGGGTCGAACACATTTGCTAAGTTTTACAAGTTCGATACTTTGGCCTCTGATGACTTCAAGTTTGGTCAAGCACTTTTGCAGGAGCTTCCGCGCTCTCCCTCCCGTTTTGGGAGCTTTGGTACATCCCCATGGTACTAATATGGACCCCAGCAACCTCTAGGATGTAAGAGAAAATAGGATTTTAATTACCTACCGGTAAATCCTTTTCTCGTAGTCCGTAGAGGAAGCCCAGCGCTTCGTTTTCCTGCAGTGGTTATTTAGTTCAGTACTGCCTGGTTCCTAGGTAAGTTCTGCGTTCTATACTGTTTCAGTACTGTTTCAGCTGTTGCTGACTTTTCCGGCATGTTGGCCGGATTTGCCTTGTTGTGTGAGCTGGTGTGAATCTCGTCACTATCTGTGTATTTCTTTCTCTCGAAGTATGTCGTCTCCTCTGGCACAGTTTCTAGACTGAGTCTGGTAGGAGGGGCATAGAGGGAGGAACCAGCCCACACTGTTAAACTCTTAAAGTGCCAATGACTCCTGGTGGACCCGTCTATACCCTATGGTACTAATATGGACCCCAGCATCCTCTACGGACTACGAGAAAAGGATTTACCGGTATGTAATTAAAATCCTATTTTAACTTATTTATATATTTTATATGCTTATCCTTAAATTTATTTACCTCATTATTTTATTTCTTATTTTTAATATTTTCATTTTTTTTAAATATTTTTATTTCTATTTACTTTAAGTTTTTTTTAATTTTTGCTTATTTACTTACTCTTTCCCTTTCTTAAACTCCCTTCTATCTATCCTTGCAACTTGCACACCCTTTTACCCTCTCCACTTGCAATAATGAAAACCGAAATTCCAGCAATATCAAATGACAACCAACAGGCAAATTTGCCACCATGAGATTACCGCCTTTTAACCACATCCTGGAATGACAACTTCCTGTATTTAATGAACATCCTGGAATGAAAATGTCCTGTTTAATAATTGACTAGTATTTAAACCCCAGCATGAGGACCATTCCTATCCTTGAAAAAGTGCTTTACAGCACAAAATGCGTTGACCGGCACAGTGGGAGCGCAAACAGAATGGGACAGGGCAGAAGAGACCACCTGAGCTGGAGTGATGTCAGACGCACACCGCAGATCGATATAGAAGGAAGAGAAGCTAAGCTGCTAATAAAGGTATGGAAGCTAAGGGTCAGATAGGGGTCTCCAAGACCCCCATACCACCAGCATGTGACCCAGAAATCGGAGCACCAGGCACCGCACCTATGAATCCCCTCTAAGCTAACCGGAATCACTGCCTCTCTACAAATAGTCAGGACAGACTATAAACATTATTGCTTCCTTTCCCCACTCTCCCCTTTCTTAACGGCACCCTCCCCTTTTCCTTCCTATATACCCCGAACCCTCTTCTTTACTGTCGACGTCAAAAATATTACATACACAGCAAATACAAACTCCAAACAGATGGGTCTCTGTTCGTGCATTTTGCGCATATACGGTAGCATACGCATTCGCTCAGTGAAGCCACAGAGACATATACAACATAATCATACAACACATAGACAAAACATGTTTAGCATCATAATGTATTTATATAGGAGAGTTATAACATCATATATATATATATATATATATATATATATATATATATATATATATATATATGTATTATTGGAACGGAACAAGATAAACATGTCATGCTTGGTGTCAAAATGATCAGGGGAATGAGTGTGTTAATTTGATGGCAATGGTTAGATTGTAGAACATTGCAGCGATTAGTTATGATTAAATGTATGAATATGAAGCCTCAATTCTAAAGTGAACAAAGAACTTTGTGAAAAACCAGTGGCTAACCCCTCTTCAAGGCTGGACGTTGCTTGCATATGAACTGACCAATAACACATCATGAATGAGAGATTTCCCTCCCCTGGACCAATAACAGAAGACTTAGTCCCAGACATGTACTTCCCCCAATACACAGTATATAGGTTATTTCCCCTCACCCAAGAATTGCTATTTGCTGTTTCTGTTTGCTATTGTTTTGTTGCTGTTTGGGCAGATTCAAAGATGGAGCGGACTGTACATTGAGCAAATAGGGTGAAGTATGCTGGCTGTAGCTGTAATGGATTCTTTTGTAACTACAACTGCTTCTTGTGTAATTGTAACAGTGTAACCATATATACACTGTACATGTGTTATACTGTATGCATACTCTTTTAATATCAAATATATAAATCTGAGCGTTGGACCTCAATCTACAATGTGTGCGAGTACTAGTTTTCTCTTAAGGGATGTAGTGTTTGCGACGTACAGCGCACTTTTATCGTATATGGTAATAAGATGCGCCTTGCGTCCGCAGCATATATTTACGCTGGCATTTTAAATATTTATTAGAAATAATCTGAACTTCTCATTACCATTACTGTGTACGTTTATTATAAAATCCCTTTTTTTTTTATTGGTTTTAATTACATAGTATCATATAAACAATTTATTGAGCTTCAGAACACTACAAGCGCAGATCATATTCTAGACAATGAAATATATAATCATCCCTGCACACTGAGGTAGCCCGTGTGTTCACTTCCTTCACAAACTTGTTATAGAGCTCAATAGAGGCCACCGAAGAACCATGATCTTCTACCACAACAGTGGTCTGCGACAGCAGGAGAGTTTTAACCAACTGCAAGGTGCTTTTGGGGAGGAAGCACTGTGTTTGAGTGGTTTGCAGAATATCGGCATGGAAGTCAGCCCCTGGAAGATGAAGTTCAAGATGCTTGGGATTCCTTTTGAGTCACTGGAAGCTACAGTGGAGACTTTCATCCAGCATGTAGAAGAAGACATACCTGCTTCAGACTGGTCCAGCTGCTTCACCAAGTGGTATGAGCAAATGCAACTTTGCATAGACGTTGTAAATATAATACTTTTTGTGCATCCGGAAACGTGTTGCAGACCCCTCATACAGTGGAAACGGCCTTGTCAGTGCAGAAAACTGTGGAGATGGGGGGAAAGAAGCGAGTGGAGGAATGATCAACACTGTATGACCAGCCTGATTGGCTTGTAATCTCTTCATGAAGAAAATCACCCAGACATAACATTGGGCCTCCTTCAGAGGTGGACTTTGTGCAATTGAGCGATGTTTTTTGTACTGTATATGCATCTGAGACAAACTGCATGTGCAACGATGCTTTATCGACAGCGGTCGGAGTGAGTGATTGCGGGTGACTGTGGGAGGCAACAAGGGGACTGGCTACTAACACACAGGAGTGTTGCAACCGTTTTGTGGGCATGTCGCAGCACGCTACTGCATCTCCGTATACAGTTGTAAAAGCTCCGAAAGCTTAGTTGCAACGGACAGCCCCATGGTTGCTCAGAAGTCCGATGCTGTGACTTTGAACTCAAGCGGCTGATTAGAGACACTGCCAGTGGGTGTCAATACAAATCCCCACTATTTCGACATTAGCATATTTTTGCAGATCTGATGGGTACAAACTCGCAGCCGTGACGAGATTTGCGTCTACCTCTGAATCAGGCCCATTGTCCTGATACGAGTAATGCCAGATCAAGTTTACACTATAGTCCCAGAAACAATTCATCTCACCAACCGCTCCTTCTTTGTGTCTGTGTCCGACTCCACCTCACCCCCTTCCATCCTTGTTGGCGTCCTACAGGGTTCCATCCTTTCCGCTTCCTCTTCTCCCTGTACACCTCTGCCCTGGGAGAACTCATCAGTTCCTTCAGCCTCCAGTACCACCTCTATGCTGCCGATACACAGCTATACCTCTTCTCTCCTGACCTCTCCCCTTCCGTCCTCTCTCAGGTATCCAGCTGCCTCTCCGCCATCGCCTCCTGTTGTCTGAGCGCTCCCTGGAGCTCAACGTGGCCAAAACCGAACTCCTCACCTTTCCCCCCATCCAGAATCCCCCCCCACCCAACTCTATATCACTATTGACAACGGCATCATCTTCCCAGTTCCCCAACTCCGCTGTTTGGGTTTCACCATTGACTCCACCCTCTCCTTCACCCACAATGTTCAATCCATGGCTCAATCCTGTCGGTTCCAGCTATGCAACATCGCTCGTATCAGGCCGTTCCACTCTCAGAATGCTACCAAACTGATTATCCACTCACTAATCATTTCTCATCTCGACTACGGCAAACTTCTCCCTGGCCTCCCATGTTCCTATCGCGCTCCCCTCTATTGGGACACCGTTATTTTGGGCAGATTTTCTCTAAAGAGGACAAGCTAAACCATTTGTCAATACGATGCTTCGCAATTGGAAGCTTTACATAGAACATGTTGTCCCAAAGTTCTGGATAGCTCTCTGGACAGGGGTCTGAACTGTAGACCAGAGCACCAGGTTCATGCATGGCCAATGCAGTGGTAAGCGGCACGTATACCAGCCATGGTGATTACACTATGATGTGTGGAGAACATGTGGTTATATACCCATGTTATGATAAGCAGTTATTTGGATGTTGGTGCCATGTGCAGGATTGCGGGAGGAGATGTATCAAACCTTCCAAAGAGGAAAGTTGGAGAGGTTACTCCTATCAACCAATGAGCTACTAGGTTTCTTTATATAGATTGTATTTGATAAATGCTAGCTTTAAGCTGATTGGTTGCTGTGGGCAACCTCTCCACTTGTCTGCTTTAGAAGGTTTGATACATCTCCCCCCGAAGACTGTGTTGTGCAGCAATTAATACAGAAACATTTTTAATTTATCTAGTCCAGTAAATAGACCCAGGAGTCATTTTAGCAAAGCGCCTAATTCATGTCTGTATGCAGTGGCCGATGTTCACGCAACGGAGCGAATGTTGCGCAATGCGCATGTGCCAAGGTGCCGCTGCGATCCCACTCGCAATGTGGATTTCATGGAAAAGTGATTGACAGGAAGTGACCGCTTGGAGGTGTTTACGGGGAGTGGCGGCAAAAACGCAGACGTGTCATAGCCGTTTTCATGTATAGGCCGCCAGCTGCGGTCATGTATGCAGAGAAACATGGCGCCAGCGTTGCTATTGCCGCGTCCAGTCTGCATAGCCGTATGGCTACCTTAGCAGTCGATGTTCTCCTTTATTGCGTCTGGGCTGCGAATGTGTACACAGCTGCGAGTGAGTTGCGATGGCTCCGGGAAGAAGCTTCAATTGCCGTTGCGTCTGCTTCCGGCATGAATTAGGTCCAATGTCTTTATTTTATTGATGAGTACTATTAGTAAAATGTTTATTAATTGTTATTTGTAGTTCAGTGCACCGCCCTATCTTTTGCTTCATTTCTTTTTTGCATTTGGTAAAATATCCTTTATTCCTATTCCATTTTTATTTTTGGATACCATAGTATTAGCCAGCTTTTGATTAAGGTATTAATAAGGAGGCAGGGAGGATAAATTGGTTATTTACAGTCAATGTTCTATATTTCTGTGCCGGTGACAATACTTTGGAGACTGTAAAGAATATTCATCACATTGAACTTTGACTTTTTTTTTTTTTTGGTCTTTTTTTTTAAATAAACTATCAAAATAAAGTGACCCCCAATTTGCGCTGCTCTCGTCCTTATAGAGCGGTTTATATAGCTAGCTGGACTTAAATTGCATAGCTAAAGCTATTTCTGTGTGTGGCAATTTCTGTCTTGCAGAACGAGCCCCGCTGAGTCTTTCAATAATCACAGCCGGGGGCCGCGAAAACTGATGCTAGCAGCGCGCACGGGAACAATATTTGCGGACACTGCTCCTGTTTCCAAATGAAAGCTGTCAACAGATAAAGGCCTGTTTGCCAAAATAATTGGTCAGCCCCAAAATCCCTAACCCATAGTGTCCGATTTTATATAATTTAATTTTTGTCGATCTTGACCAGACTGCCAAATCGGCGCCTGCCTGTGCGCTATGTACTATTATTACATAGGGCTAAATGGAAGGACGCTGCTGGGAGTGAATGGTGCACATATTTAGGAGTCTGAGCACACAGTGGTTTTCTAGAGGGAATTCAGTTTTTTTCTCTGCTGAAAAGGTAAATACGTTACTGGCTGAATAAAACAGACCAGTACGTTATTGTTCGATTGAAGTCCCTTTAAATCCTGTCTCCCTGCAGAGTGTGTAGTGCGCACTGCAGATTATCTCCCGCACCCAACAATAAAACCAATTATTTCTATTCATTCCATTTCTGTCCGTATGACAGAATACATTGCCTCTTGCAGCGGATTTTCCAAACGCAGCAAATCTCCCGTCCTCTATTTTAATTTCCTCTCAAAGATAAACTGACTTTGACAGTGCAGCGCGGTGTATCCTTTTAGGGTCTTTCCCACCCCCCCAATTCACAGGCTCGGGCAACACCAGTCACTCCAAAGCCCAGAACAGATATGACATTTTAAAATAAGACTGGGATTAAAGTGTGGAATATGCTGAGCTGTGCCTTCCCGGATTATAGGTATCTCTCTTGTGTTACCTTTCCAGCTGATTGAAGAGTTTAAGGACATTATGCTTCCGAAGGAAGATGCCCGTTATCAGCTGGTGCAGAAAATTGTAGACCATCTTATCTCCTGCAACAGTGACCTGCCTGAGGTGTCCAAGATTGAGTGGACAATTCACGTGGTGGACAGACCGCTCATTAACGCCTTCGTGCTGCCGGTAAGAAATGCAGAACCGGCCCTTATAAATCCAGAGGCTTAAGAGTGTGTGCGTGTAATGCTGTTCCGGAGAGGAATTTGTTACCAGGAACTTAAAACTGTGCATTTGTTACCTTCAAATATTGTGAAACTTCTTATCAATTTATTATCATCAATATTATTATTATCATGTTTAATTTTTATAGTGCCAGTTTATATTCTGCAGTGCTGTACCTAGAGGTATCCGGATGATAGGTCAACTTGGTCCACATGGTCAGAAGGTCGTTGGGTTCAGTTAGTCGACACAACATATGGTTGACATTAGATTTTTTTGGAATATTTAAAAAAAAATAAAAAAATTACGTTTTCTTTCTTGACCATCCACGTGGACTACAATTGGGAACGGCAACCTGCGGCAAGTGAAGCGAGCCATGCGAGGGGACGCGGTAAACTAACTGGTGTTTCATGTGCTGAAACCTACAATTTCACACCCAAAAAATATAAAAAACAAGCGTCGACCTTTTCACTCGTCGTCGTTTTTCATTGTCAACCCTTTTCATGTGTCCTTGTACATGTTGACTTTTTCATGACAATCTTTTTACTCTCGACATTTGGAACCATACTCTTACCCAGACATGTTAGTCTTTGCCAACAGGGACTGGTTATTCAGCATGCAATTAAACTATGACCATAGACACTTAGGCCTGATTCAGGTTTGTAAGTAAAGCAAAAAGACCAACGTACTGGGGTTATTGTATGAGGGGGTGAAAGCTGGATTTGCGCTGTGTTTGCCCATCTTGGTCCTTGCTCGTATCCACAAGCACTGCGGCTTTTGAAGCGAGCGCAGAACAAGGCTGGACATTGGGCGAATCATTGGCGTTAGCAGGAAGGTGCATTTTCTGAGACACTTGCATCAGAAAAACAAAAAGCAAAAGGGGATTTCCTAAATATCAGCGACCTCTTCTAACCACTTCTCCTTTCATTCAAAGTGCTAGTGAGCTGGGTATTTTTGTTGTCTATTAAAACTCTGGGTTTTAGTGAAAGGTCATGTAGAGTTTGATGCACAAACCAAGAGCTACCGTGTACATTTGTGCACAGCTTGGTGCAAGAGCACACAGTGGGATATTTAGTACCACATCATAATTATTCCCACATTTTTAAAAATATATCTCTCTCACGGAGAATGCAGGTACTGGAGTAAGACTTCATGCCTTGAAATAAGCTTAATTACTTAAACAGCTGAAGAAAAGGAAAGGTTGAGTTTGTGCGAATATTCAGTCTACACATTGTAAAGAGATAAGGGTAGGGGAGCCCTCTCCTCCAAACTCACAGCAGCTAGGAAAATAGTACATCAGTCCAGGATTTTCGTGCAGTCTAGCCGTGGCTAGTCTTATTGTGCAGTATAAAACGTAACCTAAAAATAAATCCTAGCCCGTCTGGGCACTAACTCAGGGTGGTAGGACCTAATGTCCCTACCACAAACAGAGGCATATGCACAGTACTTACAGTCCGTAAATCACAGTGTCTCACCGGTTTGGGTATGGGTTACTGGCGGCCAGGATTCCGGCGTTCAGCACCCCGACGCCGGGATCCCAGCTGTGGAATGCCCTTGTGGGCTCGATGTATTCGCCACGCTGCGGGATTGGTGGTGAGCTATGCCCGCCACAGGTTCTATTCCCACTCTATGGGTGTCGTGGACACCCACGAGTGGGAATAGTCCCTGCTAGTCGGCATGCCAACTGTCGGGATTAGGGATGGGTCGGATGTAGGTGCCGGTAATGTGATAACTACATCCCGTCTCACCACAAGCTTGCTGCCTGTTTCCCCAGGTAGGGAGCTCTGAGCCAAGCCCTGACAGAGCTTACACCAGCCTCCTACAGGTGTAGGCCCTTATTAGTCTACTCTTAGGCTGAAGGCCTAAAGACCCGAAATGGACCTTATGGCTGGAGCCTGCCCTTCTCTCTCACATCCACAGCCCCAGGACCCATTATCCGGCTTTTACTTAAAGCCCAAACTTTAGCTAAACAGACATTTCTTGGGGTTTTAAAATACATAGGCCAGAAACCTGGGACAAACATATCTCCCTTTTCTCAGTTTCTATCACAACATCCAGTATATTTTTTAGCAACTTCCATGTCCTTTTGATATTAATATTCTGTATTTTAGCAACTTTTCAAAATGATACCATTCACATGTATAATTATGCTCCACCCCCTGCCCCTTGCATTCATCTCTGTCCTGTCCCCAGTAATTCTGCATATCATCGAGTTCCACTGTTCTGCGTTGTTCTGGTTTTTGTTCCTGTCTTGCAGAACGGCCAGGTGTTTGTGTTTACCGGCATGCTGGATGCGGTGGCAAACAATGACCAGCTTGCCTTCATTTTGGGTCATGAGCTGGCTCATGCTATTCTAGAACACATGGTAAGCACATATATGTAAGGAAAAAGTGTTTGCTCTGGTTTTGACTGTTCATCTTTTTTTTAATGGAGCTGTGTACTGTGTGGCATATTCCCACACCCTCTGTGTTGAGTACTCCATACAGCGTTGGTCTCTAACCATTATCTTATAGATGGCATTACTCGGTGAAGAGGAGGTATTGCTGGTGGTGCACTAAATATAGCAATTATCTGTATGTACGGAATACTTATGGGAGACCGGCAGACGGGGTGCCGGCTGTCACTCTACCGACAGCGTCATCCGGAATCAAGGCAGTGAGTCCCCTGAAGCTCGCCACGCTTCGGGCCCAGTGGCGAGCTTCACTAAAATCAGGTTATATTCCCACCCGAGTGGGAATACAAGGCTGCGTTCGGGATTGCGACCGCCGGCATTTCACCGGCGGTCGGGATTCCGGCGTCAGTATCCTGAGCGCCGAGATCCCGACAGCTAGTATTTCTCTAACGTCCTAGTGGATGCTGGGGACTCCGTAAGGACCATGGGGATAGACGGGCTCCGCAGGAGACATGGGCACTTTAAGAAAGAATTTAGGTTCTGGTGTGCACTGGCTCCTCCCTCTATGCCCCTCCTCCAGACCTCAGTTTGATACTGTGCCCAGTAGAGCTGGGTGCTTTTCAGTGAGCTCTCCTGAGTTTGCTGAGAGAAAGTATTTTTTTAGGTTTTTTATTTTCAGGGAGCTCTGCTGGCAACAGACTCCCTGCATCGTGGGACAGAGGGAAGAGAAGCAACCCTACTCTCTGAAGTAAGGTCCTGCTTCTTAGGCTACTGGACACCATTAGCTCCAGAGGGATCGTACGCAGGATCTCACCCTCGCCGTCCGATCCCAGAGCCGCGCCGCCGTCCCCCTCGCAGAGCCGGAAGACAGAAGCCGGGTGAGTATGAGAAGCAAAGAAGACTTCACGGGCGGCAGAAGACTCCGTGATCTTCACTGAGGTAACGCACAGCACTGCAGCTGTGCGCCATTGCTCCCACACACCTCACATACTCCGGTCACTGTAAGGGTGCAGGGCGCAGGGGGGGGCGCCCTGGGCAGCATTTGGGACCTCTTTTGGCAAAAGTTAAACATATATACAGCTGGGCACTGTATATATGTATGAGCCCCCGCCAAAAATTGCATATTTAAGCGGGACAGAAGCCCGCCGCCGAGGGGGCGGGGCTTCTTCCTCAGCACTCACCAGCGCCATTTTTTCTCCACAGCTCCGCTGAGAGGAAGCTCCCCAGGCTCTCCCCTGCAGATACACGGTAGAAGAGGGAAAAAAGAGAGGGGGGCACATAATTAGGCGCAAAACACAATATAAGCAGCAGCTACTGGGTTAACATTAAGTTACTGTGTTATTCCTGGGTTTATAGTGCTGGGGTGTGTGCTGGCATACTCTCTCTCTGTCTCTCCAAAGGGCCTTGTGGGGGAACTGTCTTCAAAAAGGGCATTCCCTGTGTGTGTGGTGTGTCGGTACGCTTGTGTCGACATGTCTGATGAGGAAAGCTATGTGGAAGCAGAGCGGGAGCAAATGAATGTGGTGTCTCCGCCGACGGAGCCGACACCTGATTGGATGGATATGTGGAAGGTTTTAAATGATAATGTTAATTCCTTGCATAAAAGGTTAGAAAAAGCTGAAGCCTCGGGACAGTCAGGGTCCCAACCCGTGCCTGATCCTATGTCGCAGAGGCCGTCAGGGTCTCAGAAGCGCCCACTATCCCAAATTGTTGACACAGATACCGACATGGATTCTGGCTCCAGTGTCGATTACGATGATGCAAAGTTACAGCCAAAATTGGCTAAATCCATCTGTTATATGATTATAGCAATTAAGGATGTGTTGCACATCACAGAGGAACCCCCAGTCCCTGACAAGAGGGTACATATGTATGGGGAAAAGAAGCCGGAGGTAACCTTTCCCCCCTCACACAAGCTAAATGAGTTATGTGAAAAGGCTTGGGAATCTCCAGATAAAAAACTGCAGATTTCCAAAAGGATTCTTATGGAGTATCCTTTCCCGCCAAACGGACAGGTTACGCTGGGAATCCTCCCCTAAGGTGGACAAAGCTTTAACACGCTTATCCAAGAAGGTAGCCCTGCCGTCACAGGATACGGCTACCCTCAAAGATGCTGCTGATAGAAAACAGGAGGGTACCCTGAAGTCCATTTATACACATTCAGGTACCTTACTGGGGCCGGCGATCGCGTCGGCCTGGGTGTGAAGTGCTGTAGCAGCGTGGACGGACACCCTGTCTGAGGAACTTGATACCTTAGACAAGGATACACACAGAGAGAAAACCACAGCACTCGCCACCCCAGAAGCGTGGCACTGCTATGCAATTACCACTCACAGGGTGGGGTGCATGTAACACAGCACTCTCCACCCCACAAGCGGGGTACACAGCTGTACTTACCACTCACAGGGCGGGGTGCAGCAGTGAAGTAGTCAGGTTTTGAGACTCTGTGATAGTGTAGGACCTGCATGAAGGTGGGGTACCTTGGAGATCGGTATGCAGGCTTCCGTGCATTGGCCAATCCACTAACTAAACCCCCATCATTTATTTATTGAATTGTTGAGGATAAGTGAGCTTACTTTGGTGAGTGCTGGGTTTTTTGTTTGTATTTATTAGACAAGGATACTATATTATTGACCCTGGGGCATATTAAAGACGCTGTCCTATATATGAGAGATGCTCAAAGAGACATTAGTCTACTGGGTTCTAGAATAAATGCTATGTCGATTTCTGCCAGAAGGGTCCTGTGGACTCGACAATGGACAGGAGATGCCGACTCAAAAAGGCATATGGAGGTTTTACCTTACAAGGGTGAGGAATTGTTTGGGGAGGGTCTCTCGGACCTGGTCTCCACAGCTACTGCTGGAAAGTCAAATTTTTTGCCATATATTTCCTCACAGCCTAAGAGAGCACCGTATTATCAAATGCAGTCCTTTCGATCACAAAAAAACAAGAAAGTCTGAGGTGCGTCCTTTCTTGCCAGAGGCAGGGGCAGAGGAAAGAAACTGCACAACACAGCTAGTTCCCAGGAACAGAAGTCCTCCCCGGCCTCTACAAAATCCACCGCATGATGCTGGGGCTCCACAGGCGGAGCTAGGCCCGGTGGGAGCACATCTTCGAAATTTCAGCCACAAGTGGGTTCACTCCCAGTTGGATCCCTGGGCAATAGATATTGTGTCTCATGGATACAAGCTGGAATTCGAAGAGATGCACCCTCACCGATACCTGAAATCGGCCCTGCCAGCTTCCCCCCACGAGAGGGAAATAGTGTTAACTGCAATTCACAAATTGTATCTTCAACAGGTGGTGGTCAAGGTTCCCCTCCTCCAACAAGGAAGGGGTTATTATTCGACAATGTTTGTAGTCCCGAAACCGGACGGTTCGGTCAGACCCATATTGAATTTAAAATCCCTGAACATATACCTGAAAAGGTTCAAGTTCAAGATGGAATCGCTGAGAGCGGTCATCGCACGCCTGGAAGGGGGGGATTTTATGGTGTCTCTAGACATAAAGGATGCATACCTTCATGTCCCCATTTATCCACCTCATCAGGCATACCTCAGATTTGTGGTACAGGATTGTCATTACCAATTTCAGACGTTGCCGTTTGGTCTCTCCACGGCACCGAGAATATTTACCAAGGTAATGGCGGAAATGATGGTACTCCTGCGGAAGCAAGGGTTACAATTATCCCATACTTGGACGATCTCCTCATAAAAGCGAGATCAAGAGAGCACTTTCTCTGGAAGTGTTACGGCAACACGGCTGGATTCTAAATATTCCAAAGTCGCAGTTGGTTCCTATGACTCGTCTGCCTTTCCTGGCCATGATTCTAGACACAGACCAGTAAAGGGTTTATCTCCTGATAGAGAAAGCTCAGGAACTCATGACACTGGTCAGGAACCTATTAAAACCAAAACAGGTGTCAGTGCATCACTGCACTCGAGTCCTGGGAAAGATGGTGGCATCATACGAGGCCATTCCCTTCGGCAGGTTCCATGCGAGGACCTTTCAATGGGACTTACTGGACAAGTGGTCCGAATCACGTAAGCGCACTGTCAGCAGTGTTCATCCCGGCAGTGGACAACTGGGAAGCAGACTTCCTCAGCAGACACGACCTCCACCTGGGAGAGTGGGGACTTCATCAGGAACTCTTCGTACAGATTACAAGTCGGTGGGAACTGCCACAGGTGGACATGATGGCATCCCGCCTCAACAAAAAGCTACAGAGGTATTGCGCCAGGTCAAGAGACCCTCAGGCGGTAGCTGTGGACGCCCTGGTGACACCGTGGGTGTTCCAGACGGTCTATGTGTTTCCTCCTCTTCCTCTCATACCCATGGTGCTGAGGATAATAAGAAAAAGAGGAGTGAGAACAATCCTCATTGTTCCAGATTGACCACGAAGGACTTGGTATCCAGATCTGCAAGAAATGCTCACAGAGGACCCGTGGCCTCTTCCTCTAAGACAGGACCTGTTGCAACAGGGGCCCTGTCTGTTCCAAGACTTACCGCGGCTGCGTTTGATGGCATGGCGGTTGAACGCCGGATCCTAGCAGAGAAGGGCATTCCGGATGAGGTCATTCCCACGCTGATAAAGGCTAGGAAGGACGTGACAGCTCAACATTATCACCGTATATGGCGAAAATATATTTCTTGGTGGGAGGCCAGGAATGCTCCTACGGAGGAATTCCAGCTGGGCCGTTTCCTTCACTTCCTACAGTCCGGAGTGAATTTGGGCCTAAAATTGGGTTCCATTAAGGTCCAGATTTCGGCCCTATCCATTTTCTTTCAAAAGGAGTTGGCTTCTCTACCTGAAGTTCAGACGTTTGTAAAGGGAGTGCTGCATATTCAGCCTCCTTTTGTGCCTCCAGTGGCACCTTGGGATCTTAACGTGGTGTTAAGTTTCCTGAAATCCCACTGGTTTGAACCACTTAAAACGGTGGAGTTGAAATATCTCACGTGGAAGGTGGTCATGCTATTAGCCTTGGCTTCGGCTAAGCGTGTGTCAGAGTTGGCGGCTTTGTCACATAAAAGCCCCTATCTGGTTTTCCATGTGGATAGAGCAGAATTGCGGACCCGTCCGCTATTTCTGACGAAAGTGGTTTCATCTTTTCATATAAACCAACCTATTGTGGTGCCTGTGGCTACTTGTGACTTGGAGGATTCCGAGTTGGTTGATGTGGTCAGGGCTTTGAAGGTTTATGTAGCCAGAACGGCTAGGGTCAGGAAAACAGAGTCGTTGTTTATCCTGTATGCATCCAACAAGCTGGGTGCTCCTGCTTCAAAGCAGACTATTGCTCGCTGGATCTGTAACACGATTCAGCAGGCTCATTCTGCGGCTGGATTGCCGCTGCCAAAATCAGTTAAGGCCCATTCCACTAGGAAGGTGGGCTCTTCTTGGGCGGCTGCCCGAGGGTTCTCGGCTTTACAACTTTGCCGAGCGGCTACTTGGTCAGGTTCAAACACTTTTGCAAAGTTCTACAAGTTTGATACCCTGGCTGAGGAGGACCTCTTGTTTGCTCAATCGGTGCTGCAGAGTCATCCGCACTCTCCCGCCCGTTTGGGAGCTTTGGTATAATCCCCATGGTCCTTACGGAGTCCCCAGCATCCACTAGGACGTTAGAGAAAATAAGATTTTACTTACCGGTAAATCTATTTCTCGTAGTCCGTAGTGGATGCTGGGCGCTCGTTCCAAGTGCGGACTTCCTCTGCAATACTTGTATATAGTTATTGCTTCAATAAGGGTTATGTTATGGTTGCATCAGGGTTTGACCTGATGCTCTGTTGTTTGTCATACTGTTAACTGGTTGTTATAAACACATGTTGTACGATGTGATTGGTGTGGCTGGTATGAATCTTGCCCTGGATTACCAGAATCCTTTCCTTGTACTGTCAGCTCTTCCGGGCACAGTTTCTCTAACTGAGGTCTGGAGAAGGGGCATAGAGGGAGGAGCCAGTGCACACCAGAACCTAAATTCTTTCTTAAAGTGCCCATGTCTTCTGCGGAGCCCGTCTATCCCCATGGTCCTTACGGAGTCCCCAGCATCCACTACGGACTACGAGAAATAGATTTACCGGTAAGTAAAATCTTATTATTAACGGCATCCCGTATGTACCAGAAACCTTTCAAGCCAGCTGCCACCTCAGTATTAGATCTCCAGACTTCTGGATTGTAAATGTCATTCCTGAAAAACCCAATTACTCCCAGGCCTTTATTAATCCTGAAGAAGTGAAAAAGCAGTGATAAGTACAAGGTGATAACACACCAGCCAATCGGCTCCTAACTGTCAATTTACATATTGCAGCTGATTGACTGGTGCGTTATCACCTTGCACTTATCACTGCTTTATGACTTCTCCAGGCTTAATACATCTGCCCCTATAAACTGTAAGATATTTAAAATAGGGTTGCCCATCAAAGCCCCTACCGTCTTTAGAAAAGCATTGATGGTCTGTGGCCACTGTTGGTCCTCATCTACCGTTGTGCCCCATCGGATCTTCCCCATTGATAATTGACGTCCAACCCATCGAAACATCACCAGCAAACCACCCATGGGGGCTGATTGTGACTCAGATGCAGACGCAGCCGTCCTTTTGCGGCAGTCATAGCTTCAACTGTACACTGTACTGTACGACTGAAGACGCTCCATCGATACTTGCTTCAGCCCTATAGTTGGTGCAGTTTCTCGGTTGAGCTTCTTTGTAACCATCGACTCTCCTGCGACATTCCATAAGACCATAAGGCGCTACCTCTGCGGTCGTCTGAGTAGCCACCCCCTCCCCGTTACCTCCAAGTCACCACACGAGAACGCCCCATATATTTCAAATCCCTGTGTGCAAATCTGTACCGCGTCTCTGTATGTAAACAATCGGGACAGATGCGCCGTGCAACTGTGAATTATTCACATATGGAAAAAATAGCTCCACCGAGTCTGACGTGGTCACTGCATCCGACTCAGAAGCAGGCCCATGCATTGTCAGTGGGCGCCTGTTTCTATAATTACTACTGGGGTTCCCGTGGATGAGCCCTCATCAGTGTCGGAGGATGTCAGAGTGTGGTGTAAGAGGCGTCTGGAAGCATAGGGAAAGTAGACCGCTGCAGAAGGGATAGAGTGACCTCTTTAGACCACCTCCGTCACAAATGAGAGAGCAATCTCTGCTTTCAGCTTGTATCTCAGTCTTTTATGTTCACAGAGATGAGGTCAGGTGGGGTGGGGGAAGGAGGGTCGGGGATTGGCTGTGTCTTATACCGTGATTCTTCCCAATGGCACAGGCTATAAAAATGTAATTGGATCATTTGATAGTAATGATATATTTTCAAGCTGTCTGGCCAAGGCAAGCAGTGAATTATAAACCAGCTCCGGATCAATACTTGTTGGTTCCTCCTCTGAAGAAAAGACCTAGCAGGGTCTGTGGCCTCTCCAGACCTCTGTCTGCCTGCAGAGAGCCGCTGATCAGACTGTATGTCCCGGGGAATGATATAGGGGAGCTGTAATGTGTTTGGAATGATATTCCAGGCATCAGGAAGAATTTTATTTTGCCTCGGTGGTCATTGTAGCATCTCTATGTTTGACTGCATGAGAGGTGCGGAGAAAACTCCTCTTCAGTAATAATAAGATGTAGAGCATAGTAGATAATGAGTGAGCATTACATTAGATTGTACAGGAAACAGCCCTGACCTCCTGCGCTGGGATAGACGGGCACAGCCCTGCACAGATCTCTGACCGGGTGTCTGGCTGCGGTAATGTGCATCACTTCTTGGCCAGCTGGCACGGAATTGCTCTGTAAATTCTGTGTATCACCCGGGCGGCGATCAGAGCCGCCACGCACCACTACACAACATGCTGTCGCAGCACACTTGTCTGAAGCTGTAAGAAGACCACACACCGCTCCAGCCCAGGATAGCACTTCTTTTTCTTCTACAGCTCCTTTCTATAGTATCGGAAGTTTTTCCTTACTGGATTATGAACGCTGTGTATAGTGGGGCTACAGTCCGACAAGGATAAATAAAAAAGCGCAGCACAAATGCAGTTTACTCTCTCTTTGTAAAGTCACGCTCCTGTTTTTACAGACTTGCATGGTGCAGTAGCAGAGGCTGTGAGAATTGCGCATTGCGAACTACTTATGTGGGTTGGAGCAGGCTGGATATGTGCAGCGTTCCGTATAGAGGTTTAGAACACGGGCCATTTTCAACACACTTCTCCCTGCGTGCGTCTGAAATTAGCATTGTGACTCTGCATCGCAGCAGCAAAAAATGGCTCCACTGTGTCCGACGGTAGCAGTGCGTTCACCACTGAATGAGGCCCGGAATGTGCCAATAATGCATCACAGTCTGCTGCAACAAACTCACATTTGTAGGTCGAATTATTGTAATGGCGGTTTATACGTTAATTCGTCAGGTTCCCGTGTTAAAGGGACTGCACGGAGCTTTTTATAATTTTACATGATGGGTAGGTTTTAGCACGGCTTGGAAAGTGTCATAAAATAAGAATTTACTTACCGATAATTCTATTTCTCGGAGTCCGTAGTGGATGCTGGGGTTCCTGAAAGGACCATGGGGAATAGCGGCTCCGCAGGAGACAGGGCACAAAAGTTAAGCTTTAGGATCAGGTGGTGTGCACTGGCTCCTCCCCCTATGACCCTCCTCCAAGCCTCAGTTAGGATACTGTGCCCGGACGAGCGTACATAATAAGGAAGGATTTTGAATCCCGGGTAAGACTCATACCAGCCACACCAATCACACTGTACAACCTGTGATCTGAACCCAGTTAACAGTATGAGAACAGAGGAGCCTCTGAAAGATGGCTCACTACAACAATAACCCGATTTAGTTAACAATAACTATGTACAAGTATTGCAGATAATCCGCACTTGGGATGGGCGCCCAGCATCCACTACGGACTCAGAGAAATAGAATTATCGGTAAGTAAATTCTTATTTTCTCTATCGTCCTAGTGGATGCTGGGGTTCCTGAAAGGACCATGGGGATTATACCAAAGCTCCCAAACGGGCGGGAGAGTGCGGATGACTCTGCAGCACCGAATGAGAGAACTCCAGGTCCTCCTTAGCCAGGGTATCAAATTTGTAGGATTTTACAAACGTGTTCTCCCCCGACCACGTAGCCGCTCGGCAAAGTTGTAAAGCCGAGACCCCTCGGGCAGCCGCCCAAGATGAGCCCACCTTCCTTGTGGAATGGGCATTTACATATTTTTGGCTGTGGCAAGCCTGCCACAGAATGTGCAAGCTGAATTGTACTACAAATCCAACGAGCAATAGTCTGCTTAGAAGCAGGGGCACCCAGCTTGTTGGGTGCATACAGGATAAAACAGCAAGTCAGATTTCCTGACTCCAGCCGACCTGGAAAACTATATTTTCAGGGCCCTGACAACATCCAGCAACTTGGAGTCCTCCAAGTCCCTAGTAGCCGCAGGTACCACAATAAGCTGGTTCAGGTAAAACGCTGACACCACCCTAGGGATAAACTGGGGACGAGTCCGCAGCTTTGCTCTGTCCGAATGGACAATCAGATATGGCTTTGTGAGACAAAGCCGCCACTTTTGACACTCGCCTGGCCGAGGCCAGGACCAACCGCATGTTCACTTTCCATGTGAGATATATCAAATCCACAGATTTGAGTGGTTTAAACCAATGTGATTTTTGGAATCCCCAAAACTACGTTGAGATCCCCCAGTGCCACTGGAGACATCAAAAGGGGTTGTATATGCAGTACTCCCTTGACAAACTTCTGGACTTCAGGAACTGAAGCCAATTCTTTCTGGAAGAAAATCGACAGGCCGAAATTTGAACCTTAATGGACCCCAATTTGAGGCCCATAGACACTCCTGTTTGCAGGAAATATAGGAATTAACCTAGTTGAAATTCTTCCGTGGAGCCTTCCTGGCCTCACACCATGGAACATATTTTCACCTAAACTGTGATAATGTTGTGCGGTCACCTCCTTCCTGGCTCTGACCAGGGTAGGGATGACCTCTTCCGGAATGCCTTTTTCCCTTAGGATCCGGCGTTCACCCGCCCCTGCGTCAACGCAGCTGCGGTAAGTCTTGGAACAGACATGATTCTTGCTGAATCAAGACCCTTCTTATCTCTTGAAGTTCCGGTTACCAAGTCCTTCTTGGCCAAACCGGAGCCACGAGTATAATTCTTACTCCTCTCCTTCCGATAATTCTCAATACCCTGGGTATGAGAGGCAGAGGAGGGAACACATACCCGACTGGTACACCCATGGTGTTACCAGAGCGACCCAGCTATTGCCTGAGGGTCTCTTGACCTGGCGCTTCAGGTGGGACGCCATCTTATGACCACCTTTGGTCTTTCCCACGGTTTACAATCATGTGGAAACTTCCAGATGAAGTTCCCACTTTTCCGAGTGGAATTCATTCCTGCTGAGGAAATTCAGTTTTCCACTCCCGGAATGAACACTGCTGACAGTGTTATCACATGATTTTTTTTTTTTTTTGCTCAGCGAAAAGTTCTTGCTGTCATTGCCCTCCTGCTTCTTGTGCCGCCCCGTCTGTTTACGTGGGCGACTGCCATGATGATGTCCGACCAGATCAGCACCGACTGACTTTGAAGCAGAGGTCTTCCTAGGCTCAGAGCATTGGAAATTGCTCTTAGCTCCAGTATATTCATGTGGAGAAAAGTCTCCAGACTTGACCACATTCCTTGGAAATTTCTTCCCTGTGTGACTGCTTCCCAGCCTCTCAGGCTGGCATCCGTGGTCACCAGAACACAGTCCTGAATGCTGAATGTGCTGTCCTCTAGAAGATGAGCACTCTGCAGCCCCCACAGAAGAGACACCCTTGTCCTTGGAGACAGGATTATCTGCTGATGCATCTGAAGATGCGATCCGGACCATTCGTCCAGCAAATCCCCCTGAAAATTTTTTGCGTGAGATCTGCCGAATGGAATTGCTTCGTAAGAAGCCACCATTTTTCCCAGGACTCCTGTGCATTGATGCACTGATACTTGGCCTGGTTTTAGGAGGTTTCTGACTAGTTCGGATAGCTCCCTGGCTTTCTCCTCCAGGAGAAACACCTTTTTCTGGACTATGCCCAGAATCATTCCTAGGAACAGCAGACGTATCGTCGGAAAAACGCTGCGATTTTTGGAATATTTAGAATCCACTCGTGCTGTCATAGAACTACTTTAGATAGTGCTATTCCGACCTCCAACTGTTCTCTGGACCTTTCCCTTTTCAGGATATCGTCCAAGTAAGGGATAATTAAGATGCCCTTTTCTTTGAAGAGAATCATCTTTTCGGCCATTACCTTGGTAAAGGCCCGGGGTGCCGTGGATAATTCAACGGCAGCGTCAGAAACTGATATTGACAGTTCTGTACCACGAACCATAGGTACCCTTGTTGAGAAGGGCAAATTTGGACATGGAGGTAATCCTTGATGTCCAGGGACACCATATAGTCCCCTTTTTTCCGGTTCGCTATCACTGTCTGAGTGACTCCATCTTGATTTGAACCTTTGTATGTAAGTGTTCAAAAATTTCAGATTTAGAATATGTTTCACCAAGCCGTCTGGCTTCAGTACCACAATATAGTGTGAAGACTAATACCCTTTTCCTTGATTGTAGGAGGGGTACTTTGATTATCACCTGCTGGAAATACAGCTTGTGAATTTTTCCCCAATACTGCCTCCCTGTCGGAGGGAGCCTTTGGTAAAGCAGACTTCAGGAACCTGCGAGGAAAAGATGTCTCGAATCTCCAAACTGTACCCCTGGGATAATACTTTGTACGATCTAGGGGTCAACTTGCGAGTGATCCCGCTGCACGCTGAGACTCTTGAGACGACCCCCCACCTCACCTGAGTCAGCTTGCACGGCCCCAGCGTCCTGCTGAGGACTTGGCAGACTCGGTGGAGGGCTTCTGTTCCTGGAAAGGGGCTGCCTTCTGCAGTCTACTTCCCTTTCCTCTATGTCTGGGCAGATATGACTGGCCTTTTGCCCGCATGCCCTTATGGGAACGGAAGGATTGAGGCTGAAAAGACAGTGTCTTTTTCTGCTGCGATGTGACTTGGGGTAAAAAGGTTGGATTTCCCAGCTGTTGCCGTGGCCCCCAGGTCCGATGGACCGACCCCAAGTACCTACTCTCCTTTATACGACCATACTTTCATGTGCCGTATGGGATCTGCATCACCTGACCACTGTCGTGTCCATAACATCTTCTGGCAGATATGGACAACGCACTTATCTTGATGCCAGAGTGCAAATATCCCTCTGTGCATCTCGCATATATATATATATATATATATATATATATATATATATATATAGACTGCATCCTATTAAATGCTCTATATCACTAAAATATTTTCAGTCAGGGAATCCGACCAAGCCAACCCAGCACTGTATTTCCAGGCTGAGGCGATCGCTGGTCGCAGTATAACCACCGTATGTGTGTATATACTTTTTAGGATATTACTCCAGCTTCATATCAGCTGGCTCCTTGAGGGCGGCCGTATCTGGAGACGGTAACGCCACATGATAAGCGTGTGAGCGCCTTATCCACCCTAAGGGGTGTTTCCCAACGCGCCCTAACTTCTGGCGGGAAAAGGTATAACGCCAATATTTGCTATCGGGGTAAACCCACGCCTCATCACACACTTCATTTTATTTTATCTGATTCAGGAAAAACTACGGTAGTTTTTTCACTGCCACATAATACCCATCTTTGTGGTACTTGTAGTATCAGAAATATGTAACACCTCCTTCATTGCCCTTAACGTGTGGCCCTAATGAGGAATACGTTTGTTTATTCACCGTCGACACTGGATTCAGTGTCCGTGTCTGTGTCTGTGTCGACCGACTAAGGTAAACGGGCGTTTTAAACCCCTGACGGTGTTTTTGAGACGTCTGGACCGGTACTAATTGTTTGTCGGCCGTCTCATGTCGTCAACCGACCTTGCAGCGTGTTGACATTATCACGTAATTCCCTAAATAAGCCATCCATTCCGGTGTCGACTCCCTAGAGAGTGACATCACCATTACAGGCAATTGCTCCGCCTCCTCACCAACATCGTCCTCATACATGTCGACACACACGTACCGACACACAGCACACACACAGGGAATGCACTGATAGAGGACAGGACCCACTAGCCCTTTGGAGAGACAGAGGGAGAGTTTGCCAGCACACACCAAAAACGCTATAATTATATAGGGACAACCCTATATAAGTGTTTTCCCTTATAGCATCTTTATATATATGTCTAACGCCAAATTAGTGCCCCCCCTCTCTGTTTTAACCCTGTTTCTGTAGTGCAGTGCAGGGGAGAGCCTGGGAGCCTTCCCTCCAGCCTTTCTGTGAGGGAAAATGGCGCTGTGTGCTGAGGAGATAGGCCCCGCCCCCTTTTCGGCGGGCTCGTCTCCCGCTCTTCAACGGATTCTGGCAGGGGTTAAATATCTCCATATAGCCCCCGGAGGCTATATGTGAGGTATTTTTTGCCAAATAACAGGTTTCCATTGCTGCCCAGGGCGCCCCCCCCAGCGCCCTGCACCCTCAGTGACTGCCGTGTGAAGTGTGCTGAGAGCAATGGCGCACAGCTGCAGTGCTGTGCGCTACCTTAAGAAGACTGAAGAGTCTTCTGCCGCCGATTTCTGGACCTCTTCTCTTTTCGGCATCTGCAAGGGGGCCGGCGGCGCGGCTCCGGTGACCCATCCAGGCTGTACCTGTGATCGTCCCTCTGGAGCTAATGTCCAGTAGCCTAAGAAGCCAATCCATCCTGCACGCAGGTGAGTTCACTTCTTCTCCCCTAAGTCCCTCGATGCAGTGATCCTGTTGCCAGCAGGACTCACTGTAAAATAAAAAACCTAAAACTAAACTTTTCTAAGCAGCTCTTTAGGAGAGCCACCTAGATTGCACCCTTCTCGGCCGGGCACAAAAACCTAACTGAGGCTTGGAGGAGGGTCATAGGGGGAGGAGCCAGTGCACACCACCTGATCCTAAAGCTTAACTTTTGTGCCCTGTCTCCTGCGGAGCCGCTATTCCCCATGGTCCTTTCAGGAACCCCAGCATCCACTAGGACGATAGAGAAATCAGAATACCATCAACAGGACTCTGTTCCTCAATCTGGTGATTTAACCGTAGAAGAGCAGCCGCAAATAAGTGCCCGATAAGCAAGTACTTTATTAGAAAGATTAAGTACTGAAATTCAGATGAGGACGGTGTTGTAGGTTGGACTTTGAGGCTTTTGCTTATTTATTTTTTTAACTTACTAATTAAACCTCTGCTGCGTCTCCTATAAAGTGTCCGGCCGGTAGGGATGTTCTACAATGTATGAACCAATCATATGTATAAGAACAATTGCTTCACTTTACACAAGATGTGTGTCGTTTTCTGATTGCTGAATACAGGAGAATAATAAGACGGTAACTTGTGAGTCTTTGCTTGAAATCAATATCCCGTCGCTAACGTCTGATGTCTGTTCCTTGCAGGCGGAGAAGGCCAGCGTCACCCACTTCATGGACTTTCTCTTCCTCATTTCCTTGACCATGATCTGGGCGATTTGTCCCATGGATAGCCTTGCCGTGGTCGGTCAGTGGGTTCAGTCCAAGCTGAGAGAGGTAATTATCTCCCACGTTACTCTAAGAGACTCGCAAGTAAAGCTGGTCGGCCGTTTATTCATTGGGGCAGATGTATTAAGCCTGGAGAAGTGATAAGTGGAAGGTGATAACGCACCAGCCAATCAGCTCCTAAGTGCCAATTTACATATAGGAGCTGATTGGCTGGCGCGTTATCACCTTGCACTTGTCACTGCTTTATAACTTCTACAGTCTTAATACATCTGCCCCTTTCGGATATATATATAATATATATATATATAATTAATGTCTCAACTTAATGGGATACAATAAGGTGGCGCTTAAGTCACATGAATGTAGTTATACCATAATATTTTTGTCAGCTGAATCTTACCAGCCAATCACAGTTGGATACAGTTGGTTCACACATTTCGCTACTAGAACCAAATGAAAATTCGGAATCCCGTTCTCAGAGCTGTGCAGAGGATTTCAGCGCTCCGTTGAAAGTACTGTACATTGGGGGGTAATTCCAAGTTGATCGCAGCAGGAATTTTTTTAGCAGTTGGGCAAAACCATGTGCACTGCAGGGGAGGCAGATATAACATGTACAGAGAGAGTTAGATTTGGGTGTGGTGTGTTCAATCTGCAATCTAAATTGCAGTGTAAAAATAAAGCAGCCAGTATTTACCCTGCACATAAACAAAATAACCCACCCAAATCTAACTCTTTCTGCACATATTATATCTGCTTCCCCTGCAGTGCACATGGTTTTGCCCAATTGCTAAAAAAAAATCCTGCTGCGATCAACTTGGAATTACCCCCATTGACAGTTCGTATGAGTTTTCTGTCAAAATAAAGTTATCACAAGCAGCGGAGTCAATTGAATTGGAGCACAAAATAGAGAGAGCGCTTACCGAAGACAATTTATTCTAGCTAATAGGTATTTAATCGTTATTAAATATTGACAATATCCATATCAAAGCAAATGCATTTGTTTGAAATGAAGGCACAGTGACATACTAATTATATGCAATTGATTCTAAATCCATATATAATCTAATATCAGAATGATAGACTCCATTACATCACATTACAGCTGCCATATAGGATATTATTAGAGCGCCCCTGAAGTATAGAATTTTGATAAATGAATATTAGTAATATATATCAATGTAAAATAATGAAATTAGGATGCGCTGTAACAATATTAAGTAAAGGTTGGTAAGGCTGTCAAACCTATCTATGCGGCTTTAAATGAATAACATGTAAAAATAGCAAAAAGTATAATATATATAAAATTACAGTTTTTTTTAAATATCAAAATTATATATAGTATATAAAAAAATATTCAATTACTCCTGGCTATGGGCCTGATTCAGACCTGCTCGCTGTTGTGCGAAATCGCACAGCGGCCGGTTATCGAATGACTGCGCATGCACCGCAGTGCGCAGGTGCGTTGCCAAATAGCGACAGGATGGTGTGTAAATTTCGATCGCACGGGCGTTCACAAGGTGATTGACAGGAAGAGGGCGTTTGTGGGTGGTAACTGGATGTTTTCTGGGCGGTTGTGTGATGTTGGCTTCGGCCCCGATTAGCCTGTTTGTATCACACTGTAGGAGTACGTCCTGGGCTGCGCACACAGTGCACACACAGGAAAAATCATTAGAGGGTGAGTGAGCTGCGAGCGGATTTGCAGATGTCCGCTGTCTGGCAGAATTTTTGCACACTGTACACATGCATTCACACACTTGCACGGAGCGGGTTTTCACTCTCTATGGGCGGCAACTATCTGATTGCAGACTGCTGCAAAAACGCACAGCAGCGATCAGTTCTAAGGTGGTCATTCCGAGTTGTTCGCTTGCTAGCAGTTTTTAGCAGCCGTGCAAACGCTATGCCGCCGCCCTCTGGGAGTGTATCTTAGCTTAGCAGAAGTGCAAACGAAAGGATCGCAGAGCGGCTACAAAATAATTTTGTGCAGTTTCAGAGTAGCTCAAAACCTACTCAGTGCTTGCGATCACTTCAGACCATTCAGTTCCTGTTTTGACGTCACGAACATGCCCTGCGTTCGGCCAGTCATGCCTGCGTTTTTCCTGGCACGCCTGCGTTCTTCCGAACACTCCCTGAAAACGGTCAGTTGACACCCTGAAACGCCCCCTTACTGTCAATCACTCAGCGGCCAGCAGTGCGACTGAAAAGCTTCGCTAGACCTTGTGTGAAACTACATCGTTCATTGTAATAGTATGTCTGCTAGCGATCAACTCGGAATGACCACCTGAATCGGGCCCCATGTGAGAATAAATGCAAAACAGGACCTTTGTACGCTAAAGACAAATCCAGTATCTACATTCTCTTGGATCATATACTTTCAGTCACAGAAATGAATTCCTCATGCAGGTTAATTCTACCATTTATTTCTGTTACAGACTTTTTTAAATTGTGTATTCAGCCTGATAAGTATACTACATTATGTCTGTTCAGATCTTGTAATACGCACAAGTGTGGCAATTCCCCTCTGTGTTTGTTTTGTGACTGATTCTGTAATACTATAAGCTAATTGGCTGACTAATACACACCAGCTCTCCTCTGATTGGTCAGAGTGTTTGAATATTCACACATGCTGCCTTTTGAGTGTCAAGTGATCCTCCTGCAAAAGTATTACTGTGACCACGCGTTTTATCATGACTTGGCGCAAGCCATGACAACGCGTTTCGTGACACAAGTCTAACTTTGTAATTCCTTTCAACGCGGAGCATATTTCCAAGGGTCCGAGTACAAAGCTGGAGGTCGGGTTATTTAATAAAAGGAGCTGCAACCTGTAATATTGGTCTTAGTGCTCGAAAGAGAGATTCCAGCTGTTCTTACGTTTAATTTTCGTAATTAAAGCAATTGTGAACGCACACTGCTCGCTCTGTGGATGGCCGCTATCTGATTTGAGGGTACGTTCTGTGCCAGTCACAGGGTTTAGTTTAAATTGGATCCATTGAGCCACTGGAGGGAGTCGCATGTCTATTAGTGGCAGCTGTTGAATAGCACAGTTAGGGTCCGAGTCCCCGCACTTTATTATATCTCAGGCCTGCTACAGTCTCCTCTGCCTGGCGGCTGAGCCATCTGTTTACAGCTGCCTCCGTACTGCAGTTGTCTGCAAACCTTCTCCCTTACTGTGTGGGGTTGTCTGTCCCAGCTGGCTGTATTGCCTGGTGCAAGGAGTGATTGACAGCTGTGTTACTGTAGGGATTGCTCTGCAGAAAGCGACGGCGACCTCTCTGTCCCTGTATTTGGCTGCGTAACAGAGAATATTTCCCTGCGCAGGGAGAGTCACATTCCCTGGTTGCTCTGCTGCCTATGTGATCTCAGCCCTTGCTCAGCGGTCTGAGCCATCTCTCAGTCATTAAATGGTTTCTGTGCAGCCGTCACCTCATCCCAAGGGTCTGACTTCTTCTTTCTTGCAGTTTATATTCGAGAGGCCGTACAGCAGGACACTGGAAGCAGAGGCTGATAAAGTTGGCCTGGAGTTGGCTGCAAAGGTAACGTGAACTAAAGGCAGATTGTACGGCAGGGCCTATTTACTGACACATTATCCCGAAACTCATCTTCTAGGCAAACCAATATGCAAAGTGTATTTCTCTATAGAAGTAATGCGCTCCCCTGCGTAGCCTGTGTAAAGTCGGTTGATGTGTAGTACATTGTAACACAAGTCAGCATTCCTACGGTGGATCCATTAAACCTTTTTTTGCGGGGACTGTGTATGTCATAAGGAAGGCTCCATAGCAATGTGGGGGATTCATACAGCTGTGTAATAGTCTTATTTCATTATTTTATATGATATTTGTATAGGGGATATCTTCTCTCCTTGCATAACTAAAACTGGGATGGACGGCAGGGGGAGATGCGCTTAAACAAACATACTGTCGTTTTTTACTTGGCTTGCAGTCCCCTTGGTAACACACATTATGGGGTGGAGTCAAACACAGCAGCTGCGTTTGTGTCTTTTGCTGCAGCGTTATGTCAATACCACTGTTAGCCCTTCCCTGATTTACTGCCGTGCGTCTGAATGTGCAAGGACTGAGACGCTAGGTGCAGATTCAGAGTGAACAATTGTGCATCTGACTTCACAACCACTATGGCGACACGCCCTTTGACACTGCCCTAAGAAAGATCATCTTCTGAATAGAAACCGCCCAGGATTGGCCAGCACATTTCCAATACACTTCTGATACCGTGCATCTCAATCGCAACTGCAACTCTATACACACGGACGTATGCACAAACTGCTCAACTGTGTCCCAACACCGGCAGTGTGTTCTACTCAGAATCAGGACCTGTGTGCGCAAATAGGTGGGCTCAACAGAGAAGGGAAAGATCTAAGAAGCCAGCAAGTTAGAAAAATTCCATAAAAATAACTGAACATTCTATGTCAACTTTACCGTCACTTCTGCTACCGGACATCAGTCTTTGGGGTTTTTGACAAAGGACGTTTTCAAAATAATTTTTTTTTTTTTTTTTTTTTTTTTTTTTTAGACTCTAGAGTTAGTTTGCAACATTTTGAAGACCATTTACCTCCACTTTCAGCTTCTGCCATTTTTGCAGAATTCATGTGTGTCTCTTCAATTTCTCTTATCTTCTCCCAGAGATTTCCTGTTATATACTGTAGCAGTATGAAAGTGCCCTCACAATAAAATATCTTGGCCACTGGTTACGTGGAGTGGCATATGATTGACTTTATTGGTTGAGGAGATATGGAGGAAATGTAGTAACCTGCGAGATGCAGGTATTTGTGCGAATCTAGCCTGTCTGCCCGTTGGTTTAAAGCAGCAATATTTTAAAGGCCAGAGCCATGTTGGTTTTGCCGGATAAATTATTGCCACTTCAAAACACCAGGCCAACTGTCCAGAATCGCACCAATATCTGCATCTCAAACGCTATTACAAAAGCTATTATGTGTGCTCCCCTTCACCCCCACCGCAGTGTAGTTTAGCGGTATGATCTAGTCCAATAGTTCTCAAACTCAGTCCTGCAAACAGGTCATGTTTTCCGGGTCACCTAGCAGCTGCACAGGTGTATTCATTACTCACCGAGACATTTTAAAAGATTCACAGATGGCGCTAATTATTTCACTTATGGTTCTGTGAAGACCTGGAAAACATGAACTGTTTGGAGGCCAGAGAACCGAGGTTAAGAACCTGTGATCTAGTCCAAAATCTATCGGCGCTGTGGTTGTGGAATAAAGCACCCTGAACCATTGATGTTTGGTGGCCATGCTCCATAGCTCAGAGTCCACGACCATGCATGCACAAAGAAGAGGAGCCTTTATTGTGAGCCATTGAGACCCTGCCATCAATGGTAATACCATCGACCATCAATAGCAAACAAATAGTGGTTGCTAACCATCGATGATCGATGACCAACCCTGATCAGAGCGCCAACAAACAAACCGCAGGCACAAGCTGTAGGTTTGCTCATAGCCTGCACAGAAGGATACCCTGGAACTGTGTCTACCATACGAGGTGTGGCTATTAAATAACGAGACTGCACTTGTAAAAAATAAACCATACTGCGTTAGTTAAGAGGAAGTGGGGGAACATTGACCTTGGACTATTCCAAAACGGTTTTGCATGTTTCACCCCTCTCGCACAGACAGTTTGCTGTCGCAGTCTTTGCGTTTTCCCCGTGCGTTGTAAAAATGCTTAGTTCAAAATTAGAGCAACGTGTTACCTTTACATTTTTAGTCAAATTGAACAAAACGGCCAACGAATCTTTCAATATGCTAACCGAGGCTTACGGGGGAGATTGTATGTCACGTGCACGTGTGTTTGAGTGGCACAAAAGATTTAGTGGAGGCCGTGAGGATTTCAAAGATGATAAAACGTCCTGGAAGGCCCTGAACATCAAAAACAAATGAAAATGTGGAAAAATTTTAGAAAATTGTTCAAATTGACCGTTGACTCAGCATGCGAATGATAGCGGAATTGGTAGACATCGACAAAGAAACTGTTAGGCGAGTTTTACATCTAGATCTGCACATGACAAAAGTTTGTGCTAAGATGAATCCAGGGCTTCTCACTGCCGAGCAGAAAGAAAATCGAAAGTGAATTTGAATTTTGTACAAAAATTTTGGAACCAATTCAAGTGGATTCACATTTTTGTAGATAAAGTGATTACCTGTGATGAAACATTGATCTTCCAGTACAATCCTGAGACAAAATGCCAGTCCATGCACTGGAAACACCATCATCACCAAGAATGAAGATCACACCTCACAGCAAATCCAAATTCAGAGCCATGTTAATTTGTTTTCTTTCATATCAAGGGTGTTATTTTGGCAGACTGTGTACCAGAAGGCGCAACATTACTACAAAAATGTTCTAGAAACTTTGCAGGAAAGAATCAGAAGAAAGAGACCAGATTTGTGGAAAAATGGTTTCATCCTCCATCAGGGCCAGGCATCAGCCCACACAACTCTCTCTGTGAGGCGGTTTTTGGCCAAGAAACAGATTGCAGTGCTAAAACCCCCTCCATACTCACCAGACCTAGCACCGTGTGACTTCTTTCTTTTCCCCCAAATCTATACTCAGGGGAACCCGTTTTGCATCAACTATAGAGGTAAAAAAGAAACAGACGGAGTTGGGGACAAAGCTGACAGATAATGAGCTACAGTGCGGCTTACACCAATGGGAAATAAGAATGCTGCGGTGTGTGGATATTGAATGGGAACAGAGTTAAAATGTACTTTAATATAATTAAATGTAAATTATAGCTTCAATGTTGTAATTTATTAGCCACACCTTGTATACCGCCCCCTCTGCTGGGCACAACATGGAAGCTTCGCTTTGTCGGTGTATTGCCAACACACCGCTCTATGGCTGACGGCATAACATAGGGGGGTGGCTGCAGACAGCTTTGCATGTGTAGGCCGAGTCTGATAGTAATCCTGTCTGCGTAGGGTTGTCATCGACTGCTGCACATTGACAGGTGACCTGACGAGCGTGCCTAATTCATTAGGCTCATTTGCAGGGCTGGGACTGCGGGATAACAGCTCGTCTGATTAGGAGGATAATGTACAAAGCAGAGGCTTTGTCTGGAAGCTGGTACACATGCAAATATCTCCTCCGCCGTCCGTAACAGATGTCATTCCCAGGAGCCTGCCCCTGTGTTATCGGGTCCTGCAGTGCATGCTTGGAACTTGGCCTCGGAAATGTCAAGTCGTGAGCTGGTTATATACAGAACTCACGTTTGATGTAATCTCTGTTCTTGCCACCAGTAGACACAGACTGCTCCATCCCCGAACCTCAGCTGAATCTTCAGTGCCTTCACCCACTGTCAGCATGTCATTGCATTCCTGTATTACACTGCCATCTAGTGGCTGATACTCATATAGTACCTGTGGCTTGGGTGAAACTGGAATGTCTTCACCAGCAGTGTTCAAAGTCAATGTTTGTTGCATTTGTCCTGGCTCTATCCTATTGTTTTAAAAAGCATAGAGCAAAAGTAGAATGTTTTCCAATAATTTAAACCATTAGATTTTCAATATGATATTTTCTAGTTTAGATTTATTAAAGTGGCTCTAACCTCGCTATTGCTCTTTATATGCGTTGCAATGTACATTAGGCCGTATGGATATACACGAGGGAAGGGATTCGTAGACCATTTGCATAAACCCGCAGAGCGACAACCACATATAGATGCTGCTGCAATGCACATTCGACTCCGAATCGGACACAAAGGGGGTAATTCAGACCTCATCACTCGCTAGTGTTTTTTGCAGCGCTGTGATCAGGTCAGAACTACGTATGCACCGCAGTGCACAGGCGCATCGCATGGGTACAAAGCAAATCGCCGCTCAGCGATGGGTTTGTGCGAAGAATCTATTTCTTTTCGCACGGGCGTTTGCAAGGAGATTGACAGGAAGAAAGCGTTTGTGGGTGGTAACTGACCGTTTTCTGGGAGTGGTTTGGAAAACGCAGGTGTGTCCAAGCGTTTTCAGGGAGGGTTCCTGACGTTAATTCCGGTCCCGGACAGGCTGATGTGATCGCAGCGGTTGAGTAAGTCCTGGGCTGCGCAGAGACTGCACAAGATCTGTTTGTACAGCTCTGCTACACATGCGTTCGCACACTTGCAAAGCTAAAATACACTCCCCTATGGGCGGCGACTATCTGTTCGCAGCAGTGCAAAAAAACCCTAGCGAGCGATCAGGTCTGAATTAGGCCCAACGTCTTTATTTTGGCGTCAGACACGCAATAGGAGTCAGACACGCAATAGGCAGCCACAAGAGGTCATCGGTGGTTCCTGTTCTCTCCAACCCTCGTCTCTCCCTCTGATGCCTGATCTGAAAGTAAAATGCTCCTCTCTGCTGTATGATAAAACAAATGATGTTAGATTATGGGTGACTTTGATATTGGGTTTGTGGGTACATAGCAGGTATATGAAAAACCGTCATGCTCGGCGCAATCTATAATTAGACCTAGGCGCACTACAATCTCCATACGTGAACAATACCTAGTTCTAACGTCAAAGTGTTTACTGAAATGCTAATTTTTAGTAATTGTTATCTGACAAAGTCCAAAGAATAACTACATATAGGGGGGGGTATCCAATTACCCGCAGTAAATTTACATAGGTAGGTAACAGTGGGAAAGGGATCTTCTATAGAAGATAATTGTCTAGAACGGTTGGTCAGTTTTAAAAAAAATAAGGAAAATTTCAGGAACAAATCATTACAGGTGTCATTGTTATTTGTAGCGGCTGATGGGGACAGAAGTTTGTTACAATTTTTGCTAATAATTGAGTAATGGAATTTCGGAAAGACCCCTAATCTCTTTATCCTGTAACATGGAATGTGCTAAATTATCCTCTCCTATGTACTAAAATGCGATCTACATATAGAAAAGCCAGATACCACTGACTGACTCATCACGAAATCTCCGGAACCATGAGGACAAGGAACGTGAAATTTGTACAGTAGCTTTGTTTTGTGACGTAAAAAAAAAAATCATTCGATTTTTTTTTTTCATAAGCCCCCCCCAAAATCGGAACATCGATCAGGAATATTGCGACCATCGGAACATCAGTAACATTGCGACTTTAGTTTTTACACCCCGGACAGCTGCCAGGTACACAGGGGACAGCTGGGGGTGGCTTGGGGGAAGGGGGGGGGGGGGGGGGGTTGGTTTACACTTACCAGCGGCGGTCATTGTCTGCAGCTGCTGGAAGTGGGGGATCCTGCAGTGCTGACCGATCAGCGGTGATCGGCAACACAGCAATCAGTAGGGGAGAGTGCAGGGAGGCAGAGGGACCTCCCAGGCCGGGCAGTCGGCGGCCGCCCGTACACACTGAGCGATATCATTCATATCGCTCAGTGACGTCGCGTAACGGCCGGACGTGCATGCAGGTCGTGGTCGATAGTCCAGATGCGCTGCGCTGTCGACAGCGACGATCGTTGCGGTGCCGCGCATCGAAAGACGTTGGCGGCATACACACTGGCCGAGAAAATGAGTGGCGGCGCTCAGGAAGGGGGGAAAATGAGCGGCATTGCTCATTTATCGGGAAGTGTGTATGGGCCTTTACAGTCCTAACTATGACGTGCAATTTCACCCATCAGAAAGCGGAAATGACCATAACAGATCTATAGATGGATAAATGGATGCCATCATCAATATGTTAGTTGTTTTTTTTTATATTGCTTGGAGAATGTTTTTCGCAAAGTGAGATCAAAATCAATATTCAGACCCGCTGGTGTCAATATCGAATCTGAGCTTAACCCATTCCTACATTAAAATCCAATAACTTGTTTAGAGAAAACGATGAGCGCAAGGGATGTATTGGGTCCATATTGCTCACCTCCCCCCCCCACACACACTTTCATTTCCTCCTTAATACAAAAAGTACTGCCACTTGTTAAAACTAATATTAGGTGTATTAACATTAATAAAAAAAACAACCAAGAAATACACCCTGTATAGTGCTGTACAGGCAGAAATAACAATACAATAAGAAAACAATAAAAAAAATAATCCTTTAAATTCAGAATGTTCTACTCTACGCCTGCGAGGATGCCGTACCTTCTGAGAGCGAGAAAGAGCAGCGGCGAGGAAATCAACTCTGGGAAAGAGAGATTACATTTAGCCGTCCATGTGTATAATTACAACCCTGATTATTTATTAAAATAACAACATACTCGTAAAACAGTAAATAAACGTCCACCAGAGCGACCAGTGAACAATAAGCTGATGTGCCATAATACAAACCTATAAAAAAAACAAAACTATAGTGGAACAATGATATAATAAACAGATGCTGATCGTTAGGGACATCCCGGTGATTGGAGTAATGCTATGGGGGCTCTTTGGACTGAATCTTCAGTTCCCTTAGGTTCAAATATTAATGTTTGACAATAAATAAATATACACTGTATATATAACTGTTGGTCTGGTGTTATCTTGACAAAGGGGGTTACACCCCGAAACGTCGATTTCTGAATACATCATTTTGATTTCACTATGTGCTAGTCTCTGAGTGCCATCTATTCTATGTGACATTGTATATGTATGTGTGTATATATATATATATATATATATATATATATAAAAGTTAATTGCCCATATAACACATGTGCAGTAGTTGGTAAAAGTGTACTTGTATGTATTAGATTGAGATGTCTGATCTTATCTTCCTGCCTCCTGCCGCTAGTCCATTTAAGTAGCGCCATATCTTTGATCCAAAAACTCTTTACTGCAATGAGCGGCTGTTACGTTAATTCAGTGGCATGTGTCGTATTATTAACAGCACTGATTACCGTGTTGGCAGTATTCAAGATCGCTCGTCAGGGTGGGAAAAGGGACATTCAGACAATGCGCTGCATCCTTGTAGTCATTTTATAACAGATCCTCTGACCGCTATGGGGTGAGATCGGAGTCAGCTTACTGTGGTCTCAGCTGAATCCATTAATGGTATCTTTGTATTATTAATGAATGTTTAAGTCTCCAGGATTTTACCACTAAGTTGACCCTACAGTTCACATTCCTGTATTCATGTCTGTAACCGGAAAATCGGTGCAGTCTATTTATGAACACCTATTTATTACTGTGGTATTGATATGGAATATATTTCATCATCAGATTGTAGGTGCACTGTCTGGAATGTATGTACCTTAAGATTCATCTGCTGTTCCTCTGCCCAACTTTTTCCTAAATTCATCTGTGCTGATGGACAATTCACTTCTGTTAGCAGCCTCACATAGCGAAGTGTCATCTGCAGATGTGGGCACCTTACTCTATAGACCATCTGTGTTATAATTCGTAATAATATTAATAATACATACATACAGATGGAGCCACACTTATCTTGACTTCTCTACTGCGCCTAGGTGCACCATGGTTTATTAGCATAAGCCTGTCATCTATTGCTCTCAGCTGCAATACAATACAGAGAGAACAATACAGCAGGGGATTAAGTAATTACAGCAGGGGATGAAGTCCGACTGCCCTGGCTCAATTAAACCTATTAAAGGCAAAGATGAACAGGGCTCCAGCTGTACATACCTATATGTAATTTTGGGTTGGGTACGGAATCCTGATGATCAGAATACCGGCAGTCTCCGATGGAGATAATTCCGGTAGTCTCTGGTAAGTATTGTACGGCTAACCCCAACCCTAACACACCACTCCCGCAGCCTTACACCCAAAATATCCACTCTAACTCTTAACTCCTCCTGGAAGCCTAACCCTATCTCTCGTATTTACCGCTTCAAGTTATCTGTATTTTCAACCGTCAGAATCCCGCCACCGGAATTCTAACAATCGTGATTGTGACCGTCGGGATGCCGAATGCATCCCAGTAATTTAGCAGGATATATGGTTGAGCCGGTAAGGCAAATGTCACAGAGTTGCCGTTTCCACCGCCCCTAAAGCAATGCGCCTTCTGGCCTTTAGAGCTTCAGTAGAGAAATCTAGGTCACAGGTTCTCAAACTCGGTCCTCAGGACCCCACACAGTGCATGTTTTGCAGGTCTCCTCGCAGAACCACAAGTGAAATAATTAGCTCCACCTGTGGACCTTTTAAAATGTGTTGGTGAGTAATTAATACACCTGTGCACTTGCTGGGTTACCTGCAAAACATGCACTGTGTGGGGTCCTGAGGACCGAGTTTGAGAACCTATGATCTAGGTGGATATTAATATCTGCATTTCACATTTAAGTTGCTTTTGATCATACCTAGTTCAAGATGCAGTCTTTAGTCTTATAGTTAAGGAATTGTGTTGTCAATGGCTAGGAGGGGGCAGCGGTTGGGAAAGCCCCATAGTAGTAATATGGATGGCCCGCTCTCCTGCAGAACAGAATGGAAAGGCCTCTGACCCAGACTCGCCAAATCACTCCTCTAGCATTTGTTTCATTCCATGAAGCCTACAAATAAGATGTTATAGCGGCTTAGTGCTTTTACCGTGATTTTTATCCAATTATAGCCCGTCTTTGCCGTGCAGTAAATGACTAATTTTTGGGGGGGCGATGACACATGGCATCCAGGATAAGTTCCCGGAACAATGTGTTATCGCGGAAAAATGGGTCTCTAAGGGCTGGTTATTAGGTATTCTCAGGCACGCGAAGCGTGATCCCTGATAAGTGCCAGTGGTCAGGCCTAGTTGGATAGCCCATGGGGGATTTATGCGGCTAATAGGGATACCGCCAATGACTTCAGTTTTAGAGGTATTGGGGGTAAATGTAATGGGGTCCAAGTTGCAAGAGGTGCGGGACTTCGGGCGAGAATGCCTGTATTTTTAAAGCGGCAACCATTTACATTGCAAAACCAACCTATTTTTGCTTTGGATAGGATTGCTGCTTTAAAAACACGGCCATTTTCGCCCGAAGTCCCGCACTTCCAGCAACTCGGACCCTATTACATTTACTTCATTAAGTTTAAGGAATTGCTGGCTTTTCCAAAAAGGAGATGGCTGGTAGACAGGGGATGTGAGGGCAAATATCTGTCTAATCAGGTTACATAAATTAATTAATCAAGTAAATGGACTGATTTTTAAGTGGGGCATATTTCGTTAATGTAATTGTGTTTGCATAACTAAGGGATACTAAAAAGGGGCAGATTATTGATTGTGCGCAATTCCAGAACTTCTCTCACTGCAGCTTCCTCAGAGCCTACCGGAGATATTTCTTATCTGTGTGTAACAGGATTGGGATCCATCTTGAATGTGGGCAGCCAAGAACAGTTAAGGGGCTAGGATGACATAGCTGGAGGGTAGGGCTGATTGTTGTGTTGCTGACATAAATTGAGTCGTTTGCTATGTAACTTTCATAGACGAGGGGGAATATTATTACCTCAGTTTTTTAAATATTTAGTTTAAGTTGACGAATGACCAACACAGATGATGAGAGATACATTTTGGTATCATCCACATACAGATGATACGGAACTCCAGATTAGTTTATTGGTTTATGAAGACACATGGCACAGATAGAGAAGACTGGAGGACCCAAAACTGGGCCTTGTGGTACTCCAACTTGTAAAAGAAGCGGAGAGGAGGAGAATCCTGAGAGAAAAACTCTGAAAGTGCAAAATTATATAGAAGAAAGTGTCTCCAGACCCTTGGTGGTGTTTGATAACCCCCAATATTATATCAGTACTCTTAGGATCCTCACAGCCCTCTGTTGGGGTCACTAGACTGTTCTCTATTATATAAAGGCCACTATATGTATATCAGTTGCTAGAACGGCTTCTGTATTGTATATCGCTCGCTAGTATGGTGCCTGTACTGTATGCCGCTCACTGTAATAATCCCTGTCTTGTATATCCCCCACTAGAATGGTCCATGTATTTTATATGGGTGTAGTATGTTATGCCGGCGGTTGGGCTCCCGGCGGCCAGCATACCGGCGCCGGAATCCCGACCGCCGCCATACCGACAGCTGGGCGAGCGCAAATGAGCTCCTTGCGGGCACGCTGCACTCGCCACGCTATTTATTCTCCCTCCAAGAGGGAGAAAAGTTGTCGGTATGCCGGCGGTCAGGATTCCGGCGCCGGTATGCTGGTTGTCTGGAGCCCGGCCGCTGGCAAACTGAAGACCATCCATTTTATATCACCCTCTAGAATGATTCCTGTAGTGTATATCACTGGAATCGTCCCTGTTTTCTATGTAGTTAACATTTATGTTCTCTTTGTTGCTCTTGGGCTACTGATATGCTCCCTGTATTGTATAACTGTTACTAGAATGCTCCCTCTATTGTGAAGAGGTCAATGGAATACTCTCTGTACGAATATTGGTCACTAGAATGTTTTTTATATGTTTTGTTAACTAAAATGCTCTGTGTATTATATAAATTTCACTGTAATGCTCTCTGTACTGTATGCCAGTCACTAGAATTATCTGTGCATTGTATATCAGTCACTAGAATGGTCCCTGCGTTGCATATCGTACTCTACAGTGCTCTGTGTATTGTATAGAGGCCAGTGTAATGCTTTCTGTATTGCATATAGTTGGCTATAATGATTTAAGGGGTAATTCAGACCTGATCGCTTGCTAGCGTTTTTTGCAGCGCTGCGATCAGGTCACAACTGCGCATGCGTATGCACCGCAATGCGCAGGCGCGTAGCACGGGTACAAAGCTGATCGCCGCTCAGCGATGGGTTTGTACGAAGAATCCATTCACACGGCTGTTCGCAAGGAGATTGACAGGAAGAAGGCGTGTGTGGGTGGCAACTGACCGTTTTCAGGGAGTGGTTGGAAAAACGCAGGCGTGTCCAAGTGTTTGCAGGGCGGGTGTCTGACGTCAATTCCGGGCCCGGACAGGCTGTAGTGATGGCAGCGGCTGAGTAAGTCCTGGGCTGCGCAGAGACTGCACAAGATATTTTCGTACAGCTCTACTACACATGCTATCGCACACTTGCAAAGCGAAAATACACTCCCCTATGGGCGGCGACTATCTGTTCGCAGCAGTGCAAAAAAACCCTAGCGAGTGATCAGGTCTGAATTAGGCCCTTAGTAAACCACTCACAATAACACAGTGGAGCTGGTCACATTTACTAAACTGCCCTTTTCAATCCTGTTACATCATCGGAAGCTGGATTTAAACGGTAAATAATATTAAATACAAACCCAGATGCGTTTTGCATTAAATATTTTTGCCCATTTAAATCCAGTGGGCGAACTTGCCGAACACGAGCGCCACTGAGTAAATTTATACCCCCAATGTGTTCATGCATCCCGGAAGTTATCCTGCTACTATATCTCCTGCCCTGTGCGGTTAAATGATGCAATTCAGCTGGGGTCATCCTACCCCTTTAAATCAAGGCTGACGAGGAGATCATGAAGTCTCGGCGGCTGCAAATTCCAGGAACTAGGGCAATACAACATTTAGCGAGCTCAGTGCTTAATTGAGATGCTGCTATAAATATAGTGAACTTTTCATGTGCTGTCAGTAGGAGACAAGACAGGTAAATTTAATAGACACTTATTAGAGTGCTAGAAATCCTAACCGAGACCCTAATGGACAGTAGATCCTTTTAATTCCACTGTCACTGTGGGATGCAAAAGCATCTAATGAAGTGAACTTCTTCACAGGCAGCAAATGCCAGCTCCTGTAGCGCTCTGGTACTAGAAAGGTTTATATATGCTAAGTGTAGCTTTCGTCCTAACGCTGATTCACACTTCCCTGACCTGTATAAAAGCTCTTAGCCTGCAGCCCCGTCCTATATATGGTGACAGAACTCCCCTGTGACTCGTAATACCCCTATATCCCACAACAGCGGGGCTTATCCTATATATTGCGGAGCTGATGGAATTTTGGATTACACAGTGTGATATAAAGGTCTCCGTTTATACAATTGTGCTTGGAGATGTTTCCTGTGCTGCTGTTAGTGGGATAGTTCCTTCAGTTCTCTACGTTAGGTTAATATGGGTATAAGTGATTATAGGACTTTATTTTTCAACAATGTGGGGCAGGGCTGCCTGATTATCAAATAATCCCAAAATACATGTACAGTAACTACCGTATTTTAGTAGGTTAAAATGATAAATATTCTGTAGTACAATATATATTTGGTGAGTGGTGATGGCATCGGTGTCACCTGACTCGCAGGAAACCTTTTTGCACTGATGGAATGTATAGCTGTCCGTGAGGGAGGGTCGCTGCCTGCAATCAACTTGTTTTGTTTTCCATTGGAGTTTGCATCTTATAAGAGTGCGTGTACTCCCTTCTGTAATATAGGGTGCCCGGGTATCTGTGTGAAAGCATGTAGAAGGTGATTTATGGGGTGCAGTGCAAAATGTTATCGTGTTGGTGGTGCTCACCGCTCTCAGGAGATCTCTCCACAAACTACAGGTGCGTTGGGTAAAATACACCTAGAACTGCTGCAGTGCAAATGGAATACTGCAAACTCCTTCTAAAGTATAGGACCAGACCTGATCTCCGGCTGCTTAGAGTGCAGATGTGAGGACCCAAGATCCTTCCCAAGTACAGGACAAGACCTCATCTCAGGCAGCTTAGAGTGCAGATGGGAGGGCCAAAGATCCTACCCAAGTATAGGACCAGACCTGATCTCCGGCAGCTTAGAGTGCAGATGGGAGGACACAAGATACTTCCCAAGTATAGGACCAGACCTGATCTCCGGCAGCTTAGAGTGCAGATGGGAGGGCCAAAGATCCTTCCCAAGTATAGGACCAGACCTGATCTCCGGCAGCTTAGAGTGCAGATGGGAGGACACAAGATACTTCCCAAGTATAGGACCAGACCTGATCTCCGGCTGCTTAGAGTGCAGATGGGAGGACACAAGATACTTCCCAAGTATAGGACAGGACCTGATCTCCGGCAGCTTAGAGTGCAGATGGGAGGGCCAAAGATCCTTCCCAAGTATAGGACCAGACCTGATCTCCGGCTGCTTAGAGTGCAGATGGGAGGGCCAAAGATCCTTCCCAAGTATAGGACCAGACCTGATCTCCGGCAGCTTAGAGTGCAGATGGGAGGGCCAAAGATCCTACCCAAGTATAGGACGAGACCTGATCTCCGGCAGCTTAGAGTGCAGATGGGAGGACACAAGATCCTTCCCAAGTACAGGACAAGACCTGATCTCCGGCAGCTTAGAGTGCAGATGGGAGGACACAAGATACTTCCCAAGTATAGGACAGGACCTGATCTCCGGCAGCTTAGAGTGCAGATGGGAGGGCCAAAGATCCTTCCCAAGTATAGGACCAGACCTGATCTCCGGCAGCTTAGAGTGCAGATGGGAGGGCCAAAGATCCTACCCAAGTATAGGACGAGACCTGATCTCCGGCTGCTTAGAGTGCAGATGGGAGGGCCAAAGATCCTACCCAAGTATAGGACGAGACCTGATCTCCGGCTGCTTAGAGTGCAGATGGGAGGACACAAGATCCTACCCAAGTATAGGACGAGACCTGATCTCCGGCAGCTTAGAGTGCAGATGGGAGGGCCAAAGATCCTTCCCAAGTATAGGACCAGACCTGATCTCCGGCAGCTTAGAGTGCAGATGGGAGGGCCAAAGATCCTTCCCAAGTATAGGACCAGACCTGATCTCCGGCAGCTTAGAGTGCAGATGGGAGGGCCAAAGATCCTACCCAAGTATAGGACGAGACCTGATCTCCGGCTGCTTAGAGTGCAGATGGGAGGACACAAGATCCTTCCCAAGTATAGGACCAGACCTGATCTCCGGCAGCTTAGAGTGCAGATGGGAGGACCCAAGATCCTTCCCAAGTATAGGACCAGACCTGATCTCCGGCAGCTTAGAGTGCAGATGGGAGGACACAAGATACTTCCCAAGTATAGGACAGGACCTGATCTCCGGCAGCTTAGAGTGCAGATGGGAGGGCCAAAGATCCTTCCCAAGTATAGGACCAGACCTGATCTCCGGCTGCTTAGAGTGCAGATGGGAGGGCCAAAGATCCTACCCAAGTATAGGACGAGACCTGATCTCCGGCAGCTTAGAGTGCAGATGGGAGGACACAAGATCCTTCCCAAGTACAGGACAAGACCTGATCTCCGGCAGCTTAGAGTGCAGATGGGAGGACACAAGATACTTCCCAAGTATAGGACGAGACATGATCTCCGGCAGCTTAGAGTGCAGATGGGAGGGCCAAAGATCCTTCCCAAGTATAGGACGAGACCTGATCTCCGGCTGCTTAGAGTGCAGATGGGAGGGCCAAAGATCCTACCCAAGTATAGGACAGGACCTGATCTCCGGCTGCTTAGAGTGCAGATGGGAGGGCCAAAGATCCTACCCAAGTATAGGACGAGACCTGATCTCCGGCTGCTTAGAGTGCAGATGGGAGGACACAAGATCCTACCCAAGTATAGGACGAGACCTGATCTCCGGCTGCTTAGAGTGCAGATGGGAGGACACAAGATCCTACCCAAGTATAGGACGAGACCTGATCTCCGGCAGCTTAGAGTGCAGATGGGAGGGCCAAAGATCCTTCCCAAGTATAGGACCAGACCTGATCTCCGGCAGCTTAGAGTGCAGATGGGAGGGCCAAAGATCCTTCCCAAGTATAGGACCAGACCTGATCTCCGGCATCTTAGAGTGCAGATGGGAGGGCCAAAGATCCTTCCCAAGTATAGGACCAGACCTGATCTCCGGCAGCTTAGAGTGCAGATGGGAGGACGTAGAGCCGGCCTTAGGCATAGGCAAACTAGGCAAATGCCTAGGGCATTTGGTATGCCTAGGGGCACAAGCAGCTTCTGCTGATTAAAATGATATGCGACATGCCTATATTCTGTGTGTGACTGCGACTATCTGCATACGAAATGCTACGTTGCGTGTATTCCTGGAAATCACTGTAATGTAGCATTTTGTATGCAGATACAGCCACAGTCACACACAGAATATAGGCATGCTGCATATCATTTTAATCAGCAGAAGCTGCTTGTGCATCCTAGTGACATAGCAATGGAAATAAGATGATTCTTCATAAACAAAAGGCACCTGACGTTAGCAGAGCTGCCAGCTGAGTCATGCCAGGCATTTCCTGCAGAACTAGCGGCGGTGCTAGGGGGCACCAGCCAAAATCTTGCCTAGGGCATCATATTGGTTAGGGCCGTCTCTGGGAGGACGCAAGATCCTACCCAAGTATAGGATGAGACCTGATCTCCGGCAGCTTAGAGTGCAGATGGGAGGGCCAAAGATCCTTTCCAAGTATAGGACCAGACCTGATCTCCGGCAGCTTAGAGTGCAGATGGGAGGACGCAAGATCCTACCCAAGTATAGGAGAAGTTCTGATCTCCAGCGGTTTAGAATCTTTTTATGGAGGGGAAATAACAGAGCGTCACTCCAAGCTGCCCCTAAAAATGCACTTCCTTCACCCCTTTATCTAATCTACCTTTGCAAATTGCATTGTTCTGTTAAAGTCAGCACTTAACACCTTTAGTCCACTGAACTCCTCCCATAGGCTGGTAAAGATTTCTATGCCGCTGTAAATTCCCCATGCATGGTAGTCCTAGGTGACTTGTAATATGCTTCTATTTTACAGTAGGGGGGGGGGTATCATTCCCATCTTATTTGGTGAGCAGTGAAGCCACAGGAGGCATTTTGAAATTGTTCCACAATGGACAGTTACGCGTCTGTGAAAGTATAACAGGTAATGGAAAGGAGGGTGGAAGAGCTCGCCTAGAAGCTCCTGCTTTAATAATAACCCTCAAGCGCCCCCTTGTGCATGTCTGTGGTCACAGACATCCAATATACCTACACTTCATAGTACAATTATACAGTATATACACTTTAAAGTATACATATTATTGTAGGGGGGGGGGGGGTGTTAAGCTGTCCTCTTGGGTAACATGACGCAGATAGTCATTCATACTCTAACCTTTTTTCTTTACTTTCTCTAACGTCCTAGTGGATGCTGGGAACTCCGTAAGGACCATGGGGAATAGCGGGCTCCGAAGGAGGCTGGGCACTCTAGAAAGATCTTAGACTACCTGGTGTGCACTGGCTCCTCCCACTATGACCCTCCTCCAAGCCTCAGTTAGATTTCGTGCCCGGCCGAGGTTGGATGCACACTAGGGGCTCTCCTGAGCTCTTAGAAAGTTATAGTCTTAGAATTTGTTATTTTCAGTGAGACCTGCTGGCAACAGGCTCACTGCAGCGAGGGACTAAGGGGAGAAGAAGCGAACTCGCCTGCTTGCAGCCGGATTGGGCTTCTTAGGCTACTGGACACCATTAGCTCCAGAGGGATCGACCGCAGGCCCAGCCTTGATGTTCGGTCCCGGAGCCGCGTCGCCGTCCCCCTTACAGAGCCAGAAGCAAGAAGATGGTCCGGAAAATCGGCGGCATGAAGACTCTGTCTTCACCAAGGTAGCGCACAGCACTGCAGCTGTGCGCCATTGCTCCTCTCACACACTTCACACTCCGGTCACTGAGGGTGCAGGGCGCTGGGGGGGGCGCCCTGAGGCAGCAATAAAAACACCTTGGCTGGCTAAAATACCTCAATATATGGCCCCAGGGGCTATATATGAGGTAAATACCCCTGCCAGAATTCCATAAAAAACGGGAGAATAGGCCGCGAAAAAGGGGCGGAGCCTATCTCCTCAGCACACTGGCGCCATTTTTCCCTCACAGCTCGGCTGGAGGGAAGCTCCCTGGCTCTTCCCTGCAATTCTACAGTACAGTAAGAGGGAAAAGAGAGGGGGGGCATTAAAATTGGCACTGTAAACAGTATATTATATAAAAGCTATTAGGGACATAACTCAGTTAGTCCCTGTATATATATAGCGCTCTGGTGTGTGCTGGCATACTCTTACTCTGTCCCCCCAAAGGGCTTTTGTGGGTCCTGTCCTCATTTAGAGCATTCCCTGTGTGTCTGCGGTGTGTCGGTACGGCTGTGTCGACATGTTGAATGAGGAGGCTTATATGGTGACAGAACAGAGGCCGATATATGTGATGTCGCCCCCTGTGGGGCCGACACCAGAGTGGATGGATAGGTGAAAGGTATTAACCGACAGTGTCAACTCCTTACATAAAAGGGTGGATGACGTAACAGCTGTGGGACAGCCGGCTTCGCAGCCCGCGCCTGCCCAGGCGTCTCAAAGGCCATCAGGGGCTCAAAAACGCTCGCTCTCTCAGATGGCAGACACAGATGTCGACACGGAGTCTGACTCCAGTGTCGACAAGGTGGAGACATATACACAATCCACTAGGAACATCCGTGACGTGATCCCGGCAATAAAAAATGTGTTATACATTTCTGACTTTAACCCAAGCACCTCTAAAAATGGGTTTTAGGTTTGGGGAGAAAAAACAGGCAGTGTTTTGTTCCCCCATCAGATGAATAAATGAAGTGTGTGAAAGCGTGGGTTCCCCCGTTAAGAAACTGGTAATTTATAAAAAGTTACTGATGGCGTACCCTTTCCCGCCAGGTGGATAAGTTACGCTGGGAGATATCCCCTAGGGTGGATAAGGCGCTCACACGTTTGTCAAAAAAGGTGGCACTGCCGTCTTAGGATACGGCCACTTTAATAGGTACCTGTTGATAAAAAACAGGAGGCTATCCTGAAGTCTGTATTTACACACTCAGGTACTAGACTGAGACCTGCAGATAGTGCTGCTGCAGCGTGGTCGGTGACCCTGTCAAACAGGGATACTAGTTGGCAAACATAAAAACATATTAAAGACGTCGTCTTATATATGGGGGATGCACAGAGGGATATTTTGCCGGCTGGCATCCAAAATAAATGTAATGACCATTCTGTCAGGAGGGTATTAGAGACCTGTCACTGGACAGGTGATGCTGACTTAAAAAGCGCATAGAGAGCCTTATAAGGGTGAGGAATTATTTGGGGATGGTCTCTGGGACCTCGTATCCACAGCAACTGCTGGGAAGAAATAATTTTACCTCAGGTTTCCTCACAGACAAAGGTACAGTCCTTTCGGCTTCAGAAAAGCAAGCAGGTCAAATGGCGCTTCCTTTCTGTACAGAGACAAGGGTAGAGGGAAAAAAGCTGCACCAGTCAGCCTGTTCCCAGAATCAAGATTCTTCCCCCGCCTCCTGTGAGGCCACACCATGACGCGGGTGCTCCACAGGTGTAGCCAGGTACGGTGGGGGGCCGTCTCAAAAATTTCAGCAATTAGTGGGCTCGCTCACAGGTGGATCCCTGTTTCTTTCAAGTAGTATTTCAGGGGTACAAGCTGGAATTCGAGATGTCTCCCCCCAGCCGTTTCCTAAAATATGCCTTGCTGACAACTCCCTCAGGCAGGGAGGCTGTACTAGAGGCAATTAATAAGCGGTATTCCCAGCAGGTAATACTCAAGGTGCCCCTACTTCAACAAGGACGGGGTTACTATTCCACACGGGTTGGGGTACCGAAACCGCATGGTTCGGTGTGACCCATTTTATATTTAAAATCCTTGAACACAAAAATTCAAGTTCAAGATGGAATCGCTCAGGGCGGTTATTCCAAGCCTGGACGAGGGGGATTACATGGTATCCTGGGACATCAAGGATGCTTACCTGCATGTCCCCATTTACCATCCTCGCCAGGAGTACCTCAGATTTGTGGTACAGGATTACCATTACCAAGTCCAGACACTGCCGTTTGGACTGTACATGGCACCGAGGGTGTTTTATCAAGGTAATGGCCGAAATGTTGATACTCCTTCAAAAAAAGGGAGTTGTAATTATCCCGTACTTGGACAATCTCGTTATAAGGGCGAGGTCCAAGGAGCAGTTGGTAGTCGGGGTAGCACTATTTTGGAAAGTGCTACAACAGCATGGTTGGATTCTAAACAGTCCAAAGTCACAGCTGGTTCCTATGACGCGTCTACTGTTCCTGGGGATGGTTCTGGACATAAACCAGAAATAGTGTTTCTCCCGGAGGAGAAAGCCAAGGAGTTGTCATCTCTAGTCAGAGACCTCCTGAAGCCAAAATAGGTAGCGGTGCATCATTGCACGCGAGTCCTGGGAAAAATGGTAGCTTCCTACGAAGCAATCCCATTAGGCAGGTTCCATACAAGAACTTTTCAGAGGGACCTGTTGGACAAGTGGTCCGGATCGCATCTTCCGATGCATAGGCTGATAACCCTGTCTCCAAGGACCAGGGTATCTCTACTGTGGTGGCTGCAGAGTGCCCATCTTCAAGAGGGCCGCAGGTTCGGCATACAGGACTAGGTCCTAGTGACCATGGATTCCAGCCTTTGAGGCTGGGAGGCAGTCACACAGGGAAGAAATTTCCAGGGACTTTGGTCAAGTCAGGTTATTTCCCTACACATAAATATTCTGGACCTGAGGGCCATTTACAATGCCCTGAGGCAGGCAAGGCCTCTGCTTCAAAACCAGCCGGTACTGATCCAATCAGACAACATCACGGCAGTCGCCCATGTAAACCAACAGGGCGGCACAAGAAGCAGGATGGCGATGGCAGAAGCCACAAGGATTCTCCGATAGGCGGAAAATCATGTGTTAGCACTGTCAGCAGTGTTCATTCCCGGAGTGGACAACTGGGAAGCAGATCTTCTCAACAGACACGACCTCCACCCGGGAGAATGGGGACTTCCTCCAGAAGTCTTCCAATAGGATTGTACACCATTGGGAAAGGCCACAGGTGGACATGATGGCGTCCCGCCTCAACAAAAAGCTATAAAAGATATTGCACCGGGTCAAGGGACCCTCAGGCGATAGCTATGGACGCTCTGGTAACACCGTGGGTGTACCAGTCGGTTTATGTGTTCTCCCCTCTGCCTCTCATACCAAAGGTACTGAGAATAATAAGAAGGCGAGGAGTAAGAACGATACTCGTGGATGGCCAAGAAGAGCTTGGTACCCAGAACTTCAAGAATTTATATCAGAGGACCCATGGCCTCTGCCACTCAGACAGGACCTGCGGCAGCAGGGGCCCTGTCTGTTCCAAGACTTACCGCGGCTGCGTTTGTCGGCATGGCGGTTGAACGCCGGATCCTGAAGGAAAAGGGCATTCCGGAGGAAGTCAGTCCTACGCTTACTAAAGCCAGGAAAGAGGTTACAGCAACTCATTATCACCGCATATGGCGAAAATATGTTACATGGTGTGAGGCCGAAAGGGCCCCAACAGAGGAATTTCAACTAGGTCGATTTCTGCATTTCCTGCAAGCAGGAGTGACTATGGGCCTTAAATTGGGTTCCATTAAGGTACAGATCTCGGCTCTGTCGATTTTCTTTCAAAAAGAACTAGCTTCAGTACCTGAAGTTCAGACATTTATAAAAGGAGTGCTGCAGAGTCAGCCCCCGTTTGTGCCTCCTGTGGCACCTTGGGATCTCAACGTGGTGTTGAGTTTCTTAAAATCACATTGGTTTGAACCACTAAAAACCGTGGATCTGAAATATCTCACGTGGAAGGTGGTTATGTTATTGGCCTTGGCTTCTGCCAGGCGAGTATCAAAGTTGGCGGCTTTGTCTTGTAAAAGCCCTTATTTGATTTTCCATATGGATAGGGCAGAATTGAGGACTCGTCCCCAGTTTCTCCCAAAGGTGGTGTCAGCGTTTCACCTGAACCAGCCTATTGTGGTGCCTAGGCTACTAGGGACTTGGAGGACTCCAAGTTGCTAGACGTTGTCAGGGCACTGAAAATATATGTTTCCAGAACGGCTAGAGTCAGAAAATCTGACTCGCTGTTTATCCTATATGCACCTAACAAGCTGGGTGCTCCTGCTTCTAAGCAGACTATTGCTCGTTGGATTTGTAGTACAATTCAGCTTGCACATACTGTGGCAGGCCTGCCACAGCCAAAATCTGTCAATGCCCATTCCACAAGGAAGGTGGGCTCATCTTGGGCGGCTGCCCGAGAGGTCTCGGCTTTACAACTTTGCCGAGCAGCTACTTGGTCAGGGGCAAACACGTTTGCAAAATTCTACAAATTTGATACCCTGGCTGAGGAGGACCTGGAGTTCTCTCATTCAGTGCTGCAGAGTCATCCGCACTCTCCCGCCCGTTTGGGAGCTTTGGTATAATCCCCATGGTCCTTACGGAGTTCCCAGCATCCACTAGGACGTTAGAGAAAATAAGAATTTACTCACCGGTAATTCTATTTCTCGTAGTCCGTAGTGGATGCTGGGCGCCCATCCCAAGTGCGGTTTATCTGCAATACTTGTACATAGTTATTGTTAACTAAATCGGGTTATTGTTGAGCCATCTGTTGAGAGGCTCTATTGTTTCATACTGTTAACTGTGTTTCATATCACGAGTTGTACGGTGTGATTGGTGTGGCTGGTATGAGTCTTACCCGGGATTCAAAATCCTTCCTTATTGTGTACGCTCGTCCGGGCACAGTACCTAACTGAGGCTTGGAGGAGGGTCATAGTGGGAGGAGCCAGTGCACACCAGGTAGTCTAAGATCTTTCTAGAGTGCCCAGCCTCCTTCGGAGCCCGCTATTCCCCATGGTCCTTACGGAGTTCCCAGCATCCACTACGGACTACGAGAAATAGAATTACCGGTGAGTAAATTCTTATTTTAAAAAAAAAAAAAATATTATTAATATGTTTGTGATCTGCTCACTGTAAATGCCCCACCACACAAGCATTTTAAGCCAATTTGCTGTACAGCACAGAAGGGAACAGTAGCGTCTGCAGACCTCTCTGGGTAGAGACTGTCGCCCTGCCAAATTCTGCGCACTCGGCTCCCATTAACGAGAGCCAGCTTGACCCCTGCACACTTAGCTCTCAGCTCCCGTCACCTTGTACTATCAATGTTCTTCTCATTGCATCAGCTGCAAAGTGATCTTTAAATGAGCTCCTTTACCCCATCGTTCACACACATGAATATTATGGAAAATGGAATCCCCTGGTTTGTTTAACCTCTTCACAGTGAGTCCTGTTATGTGACTCTCTTATGGAAATTTACTAAGCTCCTAACTCCATTTGAGATTGCATTCACGGACGAAAATGCATCTTGGTAATTTACTAAACACCAAACACAGCAGAGTTTGTCCAACTCGTATTGAGTTTCACGGCCGTCCAAACACAAATCAACACACCATCGGTTGGATTTTCACATACACCTCATAGAACATGGGTCTTCAACCTGTGGCCCTCCAGCTGCTGTGGAACTACACATCCCAGCATGCCCTGCCACAGTTTTGCTATTAATGAATGCTAAAAACTGAGGCAGGGCATGCTGGGATGTGTAGTTCCACAGCAGCTGGAGGGCCACAGGTTGAAGACCCATGTCATAGAACAAGGGAATTTACCAAGGATTCGTATTCTCAATCTCTGCCGACAATAGCCAAACGCTACCGCAAAAGGATAAAATTCGTACAGAAATAGAACTTTAAACTAGAATTGCTTTTGGCTGGCGTGTTTGGACAATCGTGCACGGATCAGTGAGACCCGTGCATGCTTCTCTGTGTAAATTTTGTGAAATAGTTTAAAAAAAACTGTGCTGGTACCTGTAGTGCTACTGTAAAAGAAATATTACAATAACCACGACACACACACTGTGATAGTATAACTTTAATAAAGCATACAAACACACACTCACACTTACATATACTTACCTACCATCCCTCTGCCGACAATGGCCCTCATTCCGAGTTGTTCGCTCGCTAGCTGCTTTTAGCAGCAATGCACACGCTAGGCCGCCGCCCTCTGGGAGTGTATCTTAGCTTAGCAGAATTGCGAACGAAAGATTAGCAGATTTGCGAATAGAAATTTCTTAGCAGTTTCTGAGTAGCTCGAGACTTACTCCTACACTGCGATCAGTTCAGTCAGTTTCGTTCCTGGTTTGACGTCACAAACACACCCAGCGTTCGCCCAGACACTCCCCCATTTCTTCAGACACTCCCGCGTTTTTCCCAGAAACGCCTGCGTTTTTTCGCACACTCCCATAAAACGGCCAGTTTCCGCCCAGAAACACCCACTTCCTGTCAATCACACTACGATCACCAGAACGATGAAAAATCCTCGTTATGCCGTGAGTAAAATATCTAACTTTTGAGTAAAATAACTAAGCGCATGCACTCTGCGACCCTTGCGCATGCGCAGTAAGCGACTAATTGCATTATAGCGAAACTCGGCAACGAGCGAACAACTCGGAATGAGGGCCTATAGCCAAACACTACCGCAAAAGGATGGAATTCGTACAGAAACTTGCTCTTTGTTTCAGTAAACAGATTCCGCTATTATATTTTGTCTGTATAGGAGCCGCTGGAAAGTTATGAAATCTGGTGCAAAGACAAATTCAATCAGATTCTATAGTAGCTGTCAATTATCTAGTACATTCAGTGTTAGCAAAAACCTGATTGGTTACTTAGAGCGCCGCCTCCACCCATGTGATACAGTTAATTTCCCCCAAAGTCTTCTGGGCGCCGTTAGAAATTATGTTAATGAGACTAACTCTAAAGCCAACCCAGTTAATAAGACATATTTCTCTGACGTCCTAGTGGATGCTGGGAACTCCGTAAGGACCATGGGGAATAGCGGCTCCGCAGGAGACTGGGCACAAATAGAAAGCTTTAGTACTACCTGGTGTGCACTGGCTCCTCCCCCCATGACCCTCCTCCAAGCCTCAGTTAGATTTTTGTGCCCGAACGAGAAGGGTGCACACTAGGGGCTCTCCTGAGCTTCTTAGTGAAAGTTTTAGTTTAGGTTTTTTTTTTATTTTCAGTGAGACCTGCTGGCAACAGGCTCACTGCATCGAGGGACTAAGGGGAGAAGAAGCGAACTCACCTGCGTGCAGAGTGGATTGGGCTTCTTAGGCTACTGGACACCATTAGCTCCAGAGGGACCGATCACAGGCCCAGCCTTGGAGCTCGGTCCCAGAGCCGCGCCGCCGGCCCCCTTACAGAGCCAGAAGCAAGAAGAGGTCCGGAAAATCGGCGGCAGAAGACATCCTGTCTTCCACAAGGTAGCGCACAGCACTGCAGCTGTGCGCCATTGCTTCTCAGCACACTTCACACTCCGGTCACTGAGGGTGCAGGGCGCTAGGGGGGGGGGGCGCCCTGAGCAGCAATAGAAACACCTTGGCTGGCTAAAAATACATCACATATAGCCCCTGGGCTATATGGATGAATTTTAACCCCTGCCAGATTTTCACAAAAAGCGGGAGAAAGGCCGCCGAGAAGGGGGCGGAGCCTATCTCCTCAGCACACAGGCGCCATTTTCCCTCACAGCTCCGCTGGAAGGACGTCTCCCTGACTCTCCCCTGCAGTCCTGCACTACAGAAACAGGGTAAAAAAGAGAGGGGGGCACTAATTGGCGGGTTATTAACAATACAGCAGCTATAAGGGAGAAACACTTATATAAGGTTGTCCCTATATCTATATATAGCGCTCTGGTGTGTGCTGGCATACTCTCCCTCTGTCTCCCCAAAGGGCTAGTGGGGTCCTGTCCTCTATCAGACATTCCCTGTGCGTGTGCTGTGTGTCGGTACGTTTGTGTTGACATGTATGAGGAGGAAAATGATGTGGAGGCGGAGCAATTGCCTATAATAGAGATGTCACCCCCTAGGGAGTCGACACTTGAGTGGATGGCTTTATGGAAGGATTTACGTGACAGTGTCATCTCCTTACAAAAGACAGTTGATGACATGAGACAGCCGACTAATCAGCTAGTCCCTGTCCAGGCGTCTCAGAAACCATCAGGGGCTCTAAAAAGGCCGTTACCTCAGGTGGTGGATACTGACGTCGACACGGATACTGACTCCAGTGTCGACGGTGAGGAGACAAACGTGACTTCCAGTAGGGCCACACGTTACATGATCACGGCAATGATAGAGGTGTTAAACATTTCTGATACTGCAAGTACCACTAAAAAGGGTATTATGTGGGGTGTGAAAAAACTACCTGTAGTTTTTCCTGAATCAGACAAATTAAATGAGGTGTGTGATGAAGCGTGGGTTTCCCCCAATAAAAAACTGATAATTTCTAAAAAGTTATTGGCATTATACCCTTTCCCGCCAGAGGTTAGGGCGCGTTGGGAAACACCCCCTAGAGTGGATAAAGCGCTCACACGCTTATCAAAACAAGTGGCGTTACCGTCTCCTGATACGGCCACCCTCAAGGAACCAGGTGACAGAAAACTGGAAAATATCCTAAAAAGTATATACACACATACTGGTGTTATACTGCGACCAGCAATCGCCTCAGCCTGGATGTGCAGCGCTGGGGTGGCTTGGTCGGATTCCCTGACTGAAAATATTGATACCCTGGATAGGGACAGTATATTGTTGACTATAGAGCATTTAAAAGATGCATTTCTATATATGCGAGATGCACAGAGGGATATTTCCACTCTGGCATCAAGAGTGAGTGCGCTGTCCATTTCTGCCAGAAGTGGATTATGGACGCGACAGTGGTCAGGTGATGCAGACTCTAAACGGCATATGGAAATATTGCCTTATAAAGGGGAGGAGTTATTTGGGGTCGGTCTATCGGACCTGGTGGCCACGGCAACTGCTGGGAAATCCACATTTTTACCCCAGGTCGCCTCTCAACATAAAAAGACGCAGTCTTATCCGGCTCAGTCCTTTCGTCCCCATAAGGGCAAGCGGGCAAAAGGTTCCTCTTTTTTGCCCCGGGGCAGAGGAAAGGGAAAAAGACTGCAACAGACAGCCAATTCCCAGGAACAAAAGCCCTCCCCCGCTTCTGCCAAGTCCTCAGCATGACGCTGGGGCCTTACAAGCGGACTCAGGCACGGTGGGGGCCCGTCTCAAGAATTTCAGTGCGCAGTGGGCTCACTCGCAAGTGGACCCCTGGATCCTTCAAGTAGTATCTCAGGGGTACAAATTGGAGTTCGAGACGTCTCCCCCTCGCCGGTTCCTGAAGTCTGCTTTACCAACGTCTCCCTCCGACAGGGAGGCAGTATTGGAGGCAGTTCACAAGCTGTATTCCCAGCAGGTGATAATCAAGGTACCCCTCCTGCAACAAGGGAAGGGGTATTATTCAACGCTGTTTGTGGTACCGAAGCCGGACGGCTCGGTAAGACCTATTTTAAATCTGAAATCCTTGAACACTTACATACAAAGGTTCAAGTTCAAGATGGAGTCACTCAGAGCAGTGATCGCGAACCTGGAAGAGGGGGACTTTATGGTGTCTCTGGACATCAAAGATGCCTACCTCCATGTCCCCATTTACCCTTCTCATCAAGGGTACCTCAGGTTTGTGGTACAAAACTGTCACTATCAGTTTCAGACGCTGCCGTTTGGATTATCCACGGCACCCCGGGTCTTTACCAAGGTAATGGCCGAAATGATGATTCTTCTTCGAAGAAAAAGCGTTTTAATTATCCCTTACTTGGACGATCTCCTGATAAGGGCAAGATCCAGAGAACAGTTAGTAGTCGGAGTAGCACTATCTCAGGTAGTGCTACGGCAGCACGGCTGGATTCTAAATATCCCAAAATCGCAGCTGATTCCGACGACACGTCTTCTGTTCCTAGGGATGATTCTGGACACAGTCCAGAAAAAGGTGTTCCTTCCGGAGGAAAAAGCCAGGGAGTTATCCGACCTAGTCAGAAACCTCCTGAAACCAGGGCAAGTCTCAGTGCATCAATGCACAAGAGTCCTGGGAAAGATGGTGGCTTCCTACGAAGCGATTCCATTCGGCAGATTCCACGCAAGAACGTTCCAGTGGGATCTGCTGGACAAATGGTCCGGATCGAATCTTCAGATGCATCAGCGGATAACCCTGTCCCCAAGGACAAGGGTGTCTCTTCTGTGGTGGTTGCAGAGTGCTCATCTTCTAGAGGGCCGCAGATTCGGCATTCAGGACTGGGTCCTGGTGACCACGGATGCCAGCCTGAGAGGCTGGGGAGCAGTCACACAAGGAAGAAATTTCCAGGGCTTGTGGTCAAGCCTGGAGACATCACTTCACATAAATATCCTGGAGCTAAGGGCCATCTACAATGCTCTAAGCCTAGCACGACCTCTGCTTCAAGGTCAGCCGGTGCTGATTCAGTCAGACAACATCACGGCAGTCACCCACGTAAACAGACAGGGCGGCACAAGAAGCAGGAGGGCAATGGCGGAAGTTGCAAGGATTCTTCGCTGGGCGGAAAATCATGTGATAGCACTGTCAGCAGTGTTCAAACCGGGAGTGGACAACTGGGAAGCAGACTTCCTCAGCAGGCACGACCTTCACCCGGGAGAGTGGGGACTTCACCCAGAAGTCTTCCACATGATTGTGAACCGTTGGGAAAAACCAAAGGTGGACATGATGGCGTCCCGCCTCAACAAAAAACTAGACAGGTATTGCGCCAGGTCACGGGACCCTCAGGCAATAGCTGTGGACGCTCTGGTAACACCATGGGTGTACCAGTCAGTGTATGTGTTCCCTCCTCTGCCTCTCATACCCAAGGTACTGAGAATCATAAGAAGGAGAGGAGTAAGGACTATACTCGTGGCTCCGGATTGGCCAAGAAGGACTTGGTACCCGGAACTTCAAGAGATGCTCACGGAGGACCCGTGGCCTCTACCTCTACGAAGGGACCTGCTCCAGCAGGGACCCTGTCTGTTTCAAGACTTACCGCGGCTGCGTTTGACGGCATGGCGGTTGAACGCCGGATCCTGAAGGAAAAAGGCATTCCGGATGAAGTCATCCCTACCCTGATCAAAGCCAGGAAGGATGTAACCATAAAGCATTATCACCGCATTTGGCGGAAATACGTTGCTTGGTGCGAGGCCAGGAAGGCCCCTACGGAGGAATTTCAACTGGGTCGATTCTTACATTTCCTGCAAACAGGACTGTCTATGGGCCTAAAATTAGGGTCCATTGAGGTTCAAATTTCGGCCCTGTCGATCTTCTTCCAAAAAGAACTGGCTTCAGTTCCTGAAGTTCAGACGTTTGTCAAAGGGGTGCTGCATATACAGCCTCCTTTTGTGCCTCCAGTGGCACCTTGGGATCTCAATGTGGTTTTGGGGTTCCTAAAATCACATTGGTTTGAACCACTCACCACTGTGGACTTAAAATATCTCACATGGAAAGTGGTAATGCTGTTGGCCCTGGCGTCAGCCAGGCGCGTGTCAGAATTGGCGGCTTTATCCTATAAAAGCCCTTACCTAATTTTTCATACGGATAGGGCAGAATTGAGGACTCGTCCTCAATTTCTCCCTAAGGTGGTTTCAGCGTTTCACCTGAACCAGCCTATTGTGGTACCTGCGGCTACTAGGGACTTGGAGGACTCCAAGTTGCTGGACGTAGTCAGGGCCCTGAAAATATATGTTTCCAGGACGGCTGGAGTAAGAAAATCTGACTCGCTGTTTATCCTGTATGCACCCAACAAGCTGGGTGCTCCTGCTTCTAAGCAGACTATTGCTCGTTGGATTTGTAGTACAATTCAGCTTGCTCATTCTGTGGCAGGCCTGCCACAGCCTAAATCTGTAAAAGCCCATTCCACAAGGAAAGTGGGCTCATCTTGGGCGGCTGCCCGAGGGGTCTCGGCTTTACAACTTTGCCGAGCAGCTACTTGGTCAGGGGCAAACACGTTTGCTAAATTCTACAAATTTGATACCCTGGCTGAGGAGGACCTGGAGTTCTCTCATTCGGTGCTGCAGAGTCATCCGCACTCTCCCGCCCGTTTGGGAGCTTTGGTATAATCCCCATGGTCCTTACGGAGTTCCCAGCATCCACTAGGACGTTAGAGAAAATAAGAATTTACTTACCGATAATTCTATTTCTCGTAGTCCGTAGTGGATGCTGGGCGCCCATCCCAAGTGCGGATTGTCTGCAATGCTTGTACATAGTTATTGTTAACTAAATCGGGTTATTGTTGTAGTGAGCCATCTTTTCTAGAGGCTCCTCTGTTATCATACTGTTAACTGGGTTCAGATCACAAGTTATACAGTGTGATTGGTGTGGCTGGTATGAGTCTTACCCGGGATTCAAAATCCTTCCTTATTGTGTACGCTCGTCCGAGCACTGTATCCTAACTGAGGCTTGGAGGAGGGTCATGGGGGGAGGAGCCAGTGCACACCAGGTAGTACTAAAGCTTTCTATTTGTGCCCAGTCTCCTGCGGAGCCGCTATTCCCCATGGTCCTTACGGAGTTCCCAGCATCCACTACGGACTACGAGAAATAGAATTATCGGTAAGTAAATTCTTATTTTTTTCATATAGCTGCACAATTTACAGCCACGGTTGTTGAGGGTAATCATGGCTGCCGGTGATCAGTAAATTCACAGTCCGTAAAATATTATTGAATTTATAGCTGTGTAAGAAAGAGAGAGATTTGTAAAGAATGTAGCGATCTCTATCCTCTTAACAGCACCAAGGGCCTGATTCAGGTTAGATAGCAAAGCATAAAAGCACACAACTGGCCAAAACCATGTGCACTGCAGGTGGGGCAGACGTAACATGTGCAGAGAGAGTTAGATTTGGGTGAGTGATATTGTTTCTGTGCAGAGTAAATACTGGCTGCTTTTTGCATGTAGCCCATAAATGTTAGACAGCTTTATTTGTACACTGAGGTTTAGATTTCAGTTTGAACACACCCCACCCAAATCGAACTCTCTCTGCACATGTTACATCTGCCCCACCTGCAGTGCAGCATGGTTTTGCCCAGTTGTGTGCTTTTTTTTTTGTGTGTGCTTTGCTTGCAAACTTGAATCAGGCCCCAAGTTTCCTATTTGTGTACTAGTGTCACTTTTCGGTACATTTTGGAATTCTAAATACCGTGTCAGTAACGCACTTTGGTTGTCTGTGTATGTGTATAGAATTGTCAGTGAAGAGTATTTCCAAAGTACTGCAGCAGAAACCCTGATTGTAGAGTCCATGACTGAGACTCCTCTGTATGCGTCAGCCCAGCCCAGCACCACCATCTGCTGCATTGGACTCTTACTGAGAGCAGATGATTGGAATAGAGATTCTTCCTCCCAAACCTGGACAGTTGGATGTGGAGGGGTACAGAAACGGCTGGAAATATCCTTGTTACAGCTATAACTCATCATTTCTCTAACAGTGGTGTATAGAAACTCTCCGTGGCGCAGACAGGTTCCTGGTCTGTAACTCCAGTGCCGATTATGCGTAGATCTGTGTGCCCAAGCCGTTATTCCCATTCCTCTGTGTTGTTGCTTTGCTTGAGCCCGGAGTTAGTTTTGGAATCATACATAAAACACTGTCAGAGTTTCCATTAAAGGTTGGAATTACACTGACAATCGACTGATAATGGGAGGTGATCACACTGGTTCTGTAATCTTGGTATTGTGCACTGGGAGAGCCAAAGGCTATTTATCATGTTGGATTATGATGTGATGGCTGTTTTCTCATTCTCTTCATAAGGATCCAGGATGAGGATCTAGGGAGGAATTGCTGACAGCACATGCAGAATTATATTGAGATGCATCGCTGTTATGTTGGTGTCTGTCACATTAAATCATGGTTGCCATCTGCGCTGATGTTCCTAAAGCCGTCTTCCTATCTCCCACCGCCCGTCACCGGACACCAAAAAGACCGTGTGACACCTGGCAGTTCTGGTCTTCAACTGATGCTGGATTTAATTTTTTTTATCTTGTGTCGTGTTCCTGTTTGCAGGACGTTTATGAAAATATGGTGCACAAGAGGCGCTGGAACAGCCATCGGGAGTCTCAATCATTTTCCTAGTCCTGGTTGCTCAGAGAATGGAAGTAAGCCCCTTATTGGTTACTATGGATGACCATTCCGCTTGTTTCTTTTGGGGTACCAGATTTTGCAAATGACTCCAGCGTTCTGTCGTGGATGCAGCGGCCAGGAAAATTTGCACCCAAATGTAATGAAGTGCTTAGAGTTCAGTGCTGAGATTTAAAGCAGCAATTGTTTACAATGCCAAACATCAATTTGCTTTGTAAACAAATCGCCGCTTTAAAACTGGCGGTAAATTGCAGAAAAGGCGGCACTTTGCAGATCTCGCACACTGTCTTACAGTTGGGCCTTGATGGTGGTGTTTGTAAATCATAGCCACGGTCGTTTCAGCCCCCCAGTCGGTGTTGTGTGGCTTTTCCTCTTGTCACCAGCTGGAAGTGTTTTCCAAAAATACTCTTGCCTAGGTGGTCTATCTCTTTTTTTTTTTTTTTTTTTTTTTTGCTCGCGCTCTAATGTACTAAACCTTGGAGAGTGATAAAGTGGAGAGAGATAAAGTACCAGCCAATCAGCTCCTGTTACATGCTGAGTTGGAAAAATGACAATTAGGAGCTGATTGGTTGGTAGTTTACCTCTCTCCACTTTATCACTCTCTAATGCTTAGTACATCTGCCCCTATGGTAATCAGTGCGCTAGTCTCAAAGGATGCTTGGGGTTCCAGGGCTTAAGAAACATAAGGAATCTTATGCCGCTTTCAGATCGCAATGCCGGGTCGCACCCAGGATTTGAAATGGATCCCTCACGGGTGCGACCCCTCATTGGACCCTTTCTCACTGGCTTCCCGACTCGGCAATATGCCGTGTCGGGTTGCCATCAAGGGACGGAGCCGGCATCGGGGGCAGGTGTGGAGACGGCACTGGGAGATGAGATCATCTCTGCGCCGCCTCTGCCTATACTGTGAAAGGGTCCCGGGTCGCATCGACCCCGCAACCCGTTCACACTGCACCTTACCTGGTAATAACCCGGGAATAACCCTTTTATTCCTGGGTTCAAATACCGGGTCAGGCGACCTGGGAATTTAGGACTGACCCCTTTCACACCGCACAGCGACCCACGTCGATCCGGAAATATACCGGGTCGATAGCGGGTTATTTGTGCAGCGTGAAAGGGGTATTAGAGAACAAGAGCTCGCTGGGCCTCCCTGTGCTGCTAGGCTGGCAAGTTTCCTTTTTGTTCCCATCTCAGACCCATAAGATACTTTGAGGATAGAAGTCCTTGGGTTCTCCTTTGTTACAAGGCTATGAAGGAGGAGTGTTGTGGATCCCATGTGCACACCACACTATGAAATATCTATTATGAAAGCATGAAAAAAAATTACAAATAAAAATAAAATCAGCAGCAGAGACAAAAATATCTATTAAATACCATTGAAAGTATGAAGGCCATAAATATCACTGATCTTACCGAGTGCAGGTTCTGAGAGAATCCCACTTCTTAAGGAAGTCAACTGGAAAAAGAAGACAGTGCGCAGGTCAAAATGAGATCAACTATCCCCCCCCCAAAAAAAAAATTCAGGGTGTAAGAGCTGACCCGAGACTAGCCAATGAGGCCCCATGATGCAGATCTCTATACAGACCGGCCGGGAAGAAGTTCAGCGGTAATCAGAGGTTTCCACCTGACTTAATTATTACGCGTTTCTCCGCTACACATTGACAGTTTCATCAGAGGACGGGGGAGGTTTTCCAACACCCGCCTGTATATATGCCAGGGGAATAACATACAAATGTGAATGTATAAACAATAATCTAGGTATAATTGACAATTAATAGACATCTGTGTCTCACAAATGAACTACTAGAACCTGTGACATCACCGTGAGCCTCTCCTGGGTGACTGTACAAATCCTTAGCAAATTAATGCGCTGCATTTTTTATAATAATGAGCGACTGCAGAAGCTGCTTGCCTGCCATTGACTTGCACCTATCTTATGCGCTGCATTAGAATACAACAAGAAGTAAGGGGCGGTTAGGATGAATACTACAAGTTAATGTATGTAAATTATCCTATATAATCAAAGCCAAGCCTGCTCCTCACCTCTGAGACAGATCAAACAGAAAGTGGAACTGCAGGGAGATGTTACAGCTTCCCATCTGCTGCTGGTAGTATTAATAATACTGATCTGACACTTGCTGCATACAGAGGGTGGGGGTAGGGGCAGATAGGGACTGGGGGTGGTCAGGGCCGTCTTAACAGCAGTGTGGGCCCCTGGGCACAGCAATGCACTGGGGCCCTTACTCATCCTTCAGCGGTAGGGGTGGTGTGGGGGGGGGGTGCTATCAGCGGCAGCTTTGATGTTTCTCGGGCGGTAGGGGGTGTTCTATCTTCTACTCAGCATGTAGGACCTGGAGCAGTAATTTCTGCTAATTACTCCTTTACTGCACAGATGGAGTGGGAGGGAGAACACTAAACTGTAGAAGGGGACATTGGGCTGGAAAAAGGGGCCTCGGTACATGACTTCCAGGGTGGTATGGGGTGTTTAATATAGGTAGGGGAGGGGTCGGTAGTGGAGTGGGCTTAATTTTCTTCATTTTCTGGTGAGAGGGCAGCTTGCTTGACTGCAGATACAGTATCTAAAGTTCCTGGAAAAAGATTTCTTAGCTTTGAATGGGATAAAAAAACTAGAGAGTCTCACCTTTCAGGAGATACTGGGGACTTGGGGATCAGAGTTCAGGAGCCAGAGCAATCTACCAATGAATATATAAAACAGCATATTAGACGTGTGGAGCTGGAGCAGGGACCAGCTGCTGGAAGGCTGATATCTCTGGTTCTGGGCATAGTAGAGACAAGCTGCCAATGTCCACCGAAAGAGGAGACTCCCACCTTTTGGCGTATACCCTCAGAAAAACTGTAAGTCAGACAGAGCCAGCGAGATCTGGCTGGGAAGAGCAATTAATAGTCTTGGATGGGGACCACTGCCTTGAAGTCAGATATCTCCGGTTCCCTAGGGCCGATTTTCAAAAACCTGGTACCCCTGGAAAGAGGGGACCCTCAGCTATCAGCCTAGGGCCCTTATACTCCTGGGGCCCTTGGGCAAGAGCCCATTGAGCCCATACGAAAAGACGGCCCTGGGGGTGGTGGAGAGTGGGGTAGGGGCAGATAGGAACTGGGGAGAGAGGGAGGTGTGGCAGATAGGACATGGGGAAGAGAGAGGGGGGATAGGTTGGGTTAGATAGGGACTGGGGAGAGAGGGAGGTGTGGCAGATAGGACATGGGGGAATAGAGAGGGGGGAGGGGTTGGGGTAGATAGGGACTGGGGGTGGTGGAGAGTGGGGTAGGGGCAGATAGGGACTGGGAAGAGAGGGAGGTGTGGCAGATAGGACATGGGGGAAGAGAGAGGGGGAGGGGTTGGGTTAGATAGGGACTGGGGAGAGAGGGAGGTGTGGCAGGAAGGACATGGGGAAGAGAGAGGGGGAGGGGTTGGGGTAGATAGGGACTGGGGAGAGAGGGAGGTGTGGCAGATGGGACATGGGGGAAGAGAGAGGGGGGAGGGGTTGGGTTAGATAGGGACTGGGGAGAGAGGGTGGTGTGGCAGATAGGACATGGGGAAGAGAGAGGGGGAGGGGTTGGGGTAGATAGGGACTGGGGAGAGAGGGAGGTGTGGCAGATAGGACATGGGGAAGAGAGAGGGGGGAGGGGGAGGGGCAGATAGGGACTGGGAAGAGAGGGAGGTGTGGCAGATAGGACATGGGGGAATAGAGAGGGGGGAGGGGTTGGGGTAGATAGGGACTGGGGAGAGAGGGAGGTGTGGCAGATAGGACATGGGGGAATAGAGAGGGGGGAGGGGTTGGGGTAGATAGGGACTGGGGGTGGTGGAGAGTGGGGTAGGGGCAGATAGGGACTGGGGAGAGAGGGAGGTGTGGCAGATAGGACATGGGGGAATAGAGAGGGGGGAGGGGTTGGGGTAGATAGGGACTGGGGGTGGTGGAGAGTGGGGTAGGGGCAGATAGGGACTGGGAAGAGAGGGAGGTGTGGCAGATAGGACATGGGGGAAGAGAGAGGGGGAGGGGTTGGGTTAGATAGGGACTGGGGAGAGAGGGAGGTGTGGCAGGAAGGACATGGGGAAGAGAGAGGGGGAGGGGTTGGGGTAGATAGGGACTGGGGAGAGAGGGAGGTGTGGCAGATGGGACATGGGGGAAGAGAGAGGGGGGAGGGGTTGGGTTAGATAGGGACTGGGGAGAGAGGGTGGTGTGGCAGATAGGACATGGGGAAGAGAGAGGGGGAGGGGTTGGGGTAGATAGGGACTGGGGAGAGAGGGAGGTGTGGCAGATAGGACATGGGGAAGAGAGAGGGGGGAGGGGGAGGGGCAGATAGGGACTGGGAAGAGAGGGAGGTGTGGCAGATAGGACATGGGGGAATAGAGAGGGGGGAGGGGTTGGGGTAGATAGGGACTGGGGAGAGAGGGAGGTGTGGCAGATAGGACATGGGGGAATAGAGAGGGGGGAGGGGTTGGGGTAGATAGGGACTGGGGGTGGTGGAGAGTGGGGTAGGGGCAGA